>NW_012107419.1:1871183-1907312 GCF_000951045.1 Mandrillus leucophaeus
TTAATAGTATTAGAACTTGTTAAAACTGCAATAGTCATAACCTCATTTATATTTAACTTATTATGACAAAGGAGACTATGCAATTTATCATCCTTCTCCCTTAACTCTCCTACTCACTTTGTCTCCCTGCCTATAACACTATGTAACACATAGGAACAAGTAGCAACATTTCAGCAGAAAACATGGTACACATGCTTTAATACACGCTTCATTCACCCATTACAATTTCCAAGAAGATACTAATGTTGCCTCACAGAACATAAACACATTTCTACTATTTAATTTGAGCTAAAAATAGGCTTTGCAGATGAGGGCTAGAAAAGATTTTCTATTTTTTGGACAACTAAAATTAGATCATTTTGGTATGCAAAAGATATTACGTACCAAATAAAGCAATAAACTTAAATCTGAAGTCCTCCAGCAGGGAGGGCATTGTCTACTATGTTTCTTTGCATGGCCAGAGTTTCAAGGGCCCAGCCTCCATTATCACAGCAATTGCCAAAGCACCAAAACGTGGTGAAGAGATGGCAAGAAACAGACCATAATCAATATCCGTAATTTGTAAATGATGAGACAGAAAATAGAAACAACCAGTTTCTAAGCCAACAAAAAGGAAACAGAGAGCAAACATTTTGATATCTGAAAGCAGTTCTTTCCCCTTACTCCAGAGACATGAACCACCCTGTAGGGCACAACAGGCACTCCCAGGGAGTCCCATGGAAAAGGTGAGAACAAATGCGTGACAGAGGCATAACAGGTGTTCTCCAACTCACTTTCTCCTTCTCTTCAGGTCCTCATTTTTATTCCATGTCACCCTCTAAATGCAAACTTCAACCTGAAGAGCCAGTAAATGACCAAACTTTCTAGAGGAGTTGTTTATACTAACTAGGTAGAAATGATCATTTTGGAAGGAGAAAAATTGCTACTATGATCATATTTTGTGATCTATGACTTCAAGTCTTTTTTGATGATGAAGTATAAATAACATACAAATAAGTGAATAAACCACCAATATTCTAATCACACTCCCCAAAGGTGATCAATACAAACCATGGAGTTGGAACATTGCCTTCTGCCATCCAAAAGAAAGGTTCCCAGGCATCAAAATTGTTCTTAACTTGGTTGAAATGCTATTTTCCGGTGCCACCCCCCAATACCCTCCCAAAAAATAATTTTTTTATGTGGTGCTTTTCTGTCCAGTAAGCTAACCAATTCTTTCATTCTCATATATGATTACACAAGAGAATTTAAACACAACTTTAAAAAAAGATAAAATCTAAGCAAGCCAAGATTAATCATAGCTCCGTGACTTGTTAAAAACAAAGCTTTTACTGAATATGACCACTAAAGCTGTCCTCAGAGCATCAATATATCAAGATTCTTAAAATACATTAGTCAAAGAGAACAGCTACCTCTTAGGCACATAATCATCTGTGCCAGCATCTGGTTGGCAGGTGGCAGGCATTAAATGTTAATCTCCAGAAATTTAAACTTTACAAGATTGTGCTTTAAATCTTGAGAACAACCTATCATTACTCAGAGGAAGAAAATAATCAGACCTAGTATCTCTTTGGTAAAAAAAAAAAAAAAAAAAAAAAAAAAGTTAGTATTCATGGAAATCTAAACCCTGTTACACAATCACCTTCTAAGTTATAAACACTTCACTTACCCTAATGTCATCAGGCAGCACATTGCCTGCTGACTTCTCACTCACGACTTATTCAGCATCTCAGGGCAACTTTTGAAGGGCAACTAAACTGTGCTGGGCCAACAGTGTCCCCTGGTGGTCACCATTTCAAATTGTCTGACCCAGGGTTTCTTTCCGTGAAAATTCTGCATACTCATTTACAAGCCACAGTCCAACTACCTTTAGCACCCCAGTGTAATCATTATCTTTGAACACCTCCTATTCCCTCTAACTCAGTGATTATAAAACTAGGGAGCATAAAGAAGAAAGATGTAAGGGTCAGGAAAATGCTTAGGAACTGGTTAAGAAACAACGTCTCAAAAGATTAAACATCCCTTCACTGAGATTCTGATACATCCCTTTTAGTGTGGCATCATCACCCCACCCCTTGAAATCACAATGCATTAAGAGAAATAGATGTTACTGAAAGGAAAGTCCTTGAAAATATAAAATCAGAAAACTTTAAACTCTCGGGTAATGTCTCTTTTAATCTCACCTCTGATTTTCTCCAATCATAAGATTTACTTGGGTATTGTGACATCCCTGCAGTTGTTCTAAGATTAAGGTGATGAATCTTTGGCCTCCTTTTCACTACCCATCACCGTCCTGCATAGTGTTATAGATGTTAGACAAACCACTAACATCTATATGCCTCCCCTCACAAAAAAGAATACATTTTCTTATTATTCGATTTTGTGTTTACAAAAGTTACCTAGGATGAAAATGTAGCCAACTGGCGGCTGGATTCCCAGCTTGAATGTAAAAGAAGTCTACCTCTAGAAGTCAGGCATGTTTAGAAAAATCTGATAGACTCTTGGGTTGGGGTGACCTGGAAATTGTTTGTAGGAGAAACTCAGATGTCTCCAGGGAAAAGTACTTTAAAGGAAAAGAAAGAACATGCAAACTAGTTTGCCCTATTCTCCATCACCTGACCCCAAAAGAGATTCTGCATTCTGTGTGGAGTCGCTCACTAAGATTTGTTATTCCCCACTAGCACCCTCCAGCACCCCATGGATTCCTATCTGGGTCATAAAGAAGAAAGGATTCTAAAAAGAACTTAAAGAGAAATTTCTCACTAGAAACATCTGTAAGACATCAAGAATAAATATGTATTTCTTTTAGAACACTTTGCATGGAATACAAGGTAGCTCTCACATACCAAGAACTTCAGGTAGCACGGTAGAACAGCTCAGTTATGGTAGCTTAAGGCTGTATGATTGGATGCAACCTACCACACTACCTTTTAGCCATATTGGAGCATCCAAAAACAGCCCCTCTGCCATAAGTCCAAATACCTTTAAGACGGACACTCCTCCAGCCCCAAGAAGGGCAAAGACACCTCAGTAGATGACCTGCTTCACTGACAAGGCCACAGAAAGGAACGCTGGATTGTACAGTGTTAAGAGTACCTGTGGGCCACCCTTCTGCCCCAACCAAGACCTCCCAGAAATAACAGAGTATGACTGAGAGTAAAAAAAAAAAGATCCTACAACTTCAGCTGAGAATAAGGGCCAAAGAAATATGAATTACGCAAGGCTAATACTATTCACATGTGAATATTTGAAATTGTTTCCCTGGAATTTAAGTATTTTTGTTTTCATGTTTTTCCATCTCTAAGTAAGTGGCATGCAAGCAATTTCCACTCAAACATCTTCAGGAGAGTTAACACCCATCACTTCACAAGGTCTGGGTCTCAACTTGCCATATTCTCCAAATCTCTCTTTGGTAGAACATGAAACGTTTCCACCTCGACATTCCCTCTCTTTCATTCTCTCTCAATCATATAAATATATAGTTAATATACCGAGTATATTGGCAGTACACTGAAGAATTCCTGAGACATCTTCGATTTCTTCTTTGTTGGAGTGTTCTGCATAGGAGCATCTGTTAGAGATATTGTGGAAATTCTTTTCTGCATCCCTGTAACTAAGAAGAAAACAAAATTAGCATAAGGAGAAATTTTTGAAAGCATCTGCGAATGCAACTCATATACATACGCACAGGCACACGCAGTCTATGCTTTCATCATAATCACATTTTAAAATAAGTGAAGCTTTGAGACATAATTCTGGCGTAACCCACCATTCACATCAGCATTTGCAGTGTAGACCTGGAACTGAAGGCAACTGTTAACAAGAAAGCTATGTGTGAAAAAAATTGAGGAGAACGAAAAATATATCAGCTTTGTATAGCTAATGTATCACTCTGTAAGCACGTCATCAAGGCTAGTGATCTGCTTCTATGAGGAAGCTGCCTAGAAAAGGAAAAGTTAACAATGTTAATTTGGTGTCCTGGCATTCAACAGTGTTGAAGGTCAACACACCATAACCTTTATCACAGTCAAGAAGATAGCAGTATACGCCAGGCGCAGTGGCTCACGCCTATAAACCCAGCATTTTGGGAGGCTGAGGAGGTTTGATCACGAGGTCAGGAGATTGAGACCACAGACTATCCTGGCTAACACGGTGAAATCCTGTCTCTACTAAAAATACAAAAAATTAGCCGAGCGTGGTGGCAGGCACCTGTAGTCCCAGCTACTCAGGAGGCTGAGGCAGGAGAATGGCGTGAACCTGGGAGGTGGAGCTTGCAGTGAGCCGAGATCACGCCATTGCACTCCAGCCTGGGTGACAGAGCAAGACTCTGCCTCAAAAAAAAAAAAAAAAAAAAAGAAAGCAGCAAACCCCTGGCAAAATTTGAGTCATGGTCTTACCATTTTCTATCTGTGAGATCTTGGGCAAGTAACCTAATCTCTGTTAGTCTAACTTTCCTCTCCCATAAAATGGAAGTACGGACTAAATAACACAATGTCTGTGTAACTGGATATTGACTGGGACTTTTTGAGTTGCCTCTGAATGAGAGCTAAGACAAAATAAGCTGAGGACATTAAAGGCCAAATCCTCCCACATTCTAAAGGGGTAGCCAAGAAGACCAGAGCTCTTCTTCAGGACTTCAGAGGAGACTAAATAGCCACTGCCCCTGTCACCCTACCACCAGCTTACAGAAGCAAAGGAATAGAAAGACTTCAAAATAAAATCTTCAGAAGAGTCAGGAGTTGGCCTAGGAAGAGAGTGCTATTGTGCTTCCCCCACCTCCCCTCCTAGAAAAGGAGAGAAGGGGAGTGTTCCCTGCAGACATCCAGTTGGTGAGGGGGGTCCATAGCTGGTAGAGATTGGGGATCTCCCATCTCATTCCCCAGTGAACGTCTGCAGAGGCAGTGGATTTCCTGATCATACTCCCATGTCTGACTGACAAAAGGAAGAAGACTCAGGAGAGAGTCATTAACAAGGAAAAGAAATCGAGAAAAATTGGGAGCAACCTAAAGGCCCACCATTTGGCAGGGCAAATATGTGAGTTTCTCATGGGTTAGGGAAGAGAGAGGCAAGCTTGAGTTGTCTGGTTGTCATGGTGCTCTTCCAATCTAGAGGCTACCAGCCAGGGACAGGGCTCCCACTAGCAAGACCAAGAGAGTGAAGTCCTCAGGTGTGGGAGCTGTGGCATCCGAAGCAGTCAGGGCAGAACTCATATATGCACCCTAGCGAGTGCATCACAGCCAAGAGAGGACTGCTACAACCCCAGCAAATTTAAAAAGGCTTCTGCCATTTTCCATTTCATTCATGCTTCAACCAATACATAAGAGAAAGGGACCCAGAAAGGAATGGCCTGGAGAAGAGGAGTGAAAACCCACATCATACACTCTGTCCTGCATTCCAAGTCTCTTAGGCCAAGGCCTGACCCAGACAGGGAAAGGAACATTAGAGTCAGATTGGATATGAGAGTAAAGATTTAAATTGGCCTGGAGTGAACTTCATAATTCTTGGAAGTACTTAGAAAACAGAGCAATCTAAGCTAATATCGAAGGGGATGTAACCTAGCATGTTTGATGTGAGTGGAGGGAAAAATAAAATGGTTTCATGTTTGTATACCTCATTGAGATCAGACTCCAATAAACCAGTTAGGCAAAATGCCTGCCACAGTTTCCAGAATGCAGGAGTCACTCAAGAGGTGGAACAGGGAGCACAGATGTTAAACACAGGCAACCACAGGGTTATTTTTAATTCAACCTCCACCATTTTTATCAGAATGACCTTAAAAAAGTATTTCTTTCTCTCAGCCTCAATTTCCTCAACTGTAAAATGTGCTTAATACAGTACTCTTATGCAATATGTTTAGGATTAAATAAAAGATGGAACGTGCCCAGCATATCTCCTCCAACACAGTAAGCAACCAATAGATATTAGCTTTTGTCTAATCTGTTTATGTTCAAAAAGATACAGTTTTTCTATGTAAATATATGAAAAAGAAGCTAGATCATTTTTAGATAAAATAATTTAAGCCACAAAATCTGATTATGATAGCTTAAGTAATATCCTTGAAGTTTGTTTCCCAGAATAATCAGAATTCACCCACTCTTAATTTCACTTCTAGTGTTCTACTGAAATTATTCTGGCTTAATTTCTCCTCAATTGTCAAAAGAAAAAGAGAACAGAAGGCTGGCTGTATAAAACAAACATAGGGCTCACATTAATAATTGGAGCAATACAATTTAATTTTAGATGACTGTAAGAATTGCTATCCCAGACTAATATGAGTTTGGCAATAGTCCTACCCATGATATTAACACAACAATGCTTATTCTGGCCAAAAAAAATAAAAATAAAATAAAATTAGTGGCATGGTTCTGAATACACATTTCTTTATTCTTTATTGTTTAAAATATATAGTGAATGAACACTGTATCTCAGAAAGATTATCACATCTCCCACAGCAGTTTACTGAAGAAATCTGTGCTTCATCTACACTGCCATGGCAATCAATTTTTGTGAGCCATAGACCAGTAGGAGTCATGTAGTACAAATATGAGTGACAGCAATTGAGTCAAGCCCTCTAGAGACAGAACTTTCAGTCAAAAAAAGAAAAAAAATCAACAAAAAAGTGTTCTCTTTAAGAAGAAAACTGTTGCTAGAACACAAACTGCGCATCTTCAGCTCCGGACGCTAAACAACAGATTCTAAACTTTAAAAGTCCCAACGAAGACAGGAAAAGATTGCAGCAGGAGGATAAACTGAAGATAATCAACAAAAGTTGAATTGCAAAAGAGTCATTTACTAATAGTAGTAATAATAATTCAATTCATTTATTGATTATCTTTATGTACCAGGTACTATGCTAACTACTTTATGTAATTATGTGACTTCATACATTATTATCATTAAGATTTCATTTAAACTTCACCACAACACTGTTATTATTCCCATTTTTAAAATGAGAAAACTGAGGCTCAGGGATTTTAAGTAATCTTCCCAAGATTATTCAATAGCAAAACTTGACTTTATGTCTAGTAATTCTCATATGTCTACTTACAAAACACAATCTTTCCACAACATACAAAGAGAAGAAACGGCACAAGATAATGGCAAAAATTATATAAGAAAAGAAGTACTATTATAAACAGACATTCCTCCATCCTCAGTTTCTTTTAATTTCTAAAGTGAATCCTGCCTGTCTCCTACTGACCCCTTCTGCTTCTCACTAATCTTTCCACCCCACAACACCCAGAAAGTCCATTCCCTAGAAGTTTGAGTTAAAGAGCAACTAACATAAAGATGCACACTCAATACCCCCTTACTCATTCTAGGTGAAGGAAAATCAGTGCTATGGGAACAAGAAGCTCTCCAAGTGAGCATGAATATGTAGAGTTTATATAGCAATCAAAATTTTCCACAAAGTCAACCTGACACAATTGGAGTTTGAGGTAGGTGATGGAGAGATGCTTTAGATGGAGTGATCAGGGCAGGCTTTCCTGAAGAGAAGACATTTTAACAGAGATCTATATGTATATAAAGAATAAGTCATGCAAACATCTGGGGAAAGAGCATTACATAAAAATGAAACGATACATACAAAGGCCCTGAAGCTAAGGTTGGCAAGTTGAGAAACCAACAGAAGGCTGAAATGGAGTGAAAAAAAGGGAAGTGGAAAGGGATGAAATTAGAGAGGGAGGCAGAGGCCAGATCACAGAAAGAATTTAGACTTTATTCTACCATAATACGCCATTATATAGTTTAAAGCAGGGGGTTCAAAGTGTGATGCATGGACAAGCAGCATCAGCACTACCTGGGAACTTGTCAAAAATGCCAGTTTCTTGAGCCCCATCTGAACCCACGGAATCAGAATCTCTGGGAGCAGGGCCCAGTAATATGTGTTTTAACAAGGCTGGCAGGTGATTCTGATGCACATTAACATTTGAGAACCATTGGTTTCATGTAAGAAGGTGGCATGATCTAATTTTTTATCATTTTGCTGTGGTGAAAATACATATTGGCGGACAAAAGTAGAAACCAGAAAATCAGACCAGAATGTCTTGGTGAGAGATGATGACGATAGTGGAGATGAAGAGAAGAAGATTTATCACATTGCATGAATAAATTATTTTAGCACTCATTTCCCCAACTTGAATGATCTCTATGAATAAATAAATGAACGAGTGAATGGATAAATTAAGGAGTAGAATAATGTTTAAAGATAAAGTGGATGAGGTACAGAGAGGCTATCTTACTCCCTAACAGGAAGCCCCATCGGCTACTCCCTCCCAGTCCTTCTGTCTGTGACCCTTCGGAACAGCTGCTCCCTGCGTTCAAGTCTCAGTCTTGGCAGACAAAAAAAGCCTCAGAGAGTTTCTATGGGCAACCAGTATAAGAATCCAAGGAGCAGAACTGTACAATCCTAGAGCTCTGATAAATAACACAGATTAAGGGCAGAGTTTTCAAGGAAAGGAAAGGAAGGTTAGTGATTGAAGGATAATTAAGAAATTAAAAAGAGAAGGGCTAGCTCACACTCTGTTACCTGTTTTGCTTCAACACCTCAACACAAAGTATTTAAATGCTGAGTTATTTCAAGACACCTTTAAGCAAGCCCCATTTCGGAGATTAGGAAAAGCATCTCCTTCCCACCTCGCCTGCTGAAAAATAACTAAAATTATGCTTGTCGGCACTTACTCTCAATTCTCAATTCAGGGATTCTGAAATCCCTTTAACTGTAAGAAACACATTCTTTTTCACAATTAGAGATAAGAAGACTTAAATTGTATTTTCTTAAGAGGAACAACACACAGTTGCAAATACTTTTTAGTTCAAGGGTGAGTGATATTAGCTGCTCTGCTTTTTTGATTGCGAAAAGAGAAATAAAAAGTAGAAAGATGGAGAATAAAAGACAAAAGAGGAAGTTGGACAGGAAAGTCATCAATGAGAAAAAAGGCAAGAAAGGGGAATACAGTCAAGAAAGGCAAACGTGGCAAAATTGCTGTCAACAGGACCCCTTTGTCTTCATCAGCATGAATGCAAATAAAGTCAGTGAGCAAAGGTGCTTCAAGTCCGAGAAATCAGCCAAAACTCAAGCAAAAATATGCTAATAGGCCTATTTGAATCATGCCAGACATCAAGACCCCTCTTTATACTGGTGTCAAACTCTCCATTTTCTTTATACTGTGTATGTAATAAACAAAACTAGGAAAAGACCATTCATGCAATGGACAAAGAATCACCACAGGCCAAATGTCTACATAGGCAGAAGGGGAGGGCTGATGCAGCTAGCTGGATAAAAGAGAACTCCCTCCATTCTATCAAAGGTGAAAAAAAAATTTCTGATTATAGCAATATAGTTTGGTTATCTATTTGGATCACATTATAAGAGTCCCACTCCAATTTGCCTTGAAGGCATACTTTACATACTTTAGTTCACAAATGAGAGTATTTCATCAGTTATTTTATTTCAAAAGAGAAAGAACATTCATAATCCCAGAAAATGATTAGACTTTGATGGATATTGTCATAAAAATATTAATAATAACAATAAACATAAGAGCAAACAAGTATGTAGTGCTCACCACATACAAGGAACTACTTTATTAATTTAATCCAAACACCATACTTTGAAAGCAGCTAATTCAATGAGAGTGATTAAGTTTTATTCTAGGATGTGTGGAGAAAGATTAATTTGACATTCTTTATCTCCATTAGGATAAACGATTTAAAATCACTAATGGCCTCAAACTAAAAGCCATCTCAAGAGTTTAAATAATATGTTTTTCCTTGAACTACACTCTTGAGGATTAGTATGACAAAGTTTCAAAGCAATTCCTTTTGAAATGACAATTAACATAATCATCAAGCATTTAAAGTATAAGGCGTTGTACTAGGTACCAAGATTATTTTTCCATTAAGAATTCTTCCCTTCTGTTCTGTGAAAAAAAATCACACTATACCCTAACAGCCAAAATTATGTTCTTGATCCCTATGGCAATGACTATTAGCCATAAATGTTGAATGATCCTGAGAACAGTTCAAGAAGTACCAGTTTGAATACTGACTTCTCAAAAGTTCTTAAAATCTTACAAAGATAAATCACTGTGCCACGTAAAGAATACTAACAAGGTAAATTAAAAATATACATTGTCTCTAATGTCAATAAATTGAATCTAAAAGCTAGATTGCATGAGTAAGTAAATTTAGGCTTTCATATTTGCCAATTGCTTTCTGCCATAGCCAATGAGAGGTGTACCTCGTACTCATCTGGAGCTCTCTGTTTACAAAATGGTTTCATTGAAATTACCTCATTTAATCATTACATCTAATCCTTGATTTAGTTATTATTATCATCACATTTTACAAAAGAGATAAAGTTACTTAGTAAAAGATCTATGTGCTAGTGAGGCCTTGAAGTCCTGTCTTTTGACCTCAAGTCTTCTTACTTTACACCACACCACAACCACTTCAAGAAATAGGCGAAAATAAACAAAAATACGTAGCACATGACTGTAAGTAAACTAATTCCTCTCACTGAACTGTGTTAAGGCTGTAGTGATTTTTATCAAACTCTACTTAAGGATTCTAAAATCCCATTCAAAGCATCTGGGTGGGTACCAATAAACCTTACCACATTAGTAAGGCAAAATTATACGAGTCAACATCGGAATAAGACAGTAAGAACATGAGAAGACCAAGAAAAAAAAAAAAAAAGGAAAAGCAATACCAGAAAGTAATTTCATTTAAAAGAATTAAGCACAAATAAGCCAAAAGAAATCACTCCAAGGGACCCCCCCCAATAAGCCTTCACCCCCAACACCGTGAGAACACAGCCACTGTAAAATAAGGTTGACCTGGGTAGCAGAAAATCACATACTCAACAGCTACGTTTGAGTAATCACCTTTAATTTTCCCCCAATAATAACCAAAATCAATTTTTACTTACCCAATAACTTGATGTTCATAATACTGCAGTGTCCTCTTGAGAGTTTGCTGTATCGTCTGAGGCTACAGAATAATAATAATAATAAAAACATATTATCAGCAAATCAGTACCATTCCCATTGTGAGCATCGTAGGCAGATAGGTGAAGCTTCTGATTTACCTCTTGCGAGTTTTCCTTCTACAATATTAACCCATTTTGCATCATGCCTTGTATTTTCCTCACAGAAACTAATGAGGCACTCAGCAATTACACAGAACTTCCCAATTTCAATTATGATAGTATTTCCTAGGAATGTTTTCTTCAAATCTTTTGTGCCAGCTATTAAGTTCAATAAAATACTCATTGGCTGCCTACAATAAACCCAGGCCTTGGGGGTAGTGGGGAGGGTGCCCTGCAGAAACATGAGTCACAGTTTTTCCTTTCCAGCATATGTAATCCGCATGAGGTAATGACCAACTTAAATGAAATGGCACGTCTACATATTTTCCTCTACATTTTAACAAGGTTTTCAAAGATGGTCTAGCAAGCAGTGATAAATTGAGTTAAAATAGTCAACTTTATAATAAGGGATATTTTTAAACTTAAATGATCTTTTTTTTCCCTGTTCTTTGAGGAGACTAATAAAAAGGCAGAGTAGGATGGGAAGCCAATGATCCAGGGCCCACAGCCATGACTGTCACAGCAGTCAGCCTGACTTCCTCCAGGTCCCAAGAGAATTCAAGCAAAGGTTCTTTCTGGAGCGTACTGGATGGGCCACAAGTGTTTCAGGCCAAAAATGGGGTCTGCAACAAATATCTAAGCAACTCATGACCACATTTCATAATCTCTTCTCCACAATGCCTCAAGACAGAGGTTTTTAATCCCAGATCAAGAAATTAAGCAACAGAGACTGAACTTGGAGTTTCAGACTTAGAGAGTCATGAATGGGGCACCAAGATCCTAGAACCTAGATTATATTAGGAAGTTATGATAAGAACCAAGTTCTCAGTAGCAAGAGAGAGAATGTTTTAAACAACAAAAACCTGTAGTCAATTAAGCAGAAAGAAAGCACTCAAGGCCTCATCAAAACATTGATCAATTACAGCCAAGGATGAATTCTAGGGGAACACGAATGTAACACAAACCCTTCAAGATGCGAGGCAGCATGGTAGCTTGGGAATCTCACGGGCTGCTGCTAATTAACTACACAAGCCTTCTACCTCTAAAAAGGTAATCTGCAGAAAAGGTCTAGCATAGTGCTGGTACCTAAGAAGCAGTTAATAAATATCAATTTCCAATCGCTAATCCTTCAAAGTGGCTATCTTAAACATATATTGTCTAAACGAGACCCCAGGAGCCGGGCACTCTGGCTCACACCTGTAATCCCAGTACTTTGGGAGGCCGAGCACATGGATCACTTGAGGTCAGGAGTTCAAGACCATCCTGGCCAAATTGGTGAAACCCTGTCTCTATTAAAAATACTAAAAGTTAGTCCAGCGTGGTGGCACATGCCTGTAGTCCCAGCTGCCTGGGAGGCTGAGTCATGAGAATTGCTTGAACCCAGCAGGCAGAGGTTGCAGGCAGCCAAGATCACCCCACTGCACTCCGTTCTGGGTGACTGAGTGAGACTCTGCCTCAAAAAAAAAGAGACCCAGAGGTCTATGTCAAATCTCACTTGCACCCACTCCATGTCCACCTCTTTATAAAAACATCCAAGACAGATGTAACACTCTCCCTACCTAACACTCTTCGAATCTTTAACATCCTCCTTGGTAGGCAGTGGTTAAAGTTAGAGGAAAGTGAGCTTAAATTGAATCAAGGGCATCCACTGAGATCTACTCTACATTACCATGTAGGAGAACCCTTTCACCACACAAATCTGAGGCCTCAGATACCTACTGCATGTTAGCCAAGCCAATTCACAAATTAACTTCAGGAGGAATCAGCTTGCAAGCATTCAAAGGAGAGGTACAGAGCAACTTCTTTCAGCAGCTGCTTTTCATTTACACCAGGCCTCAGACTGGCACAGATGTTTCTACTCATCCAAGTAGACTCAAAGCAGAGTAAATGATATGCACCTAGGAAAGAAAAATCATTCCTGAACCAAGAAGCAGTGGAATGGTTCAGAAATCTAAGGAGAATGAATCAGACACAGGGATCCTAGCACACACAGAAAGCATGCTTTAACAACCCAATCCATGACCAATCTAAACGCAATCACTATCAGTCACTAGCTCAGTACCCCCTTGGATCTGGGCCTCTGGCACTGGCTTGGCAGTTCCTAAGCTCACTTTCCCCTTGGCAACAAGTTCAAAAAAGCAGTGAATATCCACAGAGGGATGATCCTTCCAATAACCTCTGGTCACAAAACATGGAACAGAAAGCAGGAACTAGAGTGCACAGGGCCACTTAAGACCAGAATGACCTCATTTGTACAAAAGGACATTTTTTTCTGTACCAGGAATTTCCCAGTCATTAAAAAGCACATATTTGTGAAAGGAGTTCAGCCTTTTAAAGAGCTAGCTTTTTTCTTGTGTGAAGCAATTACTTCCACTCCCAGCAGGAGTTAAATTTATAGTTTCCAAATACATTAAAAGGAAATGTTCTCTGAGCACATCCAACAAAGCTTCAGGTTGAGAAAGCATTTATGCACTTCCTATTTCTTGCCAAAGTGGGCAGGCACATTCTAATGCCCTAAACCACAAGCATAGAGGCTGACTGCACAGCATCTCCTAACTGTAGCAAGCCAATACTGACTTCAACACACTCCTGGCCCTTCCGAACATCTTATCACCATGGATTCATTCCAGTTCTCAGAGTTTGTCTGATGGCCTCAACCCATGGCCTTATCAGTGAGAGACAAATTCACATAATCTCAGCCTCTCTGTTCTAAGTAAAAAGCATGAAGTGAAGGCCCACAAACAGGCCAAAGCCTTCCATCAGATGACTTCTGCCTCTGGGGTGGTAGGGTCCAGCTCTCAACAAACTTATATTATGTAAGTGCCCATGTATGCCAGTGATGCAAGTCAATGTAGTTCAGTGGGAACAACAAGGGCTTTGAAGACATGCAAACTTTCTATCTTCTTCTTTAAGAATGCAGCTCCATAACTGTCTCCTACTTAAGAGAACCATCCAACATTTTACAGGCCAAGATCCCAGTCCTCTTATGTGCATCTGTCCTTTTCTGCAAGAAGGAGGTTGGAAAGGTGATTTAGAAAAGAGGCTCTAAAGTCAAACTGAATGCAAAAGCAAGTTCTGTGACTCACTAGCGAGATGACCTGGGGCAATTTACTTAAGCTCTTCTGAAATAAGATTCCTTATATGTACCTTTTTTTTTTTTTTAGTTTAATGACCTTTTTAAATTTTTTTTTATTATTATACTTTAAGTTCTGGGATACAAGTGCAGAATGTGCAGATTTGTTATATATGTGTACCTTATTTTTGTGGGAATACACTGAAATAATAGAGCAACATCTCTGACACACAGTAGGTGTGTAATAAATGAGAGATACGGCTATGCTAAGCTGAAAAACATGGTTCCTACCCTCAAGAGTCTCATAATCTAGTGGAGGAGCACAGACTTCAATTAGAAAACTCATCCCACAGGTGTAATGTTTCAAGATCACCACCTAAAAAAAAAAAATCAATAAAGCTACCGATACTTCTCATTATGAGCACCTGACACCAATTCCAGTGAACAGAGGAAAATTCAGAAAAATGGCAGCTGGATTAATAAATATTTCCAATGAAACATTAAGATCAGTTGAGAGAGACAGTGATGCAAGCAGAATTCTCAAAATTAAGGCTGAGGATAGTACTAAAGCCAGGCCTGCCAGTGAGTAGGAAGGATGCTGAAACACGATAGCTAAGGTCAAGACCTCAGGCATTTACTTTACAGCTGCTAAGAAACAACCCATGAACTTTCTTCCTTGTACACAAAGAATGTGCAACAGGATTGCTGAGTGGCCTAATAATTTTATAGCCCTATGCTGGAGGATCAAAGAGACAAGGGTGGGAAAGGAGAAAATCCACTGTTCCTACTATCATAAAAAGAAACTCAAGAGGTCTGTAATTTTTCTCTCCTTCCCCCAAACTAAGATATAGATAGTGGCCTCCTAGTGTCCCAACTCAACACAAAGTAGCAATGGAGAGGAAGCCAGCTGGAAAGAGGAAGCAGCCATCAGTGTCCTGCACACATATTTTCTGGGGTTCAAACAGAGGGTACCAACAGAGGGTACCCAAAAGCCTCCATCATACGGCAGCAAAAAGCCATCTTCATCTCTAGTCTCATTAACAGCTTCACTCTACTTGACCAACAGCGACTGACCCCCACAGACTAAATGTTATGCTCATGAAAGGTCATGAGATCTGAACAGCCAACCACGAAATAGTCCCAACAGAGCCAGAGAAATGATCCCTGAAGAGTGGGAGGAAGCAGTCCCTAGCAGCTGGCCCTGCAGGCTCAGACAGTCCCGCTGAGGCTCCCACACAGTCCCTGCTCTGGATATCCGTGCCAGATGGTGCGGGGATCAGGCAGGAGGCAGAGAGTAAAGATGTGTGTGTATGTGTGTGTATGTGTGTGTGTGTATGTGTGTGTGTGTGTGTATCGTGAAAGAATCAGGCAGGAGGCAGAGAGTATAGATGTGTGTGTGTGTGTGTGTGTAGCGTGAAACACAGTTGTCATCGCAGAAAATACATGTACGTCTCAATTTTACAGAGATGAAGAAACTGCAGCTCAGGGAGGTTAAGTAAGTGCCACAAGATTACACACCCAGTAAGTAAATAAGTCACTCCAAGTCAGAACTGACTTCAATGTGTGTCCTCTTGAACTAGATGCCTTTGAGGCTCCCTCTTACCTTTCACATTCTGCAAGTCTATATTCTTATTTGATACACACAGCACTTCATCATGCCAAAAAAAACCACACACATAATTTAAAAACAATCAAACTTCTCATTTCTGCTTAGTGACATATACTCACAAGATACAAACTTAATAGAAACAATAGGTCTGCCTTTAAAGAAACCTCCATAAACAGCCATATTATTTTGTTTTATATTTTTGAGATGGACTCTTGCTCTGACGCCCAAGCTGGAGTGCAATGGTGCAATCTCAGCTCACTGTAACCTCCGCCTCCCAGGATCAAGCAGTTCTAATGCCTCAGCCTACTGACGATCTGGGATTACAGGTGCATGCCACCAAGTCCAGAATTTCTTTTTTTTTTTTTTTTTTTTTGTATTTTTAGTAGAGATGGGGGTTTCACCATGTTGCCCAGGTCTCAAACTCCTGAACTTAAGTGATCCACCCACCTCAGCCTCCCAAAGCACTGGGATTACAGGCGTGAACCACTTTGCCTGGCCATTATTTTGTTTATTTAAATATGACAAAATTATCTATCAATGTCAGAAACTAAATGATATAGGTATATATTTAATCACTACTGCTCTAAGACAATGCTTTTAAATTCTGCCTCACATTAAAATCACTTGGGGATCTTTATAAAAAATACCAAGGTCTGAGTACCACCCCCAGATTTTTCAGTTGAACTGGTCCGGGGGACCCAGTTGCTTCCAATGTGTAGTTAGGGTTGAAACCTTTCATTTAATGTATAAACATGATGAACAAGACAAAAACACTGTGAACTTTATCTGAATAAGTCGGTGTTAAATGAGAATAGTCTCTTAATTCAAATAGCAAGAGAAGTAAGCTTCTGAGATGGATATTCATAACTGCTTAATTCAAACATAATCCCTTTCATTAACTGTCACTAATGGCTTATAATCAAATATGAATTTGTTAGATAAGCAAAGTGCTATGCTGCTTGAAGCATAAATATGAGATTTTTTCTTTAATTTCACAGTAACCCACTCCCATGCAAATAATTCAGCATTTAGTTTTGTGCTAACATGCACATAAAAACACAACAGCTAGAATGATTACAGTGTTTTATGCCAGGCACTGCTTTAAGCCCACTATGTATATGAACTTCTTTGATTTTCACATCACCACATGAGGTAGGCATCATTATTTTTAACATTTTATGAATGAGAATACTGACACACAAACTTTAGGTTGCCCTGTGTCACACAGATAAAAAGAGACAAAGCCAGGATTGAAACCCAGGTAATATGGCTCCCAAATCTAAGCATGTAACCTTCAACCTTTACTGCATACAATATTTAATATTTTTTATCTGATTGAGCACTTTACAGTTCATATTTTTAATACATATTATCCTAATTGATCCTTGCACTAATCAAGTGAAATAATCAGACTGGTGTTATTATCACTAAAAAAGAACCGAATTTAGAGAGATTAGATAATCTGT
The DNA here is from genome assembly GCF_000951045.1 of Mandrillus leucophaeus. NCBI lineage: Eukaryota > Metazoa > Chordata > Mammalia > Primates > Cercopithecidae > Mandrillus > Mandrillus leucophaeus. The sequence continues at coordinate 1,888,424 of NW_012107419.1, forward strand.
TCACCATCACATGACTAAAAAGAAACCCTCTTGTACAAAAAGAATATATATACACATATATGTATACATATGTGTATATATATACACATATATGTATACATATGTGTATATATATACACATATATGTATACATATGTGTATATATATACACATATGTATACATATGTGTATATATATACACCTATATATATGTGTGTGTGTATATATATATATTTTAGACCAAGTCTTTTTTTTAGACCAGCCTGTCGCTCAGGCTGGAGTACAGTAGCGAGATGTAGGCTCACTACAACCTCCACCTCCTGGGTTCAAGCAATTCTCCTGCCTCAGTCTCCCAAGTGGCTGGGACTACAGGCGCCCGCCTCCATGCCCGGCTAATTTTTTTGTATTTTTAGTACAGACAGGGTTTCACCATGTTGGCCAGGATGGTCTCGACCTCTTGACCTCGTGATCTGCCCACCTCGGCCTCTCAAAGTGCTGAGATTACAGGTGTGAGCCACCGTGCCCGGCCAGAACATATCTTCTCTTGGGAAACGGTCTTCAATAAGAAAGTAGTTTTTTAATGTTTTATAAAATTACAAAATCACGTGTATTCAAAGTAATCGATTTTTTTCTTGAGAACACACAATATTCTTTAAACCAAAGCTGTATCAACAAGAAAAGCCATAAGCAAAATCAGGAATTAATTTTTTTTTTTAAGTAATTCCATTTCCCCTTTCTCAGCTTTCTGTCATCCTCTAGCTCACCTTTCCCCACCCTCTGGGCACCCAGCGTCTTTGTGTTCCTTTCTTCTAGGCTAGATCCTCACCACCATAATCTAAACTCTCAAAGTAAGTATCCAAAAGCTGTTCTTCGCATATTCTCTTTCTTTCCCTCATCAAAATTTCAAATCCCCTTACTACCTTGTTCTAAGATGATGCTCAAGAGGAATCCTCACTCCATTCCCTCAAAACCTCAAGTCTGAATCCTTGCTAAGGTAGGTGATAGTGTGAATGAGCTTCTCTACAATATAGAGGATGGTCTGAATCTTTAAGAGTTTAATTTTAGTAAACAGGCTTATCAGGGAAAGATAAATTGTAGGGATAAGGAACCCTTCTCGTCATCCTCCAGGTCACAAAGTGGAGAACACCACCTTGTCCACAACATGAGAACACACTGTTTCTTAGGATAACCTATGTCAAATTCCACAACTTAATCAGAATTATAATCTTACATACCCTTTCTTTGTAGGTAGGCCTGTAGACACCAATGGATCAAATTATATGACTGACTTTATTACTAAAACTAATCCAAATAATGTCATTTCAAACAACCAGTTTAATTCTGAAGGAGAGGTAATTGCGTAGTCATCAATCTTGCTAAACATCCAGACATAATGTTTCTTTCTCAGCCTCTGACTAAACTTACTACATATAAACCAAAAAATAAAAAATAAAAAAAAGACTGCAAATTAAATATAGAACTTTGAGTCAGGACCTCTATATTACAAATCCAGCTGTGCTACTGACCTTTTAAAAAATAAAATAAAATTAGCCAAAATCTCTTCACCTGAAAGTCCTGGGGGGAAAAAAAAATGCCTCAATTTTCCTATCTGAAAAACACATGTAAGAAGTATGTAGTTCTCAGGGTCATCTTCAAGTACAGCACTGTAATTTTAAGCACTCATAAATACAGAGTTGGAACATACTGGTGATTAAACAACCTTCTCTGGGTAATCATAACTATACTTTTTAGAAGGACAGCAGCTTTTTAGGAAGGTAGGAATACCATTTCAAGTGACCTACACCACTAATTTGCTAAGCAAAACTAGAAGTTCAGACGATTAGTTACAAGATGCGAAAATGCTAGGTGTGCTAAAGGAAAAAATAAAAAGCTACAGATGCACTAAAATTAGGGTTTTTCTATCCATACTGGCTTAACATCTGTGCAATGTTTTCCAGTCTTCATTTTATTCTCCTTGTGAACACGGGTATATATTTGCATGACCTCATTAGAGCTTGGGGTGAAGGCTGACATTATGCTAATTGGCCCATTTAGGGATTCAAACTAACAACCTTTGCCTTATTAGAAGTATGCTCTAATAGCAAACCACAGTGGTTATCATTACTATTACTGGTTATAATTGATTATACTTAACATATAATCAATATGGTAATTAAGTCTTCCCATACAAAACGGATGTTTGCTTTCCCAGTATTTTCCCCTTTGTTACTTCACTTTAATGCCTTTCCAAAAATAGCCGTTGAATTTCAATTTGATACAAAACCTAATACCATCAATACTAATTTAAGCTGAAAACATACACTCCCTGACGTATGAGTTATTTAGTCTTTCTTCTGCCTTCAGGCAAGAACACACTTAAGTCATCCAAGGATGTCTGATGTTTTCAAAGAACTCCAGAGAGTAACACCACCACCTTCGGTTTGCATAACACATTATGGTTTTTACAAATCACTTTTTTTCCACCCTATTAGATACTCACAACAATCTCACGAGTCTCAGATTTAATTATCCACATTTCACAGATGAAAAAACTGAGCATCAGAGAGGTTCAAGTGCTTTGCCTCAGCTACAGAACTGGAAAGGAGCACCATCAAGACCAGGTCGTGGGTCTCCTGTGCTCTTTCTAGCACAAGCTGCTTCCTCCGCGGGTAATTTACTTCACTTTGGTGACCATTAGGAAATACTTCCCATGTATCTAACTGAAATTCCTTATTTCCTTTTGTCTTTAATGGAATGAAAATGAGATTGTTGTTTTCCCAAAATTGTAAACAGTGTCACTATTAAATAGTTCCAGTATGCTCATTAACTTCTTAATAGTGAGATTTTAGGAGATATTAATACATGCTTAACTGGTCACCATCATGGCCAACCTGGCTCAGTCTGAATGAAAATACTGATGATAAGACAAGATGACACTGCTTCTAGACATTTTCTCAGGAAAATGGATCACGATATAGCAAAAGCCTTTTGGTACACATGGCTTCCATCTGAAAGTCCTAAACCAAATTAAACTACACAACTGGCATAGGGCTGATTCAGTCTTCAAAGTGTAAAACGGGGAAGCTTTCCAGATTAAACACTGTAACAGCAACTGGCAATGTGCTGAGTGCAACACCGGACCCTACGTGTCACATGCATCAAGTCATTTGACCTTCAAAATAATCCTACAAGAGAGTTAGAAGTATTACCCCCGTTTTATGAATGTGAAAAACTGAAATCCAGAGAAGTTTTAAAAACTTGCCCAAAGTCACTTAGGCAGTAAGTGTCTGAGTCAGAATCCAATCTAGGTCTGACTCCCTCCAAAACCTCCAACCCTTTAACCTGCCCTTCTAAGCCGAAATGTATTGTTCTATCTTCACCAACGGCAGAAAAGATTATAGTTGAAAGGGATAAACTCCTGGCTAGCCTGTGTGATTTGGGATACAGGATTTATTTTTCTGAACCTCAATTTAATTTTTATCAAATGGGAAAATTTGTGAATAACCATTTCTCAGGGCTGTTGAAAGATCAAAATGAAATAAAACTATAAAGTATTACACAAATATGTGTTATGTGATGATAAAACTCGATGTATAAATCTCGATTATGAAGTAGTCAAAAAAATTGCTAAATTGAACTAAACTGACCATGTCTAACATCTAGGACTGTTGCCAGCCATGTCTCACAGCCCAAAGATGCCAATTAGTAAATGCTACAAAGCTAATTAGTGACGTTTCAGCTCATAGGTACCCTACTGGTTAGCAATGGATCTCATTGAGGAAATCATTTCTAGTCTTTTAGACATCTTTGTGGCTTCAATTTGAGTATTTCCAAAGAATTCTCTATTGTGTCCAGTACTTGGGAGTTTCAGTGAGGTATTTCCCAAGAAGAGTCTGAGAATTAAGGGAAGTAATATTTCTGCCTGACAGTTAAATTATAAAATTAACACATAAAGAGATATGTTGTCAACCTTAAATGCACTAACTCGAACAGTAATTTGTAAACCAGTGGCAGAGAATTTGCTCCAGTCACATGCCTGGGTTTCGCTCCAGGCAAAGCAGGCCATTGAGCAATAGAAGCAACATATCTGAAGGTGACCAACAAAGGGAGGATATGGAGGAAGTGGTAAAATTAGAGATGGCAACCCATAGGAAAAAGGAGAGGGAAATTGTTTATGAAACATTATATCTAATACCATTTAGGAGCATATGCACCCCCTGTCACATTGAGAAAGATTATTCCTAAAGTAAGAAAAATTCTTCAACCATCTTAACTAAAAATGAGTTTTATCAATGGCCTTGAACACCAGCTCTCACTGGCAAGGCCTTCCCTACAGCTGGAAAGCTCCATAAACTGGATTAAAGAACTTGGCATGAAATTAATTTTGCTTCGATTCTAAATGGATTAAAGCAAACTTCTAATAATGACTTGGTTCCTCACATAGTCTGATCAGGTAAGAAATGTGCTGAGCATTAAGATTTTGAGTAATAAGACACATTTCACAGTTACTGCTCCTTGTAAATAAGTAAATCATCATTCATATGCCAACCGAAGTGCCAGGGGCATTTTGTTTAGCCAGTCAGTGGCTAAGAGTCTGATTATTTCAGGACACTGACAAGAACACATCCTTGGACTTTAAAAGTCTCAGATGTTGAAACATGTAGAAATCATCAAAATACTACGCAGGGTAGGTCCTGCCTAGCTCCATTGCTTCCACCTCTCTTGAAAGGAAAAAACTCAGTAAGGGTCTGAATATAATTGGATCTAGTGTTGACTATAATCTGATGATCCAAACGGATATAAAACGTGCTTACTAGGCAGATGTTTGGCAGATAATGACTGCCACATCATCAGTGTCTATGATGCACTAGATTCCTAAGTTAGAGATACAGAATAATCACACTTTTTCTGGAAAAAAAAACCATGCAGGCAGAAAATTAATACTGCATAACATAAAAAGTCTTTTTTTAGTTTAACTCTAAACTATCTGAGCACATTTTTTAAACTAGGTATCACTCTATTATATAACTATTATATTGCTTCCTCATTCCTTCTAATAAATTATTTAATTATGCCAAGATACATGGATGTATGGGTATGCATAGTTTATAGACAATATATGTAGAGAAATATATACCTTCATGCATGTAATTATTTATCTGATAATCAAGACTTCCTTCATATTCGGAAATCAAACGTCAAGTAATGTCATTCTTCTTCCCGCGCTCTGCAGCATAAACTAAGCTGTTGTCAGTATCGGTGGCTTTTGTCACTTTGCTCACAGTGGCCTCACCCACAGAGGCCCGGAGCATACAAACATGACAGTGGACAGGCAAACTAGGTCAGCCTAGAGGCAGAGTCCTGAGGAAGAAAGAGCCCTTTATCATTTCTAACACACGCCTATGTTGTGTAAACTCATCGCATAGTCTGGAACTAAACAACTGGTAAGAGGTGTAAGGCCCATGAAAATCACTACCACCACTCCTTAACAAGTCAACAAAGTAGGAGCCATAGGGGAGGCAAGACAGGGAACCCACCCTGAACAAGACTGTATATTAAGGGTAGAACTCTTTGTGGCTATGCTGAGAAATAATAGCATGGTAGAAACAGCTTAGGGTTTGAAATAGGAGAACCGGGCAGTAAAATGTCAGTGGTTACCAACTTTGGGCCCTGGTTTCCTCACCCTTACGCTGGGCCTATCAAGAATCCATGTCCTGCCTACCTCATATACTTCCTGGGTGAATCAAAGTGGGATAATGTATGTGAAAAACATGTTTTGGAAATGCTGAAGAGATGTCACTTATAGCTACTGTCTTTTCTGTATGGAAAGTATGGATCAGCACATCAATCTCTCATAGTCCTGAGGTGGGGAAAACTGAAAAGAAAAAAAAAAAGTGATGTCACTAATGCCTTGTATTTTTAGGTGTTTAAAAAAAAAACAGTATAGTTAGGGAAAGCTCTGGCTTTTCAAAATTCTCTTCAAATCTGCTTACTCTAAAAACTAATCAAAATAAGCTGTTGATCACAAAATGGGCATCATGATGTGAACTGCTGTGGGGGCCATTTTCGAGGACCTCCAGCAAACGACATCAAAACTTGCTCACTTGAGAACCAAATTGTAAACTATGTAGTATTTCTGGCCATCTGTTTGTCTCATTACCTAATGGAAAATCAGTAACTCGGAAAAGGAGAGGGAGAGGGTGAAAGGATGTGAATAAGAAAGGGATATTGGGAACAGCTGCTTACAGAGGCGAGGAAATGTTTCTGACATGGCATCATGTTTTTTCAAACTCTTCCTAGATACTACATCAGTTTAAATATCTTGCTCTACCATTCAGCTTTACAAATATCTGTCAAATGGTGTCCTGCACAAGTTATATAAGTAAGCACGTGCACATATTCACACCAGAATTTTAAGGTTATGATGCTTGAAAACAAGGTACTGATTAGATGTCACTTACTATTTTCCAGCTTCTAAAAACATTTTAACTTCCCTGCATGCATAAAAACTCTTAACTGGAATTTCCAAGGCAAATCCAGTACAGGGCATGCATTATTACCACAATACGTATTAATCCATAAATTATCCATATACATAGCAAAATCTCTGCAATCTCAAGCATTATAAAACATAAGGACAGCATCAGCCCCATTTGGTCCTGAACCTGACTTAAAATGAGCCCTAAAGTAGCAGTAATAGTTCTTTAAAAAAAAAATAACAGTTTATGATCCAAAATTTAAAAGTATAATGCCACATCACAAAAAATGCTATATATTATTGTTTTTACTTCCCAATGTATCCATGTTATCACTACAGACCAAGAACATTAAATAATCTACTGTCACAAAGGAGATCTCCAGATGGCTGACTGAGAGATCCCAGAAGCATCACTGCTATATAGTCATCACTACATGGCAGAGTCTTGTGGGGCCAGACACTGGATTTGATTTTAGGAGCACCAGGAGAGCTATCTCCATCCCAAGCACAACCCCAGTGTTCCTCCGAAAAGGTTACTTTCCACTCCCACGCAGGTCCTTAAAATCAAGGGAGGTTCTTTTGAATTAATAATTTTACATAAAGGTATTTAAAATGTACATAGTACAATTTATCTGGTGGGAGAGTCTTACAGCAGATTTTTGTGGCATGAGGTTCTGATATAGGAATAGAGAAAGAGAGAAAATACGAACTACTAAATGTCCCCACTTAACATTTTCTTAACCTTAATCCATGATATATCAGAGGTTGAACTAGTATAAAATACCAAGGCAGAAACTGATATACTTTAATATGCCCATGATTCATTTCTATTAGTCACTCTGGAAGAGCAAAACCATAATAAACTTTGTTATTTTAGCTTTTTAAGATGTTTTCTTGATGTTATGCAACATCTTTACATGGCTTATAAGATTTGTGGATTTATAATCACATAAAGTAGCTGAATACCTTATCTAACGGCCAAAATGTGTTGGTCTGATCTTATTTGTAGATCCTTATTAGCAGATTCATATTTTACAGTTATACAATTGGTAATATTTTGTTGACTTGTATTTGAAAGTGACTTACTAGTATATATTGTTTGAAAAAGTAGGTTTCTTGGGGTAACTTGTAGCACAATAGTTTTTCCAATTACATGTCCAACGGAATTGTTAATTTCTATCACTATAGTTGCCATTAGTGCCATTAAGGTGATATATTCCATCTGTATAATCAATGCAATTGGATATTTGTGTTGACTAGGTGTTTGAGACCTAGATTATCTGGATTTTTGTAAATAGTCAAGAAAGCTAGACTGATGGTAGAAAATTACATTTAGAACTTAATTTAATTTTATTCCTTCCATTTTTCCCTCACCCACAACCCAAGAATGCAGCTGAATAAGGAGATAAAGTGCCTAACTGCTTAGAGAATCAGCAGGCAGCAGCCCTCCTCCACCACAATTCATATAGTTAGCCACCTGCAATAAGCTGCAGGAGAATCCCATCCATTCTCCTTCAGCAAGAAAGTTAGGTTTATATGTTGCAAGTATACTTCTGGAGAAAAAATTTAATTCAGAACAAAGGGGAAGGTTGGTTTTTTTTGAAATGTGTTTTTAATGGCGGTAAGTTAACACAGAGAAAAAGAGAGAAAGACTTTTTAGCTTGCAAACATTGTCAGGTCCACAAAGCATTTACTGATCTTTATATCAGGTGGAAACAATACATCTCTCTTCTCCAGCTTCCACACTAGAAACTCCCTCATATCTGTCTGAAGCTTCAAATGGAATTACAATAGTCTGTAGCTAAGATTTACTCTTTCCCTCCGTCTCTGTTCCATAACAACACAATCATCTCATCATTATCACTCCCTACAATAATGCCTTTGGAGGCACATTCTTTTGTTAAGGAAGTAAAAGATATTTTCATTAGATGTGGAAAATGTTAAAAAGATACAATAAGGGTAATCATGCCTATTCCAGATTTCTATTACATGGTACTTTTAAATTCAGAATCCAATGACAGGGTCATCTCTCTTCCTCTCTTCTGCCCTATGAAATCAATAGTAGATTGGTAGATAAATACATAGATACAAATAGATAAATAAAGATCTTTCAAATATCCTATTAAAATAAATTTAGGTTTATATGTGTAAATACTATGATAAAAACACAATTTGTAAGAATCTCTGCATCCCTTCCTTTTCAGAAAATAACAAACTCCTTAAGCCAAAAAGCAAATAATTGGTAAGACAACATTTAAAATCAAGACATGATTCATACACAAATTAAACCAATCACACAAGGGAAAAAATGAAATTGGAAGAAAGCAAACAGATTCAGAATGACCATGCACTGACTGAATTTGGTCAATAGTCATTATACGATACGTATTTCCTTTTGTTAAGGTCTACATAAACGTACTGATTTAAGGTAATAAGCTTCTTACTAGTACAATGACAGGTTTTTCTTAAATTTGCTGAAGGGGTTATATGAATTTTTCTTCCACAAGTTCTTGATTTCTCTTGGGAAGACTTTATACAAGAAAGAAGTTGGAAGAAATATAAAATCTTTCTGAAATTTCATTCCTGAAATGTTTGAAACAGAATCACAAGAAAATAGGTGGCAGAGCAGTGAGTGGGGATATAGAATTGTAAGTATTTTCCCGAAATAACTGAAACATCTCAAGTCCCTGGCACAGAAACAACAAATATCTGCTTAATAAAATACTATTGAATTTCTTTAAAATATAGTTAGATCATGTAGACAGAACTTATTTTTTCCTCCTAGTATATAGTGTAAGTTGACTGGTGTAGAAGACCAAGCATTCAAGGAAAATACTTTCTTTTTAATTGGGCCAATGACTGGAACCATATTTTGCTCCACAGATTTGGGGTTCTGGCTCATGACACAGTAAAATTAAGCATGCATAGGGGGCGCATACAGTAAATATATGAAATAATAAAAATTAAAATAACAGGACATAACAATTATTTACATTTGCATATTCTGTTTTTCTACTTTGTTTTTGCTGTTGTTGATTTTATTTTTCTAAAGTGCATTTGTATTCCTTATCTTTTTTGGTTCTTACAACATTTGTGTGGTATACTTAAAATAAGTATCTTTACATTCACTCTAAATTTACTCATATTTATTGACCAGGCATGGTGACTCTCGCTTGTAATCCCCAGAACTTTGGGAGGCCAAGGCGGGCAGATCACCTGAGGTCAGGAGTTCAAGACCAGTCCGGCCAACATGGCAAAACCCCATCTCTGCTAACAATACAAAAATTAGCTGGGCATAGTGGTGGGCACCTGTAATCCCAGCTACTCGGGAGGCTGAGGCAGGAGAATCGCTTGAACCCAGGAGGTAGGTTGCAATGAGTTGAGATCACAACACTCCACACCAGCCTGGGTGACAGAGTGAGACTATGTCCCAAAAAAAAAAAAAAAAAAAAAAAAACTGTTACCCAACCACAATGTGCCAGGCATATTGTAGTCATAAAATTTGGCAGTATATAAAATAGATAAAAATCCCTGCTTGATGAAATTGATCAAAATTCACCCAGAAAAGGAGAGCCAAGAAGCTACAGTTGATGATATATGTCCTATTTGGCCTTCTTTCACCTTCCACACTACCTTTCAACAGTATAAAATATATTTAATACACCGACAAAATAGAGTCCTATTCACTTGGCTCCTAATATCTCGAGAGTTCCTTCCATTAGTGACCTTTCCACCAGTATCAAAAAAAGTGTCAAAAACAGCTCTAACACTGAACAAAGTCATATCAGACATGGAGAAGATAAGAACGGGTGTGCGAGTATACACACACAACTCGCATAAATATATAAACTTTTATAACTACATATATATGTATATAAAACACTTCTATAAGTAAAACAAAACAAGCTAATACAAACACAAATAAAAAAAGTTTCTTCTATATGGTGTTCAATTTATAAATGCTTATTTTTAGGAGGATAGGAGAAAACCCGAAGTCTAAAGCTATTGATAAGACAATCCAAAAGTTATTTAAGCAGTGGATTATACAAATGAAACAATGTACTCTCCATGACTTGAGTATAAAATTACTGAAAGATGAATTACTGACATTTCATACCTGATTTGACATCCCACAGTCAGCACAGTTGCCATCATTAATGTATATCTAGAGAACTGCAAATTGCATGGCAATTTAAATGTGGTAATTGCTAGATATACAAAATTACTGGCCAATGACTAAGTTATAATGACAAAATCTAGACAAGAATGTAATAATAAATTAGGTATGAATAAAACCAAAATATGACAGTAGCCTTTGCACTGTACTCCTACTATGCCATATTCCTAATATTCCCCTTGAGTATAAAGAAAGAAGTGTCCTCATTCTTAGGAAATAGGTTAGAGAATGCCTCTAGAGAGACCCTATCCTTGATCAAGTCTTATCTATCTCATCCGTCTCCAGTTTGTTTGTTTTTACTTATCTTTTACCTTCAAACATGAATTTCCAACTCTAATAAACTTAGATTCAGCTTCACAGGTGCTGCTGTCTTTCTCTATTTTTATCAAATACCTTGAATCAGAGATGTATGCCCACAATATCCTTTGTTTACTCACCATATATTCTCTCTTTAAACTTTGTTAAATAGGTCTTTATCTCAGTTGCAGGACTGGCATCGCTTTTCTAAGGCCACTAGCAACCTCACTTATACTGGATTTGAAAAGACCATCCTTAAATTTCATTATTTTGTAAATATCAACCACTGGGTCCTCGCTCCCAGCTGCTCCCAGTCACCTCCCATCCTACAAACACACAAAAAAATCCTGTCACCTCTATTCTTTTTATTATTTCTGTTTATTTCTCCCTAATTCTCTGTTGTTCTTATTTTTTTCTCTCTCACTCAGAGTGTTTGTCAATTTTCAAGATACTAGCTATCACCTCTAAAATAACTATCTTCAACCACAAGCTCTTAGCCAGATTCCAATCCCGTATCTTCAATCTTCCATTTATTAAATCAACTGGCAGGCACTGAACTGAGCTTGGTGATTCCGTAATACAAACCCTTAAAGATCTCACAGTCCATAGCCAATCATTTTTACTAAATTCAAAATATCCAAATCCAAAGCTATCATTATATTTCTCACAAATGCCACCTTCCCATTGCTGAATCTTGCACTTCTGTTAATGCCATGACAATTCTCAAACTCACCATCACGAGTTGGATTCTCCAGGAAGCAGACTCTAAGAGGGAGATTAGCGTGCAGGAAACTTATTAGTGGGATCAACAACCGTGAAAGGGTAGAGAAGAAAGCAGAATTGGGCACAAGGAGAAGTTGGACTATGATGAAGACTCAATGGAAGTCTCAGCTGACCCTACATAGAGCTCTGATCTCAGAGTTGCCCAAATTAAAGCGAGAAGGCCTAGCTTTCTTATCCCATGCTGATTAGTCATGAGAATGGGGCACGACTTTGAGCAAGGCAGCTCTAGCTCTCCTCAGGCCAGGCAATACATAGAGAGGACTAATGATTGACGGCTGACTGTCAACAGAACTCCTAGCATCTAGAGGAATGAGTCCTTTATTACTAAAGGGACATCTAGGCAGTGAATCATGATGTCCACCACATTCACCAAAGCATGAAATAAATGAAATACTCAAAGGCATATGAGGTTTGGAGTTAAACAGAACAAGATTCCAACCTTACTTCCGTCAGTAATTAACTATCATCATAGGCAAGTTACTCAACTTCTCTGAATTGAAATTTTCCTGTGAGATTATTTTGAAAATTTAGTGATACGTATTATAAAAACATTTGATAAATTCTGGCTCCATAGTGGTTGCTTAATACATGTTAATTCTCCTTCTCCCTTCCCCCATGAGTTATTTTTAACTATTCTCTTCCTTTTCCAAGCCCTAAGACTTCCTCCGAAATGACACTAATTGAAAGTATCAGGATACCTGGTAAGAAGGTGTTAGAGAAAAGCACCAAAATCCATTGATCATATGCTATAGTCCAAATACTGTGCTAGGCATTACTATACTTTTAATCTTCATAATGCTATGAATTGTTAACCTCATTTTATACACAAGAAACTGATCCTCAGAGAGGCTAATTTATCCAATGACGCCCAAGATAACAAAAAGAGTTTGCCAGACTGCAAATTTCCTCTTTTCCCAGAATGTAGAGAGTTAAAGAACCTGAAGGAATATTTTGCTTTACAAAAAAGAAGTGAAGCAGCGCAAGGAAGCCATGAGTAATAGTAAACACAATGTCTTCCATTCACTGTTCACATTTTATTACATATTTACTCTTTAGTGAGAGATTAGTGAGATAGATGTGATTTCAGAGATGGGAAGTGGAGACAAAAGTTATTTCTCCAAAGTCAAATTAGAAAAAAAATCAGAATGCAGCATTTATCGAGTTGTAGGATCAACCTCCAACTATTCAGTGCATGCACATACACAGACGGTCTGATAGACATTTTTCAAGGAAAACAAGACAAGCACATTCACCAAATTATACAGAAGTCTAAAAGACAGGAAAACAGTTTGTTAAAATCTACTCACAATATCTTTCCCTTGCCTAAGAGACTCCCTGGTGGAATGTGAGAAATGGTATGCACATTAACTTGGTCAGACCACAAGGACCATTTACTTCCTCAGTGCTTCTACGTAGAGCAAGTTTGCTGTTATCAAGCACTTGACTATCTAAAACACTGCCCACACCAGGATGTTCACACATCTATAGCAGAGTGATAGTTAATACTCACAAGGACAACACTGAGGCACTGAAACACACAGGTGAACTTTGGGACTAGGAAGGACTGACTAACAAATTTAAAATCCTTTCACTCTTAAGTGTATTTCACTGAATTTCATCTGCTCTCTTAACAAATTGGTCCTGCATATGCGATAGCTCACTTAGAATGTTTGATTCATCAGAATGAATTTCTACCTTTTTAAGTAAGAAAATATCCACTGCATTCTCCAACACAACCTCAAATGTTCTGGTGGTCATTGCTACTGTAAAACCCATAGACTGTCTTATACTCAAGAAGTGATGTATCAAGTCTGAGCCAAGAAAACCTTACAATATACCAACTATTCACTGGAACCATAAAAAAATGCATGAATGATGTAGCTAAATATCCTTGGGCTTTTCAAGGATTCGTCCTAACTTTGAAAGCATGGTATAAATACTAATCAAGCAGTTAATTAGAACTGAGTTTCTCAAAGACTAACTAGTTACCGGTTACCTGATTCTGGTTTAGAAGTGGGGTACACAAATCAGCTACTCCAACAGAGTGAACTGAATAGTGAAAGAATGCTCTAGATATATTCTAAATAGTCTTAATTTCAGATTGGTGTTCAAACAGAAAGGCTAGAAATGCCTTTGGATTATTGCCGTTTTCCCCATTTGGACAATCAGTCATTATTCCTTAAGACATAACCCTCCACTCCAACGGATTGCCCCCAAACACCTCAAGTTCAATCTGACATATAGGCCTTCTAATGTATAAACAATACTATCATTGCTTTATACCTCTTTATGTCATACTCATCTTCCCAATTTGATCTACATATTCATTATCTCCAACCTCAACAGGGCCCTCAAAAAACACTCAATATTTCTTCCTATTCCTAGGCAGTTCTCTTCCCCAATCTTTAAATAAGCAATTTCTAACTTTACACTTTTTTCAAGGATACTGTCCCTCCCTGTGCTACTATTGTGTCCACTCATGATTATTGTAAGATAGATGTATGGATAGGCTGGTTTGTAGAATTTTATTCAATAGAATGTTTGGTAATACAGGATTTCTTACATGCTAATATAATAATGAACAACATAGCATGATAGATTTACTGTCCCTCTATCTTACAGATACACATCTCCTTAGGAAATAATATAGATACCCTTGTAAGTGGCAGCACATCAGTGCCCCCAAATAACTGTTGTGTCTACAGCCATTTTAAGATAATCATACTATCCGGCCTGGTGCAGTGGCTCATGCCTGTAATCTCAGTACTTTGGGAGGCCAAGGCAGGCAGATCACCTGAGGTCAGTTGAAGACCAGCCTGGCCAACATGGCGAAACTCCTACTAAACACACAAAAATTAGCCAGGCATGGTGGCATGCACCTATAATCCCAGCTACTCAGGAGGCTGAGGCAGGAGAATCGCTGGAACCTGGTGGGCAGAGGCTGCAGTGAGCTAAGATTGTACCACTGTACTCCAGCTTGAGTGACAGAGCAAGACTCCATCTCAAAAACAATAAGAATAATAATCATACTACCCAAAGTGAGGCAATTTGCATAAAAAATACAGATTATTATGAAGTCCAAATAAAATGTCAGGTAGGAGAATGTTTAGAAAATCTTAACGCATTCTAAAAAATAATGTTATAACTATACTCCCATTTATGTCTGAGAAAAAGCTACAAAGAGAACAGTCAGATAAAATAATCAATTAAAAATCACAAAATCATTATAGCCAAAAGGGCAGTACCAAATACACCACGAACTACACAAGGACTTATTCATTCTTTAACAAACATTTATTGAGTGCCTTTATAATTCAGACACTCTGCTAGGCATGGGCATACATAGATAAATAAGATACGATTTCCATCTCAAAGAGGCAGAATAAACCAAAATCAAGATACAATACAGTAAGTCCAATAACGGTAGACGTGAGTGATAACTTAGGATTCTATAGGGGGAAAAATGCAGCAACAGATATCAGGATATTTGTGTACGTGTGTGTGTGTACATAAAAACAGTCAGAAAAACCATCCTCTCCCTGTATTAAGTTGGAGGGTTCATGTATGAAGAAGCATAGACATAAAGCAACATGAAATGGAAGCATGTTTTAGAACATTCTGATTTTTGCCATTGGCCACAGCAGACTCACGCATAACAAATAGTATACAGTGAAAGGAAAATGAGTCAAGTGGACTTTATGGACTTACAATTAAGGTAACATCAGGACCTCCACACAGATAACTTCCTTTCATGATATATTATTAGAGTTGTCTGCAAATACATATTCTTCAAATGTTAGATCACCATTTATTTACTTGGAGAATTCAATTAGAGACCCCCCCAGCCAACTTTGCCATTGAATGAATGGCTAAGGATGCAGAGATTAGCAAGCATTAATGTTAGTGTCATATTTTGGTAAGGTTTGAGAAGTGGCCCTATATATCTGATATCTGAACCTCCTATTGTTTTCTTTCTAGCCAAAAAAAAAAATTCTAGCATTCAGATCTGTTTTTTCTCCTTTTACCTTTTTACTTTTTAATTTTTCATTGGCATGTAAACAAATCACTCCTCCAAAATGAACCAGTAGATGGAGCATTTGAGAAATGTTGTGTCAGTCTCACTCTGAAAAACACAAGTGCTGATGATAATGTCAAATTCACCCTCACAACCACCCTTCTTTTTTTCTGTAATCCCCAACCTTTTCAAATATGTTTCTGTTTTGGAAAAAGGGGTCACAAGACACTTATAGTAATGACATGTGAACTACTGAACATAAACATAAGCAGTTAACAAAACATCCTCGGGAAAAATAGGCAGAGTCCACAGAGAATTAAAGCTACAAATGGTGGAACGTCAAATACCTTCTACCATACAACCAAAAAGATTATTTTGACCACAAAAGATACATACAGCCATAGGATGTGGGGATAACAGCATCAATTCACCACCTTTATCCCCGTCCCAGTTAAGGTAATAGTTGTCTAAGGATACATTAATCCCAAAGGAAGCGGCTTTCAGGATCATTCTTTCCAAAATTCAGCCCACAGAGCTCACTGCTCAGTAGTCCTCAAGGTGTGGAATTCAGTCCCCTCTAGACATACCTTCATGCTGAGCAATTACCTGGAGTTTTGTTCAAACTGTAGTCTGGGCCCCTCCCTGGAACTATCCAACCAGATCCTCTGAGGATGAGGCCCAGGAATCTGCATTATAACAATTTTCCTCAGATATGTCTTGAGTTCAATGAAGCTCGAGAGCTACTAGATTAAATGAAGAACTGTTTAATAAGCCTCAAATAAAGCCTGCTCTGGAAGTGATTTCTCACTATTTATAAGAATGTTTACTCTTTCTCAATTCCCTACAACAGCCCCAGCAAATTTCCCATCTTCTGAGTTATTTCCTACTGCCCTACTTCCTAAATGACTCTAGCCCTCAATGTTATAAGGTACTCTGAGCTAACAGCATGTAATTCTAGATCTTCAGATCCTGTCCTGAAGTGATGTTTAAGGGCCGTAATTATGTCATTTCCATCTCCTAGTAGTGCATTTTTGGCAACAGTAGCCTACTTGTTGACAAACATTTCTTCTCATTTCACAGAGAATTGTACAGAAAATATAAGCAATCTAGACTGTAGAAGAATCGTTACATTTACCTAACTTCTTAAAATATTATATAAATGGACGACTCAAAGAGTCCAAGGAGGAGGATACTGTTCTATCTGCTCTTTTTGTAAAATGACTTCCTTCTGAAGTTTTGCTTTAAATAGCAGGTGTAAGCAAAATTGAAACAGGTTCGCACACTTGAATATGTCTATCACAGGCTGGATGAAAAATCTAAATATTTTGGTTGATGGAACTAAATATACCACCAAAAAAATCAAACACAAAAGAAACATTAACATAATTGAACAATTAAACAAAAACACGTATCCACTTCTCCTGAGCATTTTTTTATTTTTTTTTTTGAGATGCAGTCTTGCTCCATTGCCCAAGCTGGAGTACAGTGGCGTGATCTCGGCTCACTGCAACCTCCCCCTCCCGGGTTCAAGATATTCTCCTGCCTCAGCCTCCCAAGTAGCGGGATTACAGGCACCCACCACCACACCTGGCTAATTTTTGTATTTTTGGTAGAGACAGGTTTCACCATATTGGCCAGGCTCGTCTTGAACTCCTAACCTCAGGCAATCCATCTGCCTCAGCCTCCCAAAGTGCTGGGATTGCAGGCATGAACCACTGCGCTTGGCCCTCCTGAGCATTTTACTGAACAACCATACTATGCTAAACACAGGTTAAACATAATATCAAGGACAGAGGCTTTAAATGTTAAACTAACTCACTGGCTCACGCATCGAACAAAGGGCCTATGAAGAAAACCTGCTCAATAGATAGCCCTTGCAAATATTCTCCTGGCCTATGTGCCTACATGTGTGTAAAATATCAAAAAAGAATATTATACCTTCCTAATAACTCATGATCAACAATGTATATGCCAAATGAAAGTACATTTATTTTCCTATCAGATTCAATAAAATATTTATATTATGTTTTATTTTACTTACAGCTCTGTATAATTAGCAGCAACAAGACAAAAAGGTGAACAAAAAGACTGATGACATACATGGGAAAAATATGTAATAGCACCCAAGTACTTCACCCACGCATCTCAGAGTCCTTATAGGTAAATAAACTATACACTAAAAAGGAATATATACTCACTTCTGACCTCTACTTACAAACTAATAATCACTGATGTCATTTCTCATTGTCAAAATTTATCTCTAAAGTGAAAGTTTTACTCTTCAGAAGGCTGAGGCAGGAGCAAGACCTTATCTCAAAAAAAAAAAAAAAAGGACAAAGACAAAAGAAAGCCTAGCAATTGAACCAATAGCCAAAAAAGGGAGCACCGTAAAACATAAACAGCATTAGCTATGTGATTATCGCATCTCACTATCAAGGCCTTTGAACACACATACAGATTAGTTTGAATGCAGTAGATGAAGAATGCTTGGAATTCTCAGGCAGATGAAATAAATTATTTCTCTTTCACCTACAGTTTTTCTAATTTAAAATTAACTTGTCATGAAATATCTACATTCTACCAAATATATATGTTCTTGTATTTTTATAGAATTTATAAAGTAGTTTTCATATTGCCACACAGCATTCAGTAATCTGATGGAAATGTTTGAATCTGCAATTTTTACATGTCTGTGTACACGCATGAGTCATACCCAGTGGCCAAAAAGGGACTCCAGTTTTAATTTTTTTAATGGATTGTCAGGCTATGCCAACAAAATAAAATGCTTCTTATAACTTTTTTTTTTTTTTTTTTTTTTTGGTACTTGACATCGATTAACTTATTCTATAAACTTCTCCAATTAGGTGACAAGCAAGTGGATTATTGAGAAAAAAAGAAAAGAAAAAATGTAGATCACTTTGAGGCATTCAAATTCAGTTAAAATTAATAGATCTCACCCTGAAACTATCATCTACTGAGTTTGGGAAGCTTTACAAAGAATATTCCTCCTTGTTCACAACAAATCTACAAAGTAGTTATTATTCCTAATTCACAAAAGAGGAAACTAAGGCTCAGAGAAGATATGAGTTAGTTTTCCCTGGGACTCATACTTAGTAAGGGGTTCAGCAGAGGATTACGCAAACCTAAATTTGTCAGACTC
>NW_012107419.1:1907607-1908536 GCF_000951045.1 Mandrillus leucophaeus
CTCGCCCGGCTAGTTTTTTTGTATTTTTTAGTAGAGTCGGGGTTTCACCGGGTTAGCCAGGATGGTCTCGATCTCCTGACCTCGTGATACGCCCGTCTCGGCCTCCCAAAGTGCTGGGATTACAGGCCTGAGCCATCGCGCCTGGCCACTCATACTTTCTAAGGTTTTTTTTTTCGGGGTTTATACATGTCAGAGAGCTCATTTTATTTAATATCAACAGAAGCTAAATATGTATTTTATATCTTTTCATTCTTTCCTCGACATGTATTAAGATAATTTCCTTCCTCAAAATAATTTATGCTGTCTTGTCACTTGAATCTAAGCTTCCCCCTCCATTTTTTCCTCTTCACTGGTCTCTGTTTCTTAAACAACTCCACAGGTCAGTAGCTCTCCTCTCCTTATTTGCCACTCCTCCAATTCTGTTACTTTTTTTCCCTTACATTCTGTTCTCTAAAGCTTCTGAGGTCTTCAAAGCCACTTGCAATGTTCTCTGTCAAGAAACCTAGAGAAGCTTTGCCCTTATATAACTCTAGTGGCGTATCTTCACTGACAGGCTGACATCAGCAAACCCAAAATTGATGTCACAGTGATAGGGTAACTAAGCAACTCTCATTTAAGAATAAAATCCAAATAAATGAGTTGCCAAGTTCACCCTTGATGTGAAATCCCCAGCTGTTGCTTAATATATATTCCCAAGTATTAAATTATTTTAAAATAAAGAATGTAATAAATGATTTATACATCTTTAATCAGGTCTTAAGGTCTTAAGCGTTTTTTGTTTGTTTTTTGTTTGTTTTGTTTTGGAGACAGAGTCTCGCTGTCACCCAAGGTCTAGAGTGCAGTGGTGTGAGCTCAGCTCACTGCAACTTCCACCTCCTGGGTTCAAGCGATTCTCGAGCCTCAGCCTCCCAAGCAGCTGAGATTACAGG
>NW_012107419.1:1908586-1908930 GCF_000951045.1 Mandrillus leucophaeus
TAAGGCTCAGAGAAGATATGAGTTAGTTTTCCCTGGGACTCATACTTAGTAAGGGGTTCAGCAGAGGATTACGCAAACCTAAATTTGTCAGACTCTAAAACTTTGTGCGTTCAACTCTGCCATATTGTTTCTAAATGATTAGGGATAAGGTAAAGAAAGGCAATAGGCTGCCCTTAAATTCTAATTTTGGATTATAGTATCTGTTTTCATCAAATGTGAAAACACTAAACAATTGAAATAGACTTTGTGTAATTTTATAATGGTAATGAATCTGTTTCTATAACTTTGTTAGCCAAATTATGCCCCAAATTTTAAAAGCTTTAATTAAACTACCTAAATTTGTC
>NW_012107419.1:1908980-1912833 GCF_000951045.1 Mandrillus leucophaeus
ATTTTTATTATTATGGCTGCACCCTAGAGATTCACAATGAACAAAACTATCCAAAGTGGATGAGAAATAAAACTTCCCCTAGATTTCGCCAATTGAAGTTCTTATGTTTCCCTTTATATAGTTTCATTAAAATAAAGATAATGATTAAAGAAGTTCCATGAAGTCAAAGACTAGTTACGTCTTGTTCAGCATTTGTCTTTCCAAATGCTCTGCACAATATCTGCCACATAGATCCTAAAATATTTTTAAATAATTGGGTGGATTAAATAGTATTTTGGTGCCCCATCTTAAAAAATAAACTACTTTCCTCAAAAGTTTTAAAACTTATATGCCATATTTTCTTTTTTTTTTTTTTTTTTTTTTTGAGACGGAGTCTCGCTCTGTCGCCCAGGCTGGAGTGCAGTGGCCGGATCTCAGCTCACTGCAAGCTCTGCCTCCCGGGTTTACGCCATTCTTTTGCCTCAGCCTCCCGAGTAGCTGGGACTACAGGCGCCCGCCACCTCGCCCGGCTAGTTTTTTTGTATTTTTTAGTAGAGACGGGGTTTCACCATGTTGGCCAGGATGGTCTCAATCTCTTGACCTAGTGGATCTGCCCGCCTCGACCTCCCAAAGTGCTGGGATTACACGCATAAGCCACTGCACCTGGCCCATGTTTTCCTTTCATATGCCAACATGACAGTTTGTCCAAAGCCTGGGAAATCCCAGACATTTAAAGTAATGTGTCCAGAGATATGTAAGTTTCTCATTGTCAAGGCAAAATCAGAATCAGGTCTCCTGAATTCTGGAATTTTTTTCCAATTTCACCAATGCAACTTGCTTTTATTAAATAGTATTAGAAATTATTATAGCCTTTATACTCAACATCAATGCATCTTAAAGTGACTATTAAGTGTCAAAAACCTGAGTTTGGATATCCCATGGGTCAAATAACTAGTTTAATAAATAAATTTTCATTTTTCTATTTGCAAATCATTCTCAATAAAGAAGAAATCCCAAGTGACTAAGACATTCCATGATGAGACAACTGACAAAATAGGCACTTCCATGGCAAGTACAGTTTCTCCTGAAGTATATCGTAATGGCATGCAAGAAAGCTTACAACATTCAAAACAACTAGAAATTCCCATCTAAAAAATGCTCTGGTAATGGCTACTCTCAGCGATTCACACACACACACACACACACACAAAAAAAAAAAAAAAAAAAAAGATGCCCAGCTTTCATGAGAGAATAGAGAGGACACAATCCATTTCCTGAAGAGTATTCAAAGAAGTTTCAAATCCTGACAATGTCAAAAAATGAATATACTGGAACTTTTTGAGCTAGTGTTCTAACTTGCCAAATAAAAGAAAAAAAGGTAAGGACCACACAGAAATAAGTCACTGCTTTGAAATATAATCTCTCTCTTTTATTTGTGTCACCAAGTCTATTGGTGATATGGTTAACCAAGGAGAATTTTTCTATACGTGTGTTATGATGTTGAAAATGTTTACACTATATTCACCTATATGTTCTCAGCATGCACCTGACAGACCCTTTTCATAATAGAAAAGAACTGTGGCATGGAAAGTATATGTAGCTGTTGCATTTATTTGATCCTCGCAATTATTTTCAAATTGCTTATGCTGAAAACCATTCTCTGGATACATTCTTTTCATCCAGTAAAAAGCCAGTCATTCAAATTTAACTTATAAAAGTAACCATCAGAGATTATTTCCTTCCTCTTATTCTGGCAGAAAATACTGCAGTTCTCAGTTTCTTTTATCTACTTCTCATATAAGTCGTTGAAAATGGTCTTACTTTAAATTAGCATTATCAGAGGCATTGACATTACTTTTTAGAAATTTGTAAATTCTCACTCTTAGGCCAAAAAATAAAAAAAAAAAAAACCCTCCAAGGTTATATCAACAATTCTCCCCAAACTAATCATTATCTTTAGCAAACTCATTTAATTAAATAAGAATCTGTTGTACTAAATAACTATTTTATTGCACAAATGTTGCTTTAAGTACTAACATAAGCCTACAGATGCTCGGGGTCATTGGACTCCCGTTGTAAAGAAATATTTTCAACAATTTGCAACATCAAATAGTTCATAAAATTACGCTGCCTGGGAAATATTGGCAGGGAAGAACAGCAAACAACAGCCAATCTATTCTGAGGATTGTTTTCTAGGTTATCGATGAAAGAAAGTGGCAGAAAGATATATCAAATAGGAAAATACACAAGAATAGGAAGATGACTGTTTCTCAATACGTGTTAAGAATTAAATTAGTTCAAAATAAATAATAAGTGACTTATACATCTTCAATCAGGTCTTGTAAAAGAAAAAAATCATTCTCCATTAATGGAAGTGCCACAACAATATTTGTAGAACTGCCTAGTACCAGTACTCAGTCCCCTCAGAGTCCCACTCCTTCTTAGGTCCCTCCTACCATCATGTGCAGTAGTAATCTCAAAAGAGAGAGACTCAACAGTAATCAAACAAGATCAATGTTCAGATTCATTTTGGAAACTTTAAAAAAAGTACAAATCCTAGGGGTGGGTAGGTAAAAGTGCTGTCAGGAGTAGTTAAAGCTCTTGTATGCAAGGTCAGGGTGAGGATAAAAGATGGATGGAGGTTTGACGCTGAATCTTTTTCAAATTCTGTCGCAATAGAGTGGATTCCTTCAAAACAGAGCTCTCCCAGACAGGGTAAGACTGTACCAGAGGTCTGGCATTCCTGCAAGAGGTAAAAGCCAAGGGTAGTTGAAATGCCTGGGCAGGAATGAGACAGGAGTACTCTGGAAGGATGCCTACAACCAGGGGGAGTTTGGTGAACACCTGAAACTGCTGATACAGACATCTCAAGATGAGCACAAGTTTGGAGAGGCATTTATTCATTTCACAAATATTTAGGAAGGGCCTAACATAAAGAAGCCATCAAAAAATGAGAGAGAAAGCACGAGAGAATCCATTGAAGAGAGTAAAGAATGAGGTACAGGTGCAAGAAGTACAGAGCGGTTTAAATAGCTAATGTAAGAGAGAAAGCACTAGAGAATCCATTGAAAAGAGAGTAAAGGATGAGGTACAGGTGCAAGAAGTACAGAGCGCTTTAAATAGCTAATGCATGCGGAGCTTAAATACCTAGGTGATGAGTTGGTAGGTGCGGCAAACCACCATGGCACACGTTTGGCACCTATGTAACAAATCTGCACATCCTGCAAATGTATCCCGGGACTTAAAATTAAATTAAATTAAATTTTTTAAAAAAGAAAACCAGACACCAGGTTTACCCGGAGAAGAATAAATGCCTAGTGGATAAGGGGAAAAAAAAAAAAAGCTACGGGGTGAGGAAAACTCGAGATTAGAGATTTCTTCAACAGAAGGCAACTCAGAAAAAAGTATCTGGCAAAAAGTATCTGAAGATCTGAGAAAAAGGATGCAACATAGACTGCAGATAGCCTGTGGAATTCAACGATGTCAGAGAAGGTCACGCAAATACCAAGAGAGTGTGGGAAATAAGGAGAGGAAGGGTTTCCTGGAAGGGATTGGGGCTCCTTTGGGATGCTAGAGAACAGGATGAAAGACAGGGAAGCCGAACTGCAGAACACAGTGCCTGGGAAAGTTTAGGGGAAAGAAAACAGGTGGGTGTGAAGCAGCACTGGGGCTGTCCAGGGGGAACAGTGGTGAAGTAGGGTTCAAGGCTGGAGGTGGGCAGACTGGCCCCCGAATCAGAAGACCCCAAAGGAGTGGAATCTTACTCCTTCCCGGTGCTCTAGTCCCCTCTTCCGCCCTAGCCTAGGGCATCCTCTGTCGCCCGGAGCCACTGGAACCCTAGGCCGGGCAGGGTGAGGCCGGGCCGCCCCCCAGC
>NW_012107419.1:1913582-1922202 GCF_000951045.1 Mandrillus leucophaeus
CCGAGTGTGTGACCGCGGTCGGCGGGGCGGGGAGGGCTACGGCCCAAGCAGAAGGGGAACCAGAGGCTTCTGCCGCCTGCGCGCCTATCTCGCCCCCTTTCCCTCTCTGCTCCCGCCCCTCTCCTCCCGCCTCTCTCCACTTGCTGCCCGCCTCCCTCCTTCTCCCTTTATCCCCCCGCCCATGCTCTCCCTCCGCGGGTATCACGTGTCGCCCTCATACTCATTGGGAGTCTCTGCCTCGCCTGTCGCCACGTTTCAGGAGCAACGAGGACACTTCGTTGCTGTCCTCTGCGCGCCCTCCCTGCCCCGAGAAGGTGCGCACAAGAGCTCGGATCGGACTGAGGGGCCCCAACCCCAAACGCCTTATTCTCGGCCCTCGGGAGCAGATGGGCCCCGGAGGCGCTGGTGGGGAGAAGGACTCGGGACTGGGGGGCGAGAGGCCTCCCCCTGGAGCCACCTTGGGGAAGCCTGACAGTGTGAAGTGGGGGTTAGGGTCCATGTTGTCCTTTCTCCGAGTTTATTTAGGAAGTTCCGAAGCAAAACGAAAATGCTAAGCGTCCAGCCAGCCTATTCCAGAAGAGACGCTTACAGGGGAAGGGAAGGACAGGGGCAACATGTTGGCGCCCATCCTGCTGGAGCAGCTCCTGGGGACTTGCGTTCACCGCCTCGTGCGAGGCCGTGTGGGCGCGGAGCGAGCCCAGAACGGGGCGGCAGTGAGAACAGCGTCTGCTCTGGCAAGAGAGCCCTGTTGCTGAGTCTCAGCCCGGCGGGGTGCGCGGGGCTCCCGGCTCCGCCGGCACCTCACTAGTGCTGGACAGCTCCGCATGCCACCTACAGCCGCGTTTGCAGGCCTTGAGAACTGGAAAACAGTTTCTCCTCAAACTACCTAGTATCTGGCCGGGGGGAAACCGGGGAATGATCCCACGTCCCTCATCCTCAGGGCTCTTTGCGCCAAATAGGCGATCTGTTTGCACCTGACTGCAAATGCCGCTCAGAAAGCTAAGAGGAGTAGGGATGAAGGCTTCTCAAACTGACTCGCCACAGCGCGATCATCTCTTGCCGCGAGTTTTCAGCTGTGCGGTTTCATTCCAAAGCTTATCTCTTTGCAAACCAGTCCTTCCAGCGCCTGACCCCACTGCTCCTTGCCTTAGCCCCAGAAAACTCTCATACTGGTTCTGAGAATAGAGTAAGGGATGGTAGAAGGGGCAAATGACAGTATCCCAAAAGAGGGGTCCCAGGCTGTACTTCTCCCTGCAATAAAGTAGATGAGCACCCTCCCTAGCTCCCCCGAATCCGCGGAGAGAAAAGTTCAGGAGCTCTGGCTTCGGTTTCCCAGGGAAACCGAAGTCAAAGCGTTTTTTTGTTAAAGAACTGGTCCTTCCAGGTGAAGGCAGACGGGTTTGTGTGGACTGTGTTTATTTAAAAAGCAAAACAAAACAAAACCACAAAACCTGTGCTGAACCCCCACCACAATTTGCTTTTAACTCCAAATCTTCCCAAGTGTTTGTGAGGGCTTAAATGTAAATGCTATTTGAGGTTTCATTTGGAAAAATCCACTCAAACTGGTTCAGAGGCATACCTTTTTCCCAGATCTTAAATAGGCTTTAAAGATAGAAAGGTGTGTACTATCACTCAGACACTCCCCCTTCAAATTATACATATATATATGTATGTGTGTATATATGTATATACATATACATATAAGAAAGAATATATATACTCACATATATATTCACATATATATTCTTTCTCATCCTGCTGAGGAAGTTTCTTTTAAAATAACAATTGTTACAATTATTATTTAAACTGTATGGTGCATCTACTATTGATTTCCCCATTACTTCAATTAATTCTATATGCATTTGTGTCCATGGAAAATTAGACTCAAATTACACTTTTCATCATAAAAAATCATCAATTTTGCTAAAAAATTTCACTAGCCCCTTTTTCTAAATTACAATGAAAATTACATTATTCTAACTTTGGGGTAGTTGTTTAATATTTCTGCTGCGCAGTATCAATCAGCATAAAGGACTGGAGTTCCTAGTTCTCTTCTTTGGTACTGATTATATAACAGTCAAGTTCTTGAGAATTACAGAATTTTAGTTAGTATTAAATAGACTAAATAGCATGTGTCCTTCACATTCTTTCAATAAACTGCTGCGCACACAAATAAATATTATGGTAATGGCAAATAAACTTCATATTGAACTTAGAATTGGAACTTTTTACTAACCATTCCAACTCTTGTCTCAAAGTCAAAATTATTGAGTGCAAGGCAATGAGTATCATTTGCTTCTAAAATTTGTAAGAGGCCCAAGAGCCTTCCTGTTTACACTGGAAGTTTATTGCCAGAAAGAACTCTGAACCTATGGGACATTTTTTCTTTGTGTGAACCATTTGAATCAAAGACTCTTTACAGAATCTCGTCAGATGAAGTGGTCTTACAATTTTCTGTATGAATTACACCCTGCCTTTGATCATTATTTTCCCATGGATTTTTAAACTATAAACAAATCAAGGCCTAGTTATGCCAGTACAACATCTGCTTTGCTTTCAAGGGTTTCCTTTGTATTTCTGTTCAGGAGCAGGGTTCAAAAGCTCTCAATATGAAGAGTGCTGTGTTTATACTAGAATTGACATTTTTAAAATGAAGCATAGCTACTCTCCATTAAAACAAGAAGAAGCCTTACAGCTAGCAAAAGCAATCTGAATACTGTAGGTAGAGTAGTCTGCTGAGAATGAATAGTTTGTGCTCTGATTTTAGGAAAAGAAGGTTGCGCAAACTCATACCCACAAATCCAACCCTGCTGGATATATTGTGTTTTAATAAACTAAAGCCCACTCTCCAACTGGAAAAGAAAAATGCAGAAATATACTTGGTTTATTTGTGAAGTTGGCATAGGCACCTGACAACTCAGATTGATCAAGCATTGGGAAAGGCTTCCTAAAAAAACAGGTTCTTCACTTTAGTCAAGATGGTGACTATTTTACATTTAAACATAACGTAATTATTGTTTGTGTATGCCTTCCCTTCACATAAATCAATCCTATTTATAAACTCTTTCACTTATATAGCCTCGTTTAACCTGATTTTCATCCTTCTCAGAGAAGTTGTTGAAGAAAAGTCACCTGTGTCAAATTCAAATAAAAACTACAATCAGTCCTCCTTCCCAAAAGTCTTTGCATTTCCCAGGTCCAAACTCTTTACTAGTTTCTTTTCATCCATCTAATACTCCAGTAAGAAAATCCGCAAGATTTGCATAAGCATTCCCTGGAGCAGAGCTCTATCCTGAGAGAAGACTGAAGAATTTCTCCCTATCAATCTTTACATAAATCTGGCAATTCACAGGAATTGTACATGTAATATTAAAGCAAGTTTTCTAAAGAAACATAGTAGCTGGTGAATCCTTAACTAGGACAAGTTTTTCCGGATCCCTAACCTAGAAAATCACACACACATACACACACACGCACACTGCACACTGCTCACCTGCTAGTTTCACCCTATGTTTGTGTCTGTGAATCTGTCTACTCTCTCACACTTAACATATCCCCTCTTTTACAAGAGGGCAAATGTGCTTTCTCCGAGAAAGACTGGCAGCAAATAAGAGATACTGTACTTCATATTGTTGCACAATTTTGTAAGTAAAACTATTAAGGATAATATCAAAGTGAGAAGACCATCTGCTGTGTTCATATATAAAGGGACACACAGAAGACAACATAATCCATTGTCCTATAGTTATATTTCATCATAAAACCATCCCGAAGGGGTAGGATACTTGCTGCTCAAAAAAGGATAGAGGAGGAGAGGGCTGTGGGAAAGGGGGAAAAAAAAGAAAGAAAAGCAACGAAGTCAATGCTACACTTAGTAGAATTTGACCCAGAAAGATACTTAAGGGTGTAATAACTGACTTTTTGATGCATCAAATCCATGACAGCGAGAAAGAGGCAAGTGATCAGCGTATGTCAGTGCCTCTTTCAGACACTACTCTCTCCTTAAGTGGCTTTACATTCAACCATGTACCACAGAAATCCATCCTCCTCTAAGAAGAGAACCTATCAGTCAACAGTTTGAATACTAATATCAGCACCACAGTCTCCTACAACTCTCAGCATTTTTGTCTGCATACTCAACAATCCCAGGTCTCTATACGCTTTATTTAAATTGGGATTCTTAATCCCAACATAATAGGACATATTTTTCCAATTATAAAGTTATGGAAATTCTGGCACAGAGATTTAAAATATCTTCCAATGTCATGGAGCTGATAAATATTAAAGTCAGAATTCCAATCCTGACTACTAAACCCATGCTATTTCCACTGAAACACCCTTCCTGCCTGTCTCTTGTCCTCGAATGTCCTAAAAACAGATTTTAAAAATGCTGAATTAAAATCACAATTTGAGTGGGTTATTGCATTAAAATTAATATTAAATACACAATTAACTTGTATGAATTATGTCCTGGAACATAATGTGGAAAAGCACTGACATGTGCAGAAGTTCTACATTCTCGTAGTTTCTCTGTTGATAACTAGCTCTGTGACCAAAATCAAGTTGTTAACTGCTCTGGGACTCAAACCCTTCACCTCTAAATCAAAAGTGTTGGATAAAATCCTTAGGTGATCATCAATCCTCAAAATTCTATGATTTTTCTATTTCTTGAACTGTTCATTACCTTTCCAGATATATCTTGTGCCTAAAAAATGTACCCACATACATCATCATAAGGTTAGATTCTCTTTTTCTTCCCTGTCATATCCTTTCTGAGAATTCAATTCTTCTACAGATCCCTCCTTAAACCACTCAAGATCCTCTCCTGATACAAAACTGCCATGAACATGGTCCATGGAATTAAATGGATAAAAAAAGAAAAATTTCAACTGAATCCTATTTGGTTAGATGCTCACTATCTCTCTGTCTTTCCATAACCTAATTCTTCTGTCTGCTTTATTGTATTATATAAAGGAATTATATCTTCCTGTCTGCAGCTTATTAAGCTTGACAGCTAACAATAATAAGTATGAATTATCAATAAGAATGCCTCAATATAACTTTGTTAATGTTAATAGACACTTACTTAAATATGTCCAATTTATAGTAAATATGCAGTCTGTTATTTAATCATTATTTTAAATAATAAATCTTTTAAAATCCAATTTTAATATGATGACTAGAATTCTTAGAAGTATTAACATTAAGTATGAAGCATTCTTTTGTCACTAGATAAGAAAACATTCAAAAAATGTTATTAGTAATGATTAAGTGGAAATGTAATGGATCCCTTAAGATAATCCATAGGTACAATTTTCTGTTTAAAAATGTAAGAAACAAGTGACAGTTGATACCCAATGTTATGATAATTTCTGGAAAACTTTTCAAGGTGGACATTGAAATGAGGGCCTCAGTTATGAACAGATTAGTTCATGCCTAAAAACCCATGTTCATGTTAAAATAATTCTAAAACATTTCTCCACCAAAAGTAGTGAAACTTTTAGAATAAAACTTATGTTTACTCACTTCTGGCAGTTCTCCTTATAGTAAGTAAAATGAGCATTAATTCTTCTTTCTGTATACAAAAATGAACAGGCATCTGTACCACGACTGTGAACTAAATTCAAATGTTCCATTTCTCTATTTCACATGGGGCCTCATTAGCACCACAGAAGCAGAGTAATCTTTGTTTCCAGATAAGCAATATGTATACACAATCATCCCAAAGTGAGCCTGTTTCAGTCCTCTCCTCCAGGATCCCCCAAGTGACTCTGTGTTTCCCTCCACAGCATGCAGACATCAGCTGGAATCATCTCTGCTCAATCTCCAAAAACTTCTCTGGACTTCCATCTCAGGGAAGAAAATTCCCAGATTTTCTTGGTTTTCAGGTTTTCTCAGTAATTTTTAATAGCACCGTAGGTCAAAAGAAATACCTAACAATTCAATTTAAAATGTAGACCAGGCACAGTGTCTCACACCTGTAAGCCCAGCACTTTGGGAGGCCAAGACAGGCGGATCACCTGAGGTCAGGAGTTTGAGACCAGCCTGGTCAACATAGTGAAAATACTAAAAAATACAAAAATTAGTGGGGCGTAGTGGTGGGCACCTGTTATCTCAGCTACTTAGGGAGCTGAGGCAGGAGAATCGATTGAACCCAGGAGGCAGAGGTTGCAGTGGGTCGAGACCACTGCACTCCAGCCAGGGTGACAGAGAGAGACTATGTCTCAAAAACAGAGAATAAAAATAAAATGTAGCTTGGTCCGAACTATTCAATAATTATTTATATCGTAACAACTTAGCAGCGTTTGAAAACATAATACATGTAAAGTGAAAGAAAAATAATATCTTTATTTCATTATTAACTATGATTTAATTATTTTAGCTAATAAAGTTGAACACTGCACAACTTTTCAAATCTTGGAACGATATTGGACATTGTCATCCTCATATTTTATTCCACACTGATTTTCCCATGGTTGTTGCTTGTAATGATAGCAGCCTCCAAAACCCACCTTCAAAAATGCATAAAGTGATTAAAATATGATAGCACAATCCAATGCTAAAACTATAAACTACCTCAAGCTAATAGTCTGTTCGGTAGTCAACTGACGTTAAGCATCACTATGTTCCTCTCAAAATGTTAAAATATACCTCAGCAGCCACATGCATCCACTGCACTACCCTAGGACCTATTGGTACATCGTTTGGAAACCAGGACTCTGGTTTCTCAGCTTCCAAAGTTCTCAGAAAAGCTTGTCTTTTATCTTGATTACAGACTCTGAGTAAATAGGCAGTAAGATCTTACAAATGTAAAACG
Organism: Mandrillus leucophaeus; assembly: GCF_000951045.1. Lineage (NCBI taxonomy): Eukaryota > Metazoa > Chordata > Mammalia > Primates > Cercopithecidae > Mandrillus > Mandrillus leucophaeus. The sequence goes on from NW_012107419.1 coordinate 1,920,400, forward strand.
AAAATGGTGTATTTTACATCATTTTTCGCTGCAATAATTTTGTATACATAGTGTTGCCTATGCATTTGTGGTTTATAAATAGTGCATTATACTATATTTAAACATTTCATAAAGTTTTAACTGATTGTCTATAAATTGAGCTTTAAATACATAATAAGAAACAAAATTTGCAAAGACAAATTATTTCCTTTTGATATTTATTAAATATACTTTTTTTTTTTACCAAGGGCTATACATATGATAGATGAGAACAATATTATCTCATGAAATATTTTTAAAAAGACTTCATACATGCAATTATACACATATATTTCTAAAATTATGTATTTTTAAAATACAGACCCTGAAATCTTGGCAACCATTCTTTGTTTGGAAAGAACAGGAAAGTCAAAGATGGGGCTCATTATTTCCTATAACTTCTATTGTCAAGCAAGGGAAATAAGGCATTTTATTGTATGTTGCCGATACAGAAACAAAGGCAGGCAAAGATTGAGGAAACTGTCCATGGTCCTATGGCACATAGTTAATCACAGGTAAGCTCTTAGCTCTGCAAAATCTTATTTTATAGTTCTAGTGTAGAATGCTATCTCTAAGAAAGACTATTGCTTGAGGAAAAAAAAGTCTGGCTCATTATTTGTCGAGAATTTTATCTGAGTCCTTTTCTCAGGTTGTAATAATAGGTTTGCATTAGTCCAGTTACACATAGCCATCATGGCTAAGTTAACTCATCCATTCATCTCAACACATATTGGAGTAACTGAACGTTTAATATTAAACCAAACACAATAAGCATTATAAAGATAATATATGGTTCCTACTTTTGAAAAACTTACACTGTAATAAGCATAAGGAAAAGTCAAATAACATGAAAAGGTAAATGGCCATAGAAAATAGTACTAGATTAGATGTCATATGGAAAATAAGTAATATAATATTCTAGCAGAAAAAGAAATATAAACTCTAAACATTTGCTTATGAAGGAAATGGGGCTTGAACTAGTCTTTGAAGAATGGGTAAAATTTTAATAGATGGAAACAAATTAATTGGGCATGGAGAAGAGAAAGAGTATGTTGTGTTTGAAAATGCTATGTATCACATCCAAACTGGATAACAGAGTGCATACTGAGAAATAGCAAGAAATAGAATAAGAAGATAAAGACCAGATTGGGAAAGGTGGACTGAACTTTCTCTGACAGGTATTGAAAAAAAAATTTTAATTTTTTGACCTGGGAAATGACACAAATAGAGTCTCGTACAAGCCAGTAAATGCTGCTCAGTCATCTATAAAGTTCATCATTCCCTGAACATAAACCAGCAGGGCAGATTGCCTCAATGTCCAGGAAACCAGTTGCAAACCATTACTGAGGTATGTGCAGCCTGAGTGACACAGTGAGACACTGTCTCTAAAAAGACAGACACAAAAAACAAAGCTAAGATTCTTTATGATTTTCCCCCTTCACATATACACACACATTTTTTATATTAGTCAAACTTGAAGCACACTTGCTATAAATTATTTGCTTATAGTATTTTCCAAGAATATAATTCCAGTCAATAAAGTATATCATCTCCTTATCTCAATTTACTATTTGTCTAAATTGGCTTATTTTCCAAGCATATCAGTAGAATGAAAAGTTAACCTTTACAGAAACAATTTTTAAAAACTAAAAAAGGTTTTCTCCCATTCTATAGGTTGCCTGTTCACTCTGATGGTAGTTTCTTTTGCTGTGCAGAAGCTCTTTAGTTTAATTAGATCCCATTTGTCAGTTTTGGATTTTGTTGCCATTGCTTTTGGTGTTTTAG
>NW_012107419.1:1923170-1941764 GCF_000951045.1 Mandrillus leucophaeus
TGGAGAAATAGGAACACTTTTACACTGTTGGTGGGACTGTAAACTCGTTCAACCATTGTAGAAAACAGTGTGGTGATTCCTCAAGGATCTAGAACTAGAAATACCATTTGACCCAGCCATCCCATTACTGGGCATATAGCCAAAGGATTATAATTCATGCTGCTATAAAGACACATGCACACGTATGTTTACTGCGGCACTATTCACAATAGCAAAGACTTGGAATCAACCTAAATGTCCATCAATGACAGACTGAATTAAGAAAATGTGGCACATATACACCATGGAATACTATGCAGCCATAAAAAAGATGAGTTCGTGTCCTTTGTAGGGACATGGATGCAGCTGGAAACCATCATTCTCAGCAAACTACTGCAAGAACAGAAAACCAAATATCACGTGTTCTCACTCATAGGTGGGAACTGAACAATGAGATCACTTGGACACAGGAAGGGGAACATCACACACTGGGGCCTATTGTGGGGGTAGCGAGGAGGGATAGCATTAGGAGATATGCCTAATATAAGTGACGAGTTAATAGGTGCAGCACACCAACATGGCACGTGTATACATATGTAACAAATCTGCACGTTGTGCACATGTACCTAGAACATAAAGTATAAAAAAAAGACATTTTCAGAAATAAAGTAAAAAATAAAAAATAAAAAATAAAAATAAAATAAAATAAAATAAAATAAATAAATAAAAAGTAAAATTAAAAAGGTTTAAAATTCTCCCAAAAACCTAGTAAGTGCCACTTCTGTGTTAGGGTCAGTGGTGTGTCTTTCACTTAATGAACAGACCCAAAATTTCTTCATTTGGTGTCCCAAGATAATAACTTAGTGGATTCAGTGCAGAGGATTTTAAACCAGATTGGTCAATAATAATAATGATTCCACCTTGACTCATACCATATATACTATGCTCTTATGTTCAATCTAATACATTTATTTTTTCTATCAGAGAAAAAGGTTTTGAGCTTGCTACCTTTTTTTCAGCTACTGGAAAGAGAATGTTCATCCATACAAACTGAAAAGACTAGCTCTCAGGAATTTATTGTCAATTAGTGAATCAGGGTAAATATACACAATGAATGCTTGCAGCTAGGTTCAGAATGTATTAGAGGCAGGGAAGAGAACGGAGAAAGACAGATGAATGTGTGAATACTGATTTGTCAAGGCAACTGCAGAATATCTGAAGAAGGGAGGTGGATATCATGTGCTCAGCTGTAAATACAATTCTAGAACAAAGTTTGGCCAACAGGAGTTTGAAATCACTAGACTGGAATGAAACCAAAACAATGACTAGATGGATTTGCTAGAGGCACACAATATAAAGAAGAGTGCTTAGGAGACAACATTTGATTAATAAATAAATGAGCATTTTAACAAGTGGATTATTTGCGAAGAGACAGCACAAGTGGAAGTGCTCACTACTGTATTTGAGAAAACAAATGAAAAATGAACAAGAGTCATTCCCAGCCATCCCATATACACCATTCATTTTTATAAGACAGTAGCCACCATTTGCAACTTTGTTTAAAAGTGCCTCAAAAAGAGGTCCAAATGATGATTGGAGTGTAAATCCAAATGTTCCATCCAAATATCATAATTAATTACTTCAAAACTGTCTTTTAATGAGATAACTAAATATTAAAACCACTGAAGGGAAATGCTTGTCTTGTTCTCTATCAGTAATTCTTCTCATTGCTTCTTCTTTTTTCTTAGTTTACATGGTACTTGTATTTTCAGGAGGTTATGTAATGAACCATAATAAAATTAATTGTCTCCAGGCTGATGAGGTCATAGATTTTCAGTGCCCTTGAGTCCCAATTATTTTAGCAGAATTTCTTCCTCAGTTGTTCCCTATTTGGTGTCCTATTTCAAAAATGAGCACTTTTCCTTTTTGCTGTTTGCTGTTTGCTTTTTGTTGGTAGCTTTCCATTAGCAAAACAAACAAAAAAAACCTGTGCCTTATTACATAAAATGACATAATTTCTGTGCAATCTATCCAGATTTAAAAAGAAGTCACTGTAAATCACTAATAGTGTCAATTTATAAAATAGATTATGATATTCTTCATACATCTTAGAATTAAGTAAACATGAGCACTGGCAAAACTAGATTGTCACTCAAATTCATTGGAGTATAGCACTAATAACAGGAGCAGCTGACACAAGACTGGAGCAAGGTCCAGCATTCTCAAACAAAGCTATACATTTTTTAACAAAGATGAACAACCTTTTTCCAAGGTATTGGTCCTCTGTTACTGCGACACAAAATAGATATATTCCTGCTGGGTAAATTGACAATTTGGAACTTGTCATTGGTGCTTTCCTGCTGCAATGAATATGTATACAAACAGAAATAGATTTCCCTTCTATTACTAGTTATTTATAAGAAATGAAAATTGTATAAATAAAGGCATTTTACATTTTCTCTTCATTATACCTTCTGCTTACTTATATTGAACAAGGCAAAAATAGAAAAATGCTTTCATGGGGACAATAAAAGTATTCTTCTATTAAACATTAATATCATGATTTCATATTTATTATTTTATGTAAGGCAATTTCTTATCAAGACAGGAATCCACATCACAGGTGAAATTCATCTTCTTTCTTCAGCATGGTTATTGCCTCCACTATGATTATTATCTAAAGACTTAGAGATAATATCTTCATGCAGAAAACACAAAGACTGTTTCTAATCTTGTTGAGAAAATGATAAAAATTAATATGCACACATTTCTTCATTCAAGAGCATTTATTGAGTAATCTTTTATGTCAGGGACTGTGCTAGACATTGTGAAGAGAAAATAGTATAAAACACAATCTTTCTCTTCAAGTATCCAGCAATAGAGTAAAACACACATACATATAAGAACAGGAGAAACAGACACACAAACTGCTATTTTTTAGAATGGTAGGTCTAATAGTGGAGATACACACAGGATATAGAGGAGCACTTAATTAATACAAACTTAGGGAAAAGGGAGTTTAAATACCTTCTTAGCGATTATGCCTGAGCTGAGTTTTAAAGAACAGGTAGAATTTTAAAGATGGGGAAGTTAAGGGAGGGAAAGTCTAGGCAAAAGTTAGCCAGAGTAAGCACAAGATTGAGAACAACAGGTATGCACCAAGAAATATAAGGATATCAGGGCTGCTAACAGTATTGAATTAAAGCAGGATATGGCTCAGTAGAATATAGTAATAAGAAATACATAGACTCCAGATCACAGAGAACCATGTTGAGGAATTATTATTATATCTTAGAAAGATCATGTGACAATGAGAACTATAGACTTGAAGGGCCAAACTTATTATCAGGGAACATAGTTAGAAGGCTATTTGAATAATCCAGAAAAGATAAAAGGAACTCGGCTAAAGTAGAAAAAGCTGAACCCTACATTTAAATTCCAACTCTCTTTTTATGTAACCTTGAAAAAGGTTCTGACTTCTCTATGCTTTAATTTCTTTATCTGTACAGTTGATATCATAGTGCTTAAGAATTATGCACTATTATTCCATTTTGCAAATGGGAAAACTGATCATTGAAATAAGGAAGCCTTAGAGGGGACATATTAGACAAAAATAGAAGTTAAATTGACAGGATGCAGCAACTACTTTAATATGGGAACTGAGAGAGTGGTGAGATTTAAGAATGACCACATATTTCAGTTTTGGTGACTATTGACTGACATAAAGAACACAGGAAGTGAAAATTGCCTGGGGGAGATGATATGGTCTATTTATCATAATTGAATTTCAGATAAACCCAGGTAAAAATGTCTAGCAGGCAGTTGGATATATGGATCTTGAGTGCAGAAGAGAAAGCTGGGTAGAATATGCTGATATGAAAATCATCAACATTTAGTTTAATCAAAACCATAAGAATGAATGTGATCAACAAGAGGGTGGTAGGCTAAATAATAACCTCCCTGAATATCTCAAAATTTTAATTCCTAGAATTTTTGAATATGTTAGTTTATATGGCAAGATGGAATTTATAGATGTAATTAAGAAATTTGAGATGGAGCAATTATTCTGGATTATCTAGGTGGGCCCAGTGTAATCACGGGGTTCTTATAAGAGGAATGCAGGAAGCATCAGAGTTAGAGGAGAAAGTTATGTGATGACAGAATTAGGGATTTGAGTGATATGACATTGAAGATGGAGAAAGGGGCCACAAGCCAAGGAACATAGGAGACTTCTAGCAGCTGCTAGAAACACATCCTCCCCTCACCGCCTAAAGAAGGAACAGCCCTCCCACCACCTGGACTTTTGTCCAGTGAAACTGATTTTGGACTTCTGACCTCCAGAACTGTAAGAACATAAGCTTGTGTTGCTTTAAACCACTAAGTTTGTGGTAAGTTGTTACAGAAGCAATAGGAAACTGATACACAGAGATGACGTAGTGAAAATGCAAATAAAAATACTTGAGCAACACCAACATCTAAGATGGCTGTCAGAGGAAAGAGAGAAAAACAGGCCAGGCAAGGGCAATGAGGTATCAGAAGAATGACATGTCAATAAATTTAGGAATTGAAGACTCCATAGTTAAACACAGTAAAGTAGTCCAATAACAGCTTTTTGAAATGGAAAACATTCATTGGATTTGTCAAGAAGTCTCTGGAAAACTTAAAGTAGTTTTAGTGAAGGCTGGAAGCCAGTTTGCAGTGAGTTGAGCAAGGTGAAAATTAGAAAGTAGGGATATCAAGTGTAGACTATTTTATGCTCTACCCTGATTTCTATATAGAGATAATGTATGTTTATAAAATTATATGTATCTATGTATATAAATCACCCAACTGTACTGACAACTGATAATCAACAGGTATATTTTGTTGGTGTTCTCCAGAGAAACAGAACCAATAGGACATACACACATGCAAATACACACACACACATATAAATACATATATATATAGTGTCTTATATCTTATTATTATATATCCTATTTATATATCATATATGTCATAAATATATATAATAAAATTTATTATAAAGAATTGGCTGATGCAATTATGAGGGCTGATAAATCCCATGGTCTGCCGTCTGCACGCTGGAGACCCAGGAAAGCTGACAGTGTAGTTTGAAGGCCTGAGACCTGGAGGGCAATGGTATAGATTCCAGTCTAAGTCTGAAGGCCTGAGAACCAGGAGTACCAAGAGCAGGTGAAGATTTATGTCCCAGCTAGAGCAGTCAGGCAGACAGCAAATTCAGACTTGCTCTACCTTTTTGTTTTATTCAGGCCATCAGTGGACTAGATGATATCCACCCACACTGGGGAAAGCCATCTACTTTACTCAGTTCCCCAACTCAAATGCTAATCTTCTGGAAACACCCTCACAGACATACCCAGAAATAATGTTTAACCAGATATCTGGGCATCCCATGGCCCAGTCAAATTGACACATAAAATTAACCATCACAACAAGTAAAGGTCCTAGGTATCCAGTCAGATACTATAGGATAGCAGAGGGGTTTGACGATGTGTAGCATAAGAATATGTAGAAGAAGATGTTCATGAGGCCTCAGAGTAAAGGGAACAATTACACACTATTGGTGGGAATATCAATTAGTTCAGCCACTGTGAAAAATAGTTTGGAGATTTCTCAAAAAAACATAAAACAAAAATACCATTCAACCCAGCAATCCCATTACTGGATATATACCCAAAGGGAAATAAATCATTCTACCAAAAAGATACATGTACTTGTATATTCATCACAGCACTATTCACAATAGCAAAGACATCATATCAACCTAGGTGCCTATCAGTGATGGAATGGATAAAAAAAAAGGTACACATATGCCATGGAATACTATGCAGACATAAAAAGAATGAAATCATGTCCTTTGCAGCAACACGGGATGCAGCAGGAAGCCATTATCATAAGCAAATTAATGCAGGAACAAAAAACCAAATACCACTTGTTCTAACTAATAAGTGGGAACTAACCATTGAGGACACACAGACATAAAGATGGGAACAATAAACATTGGGGACTACTAGAGGGGGAAGAAGGGACAAGATCAAGGCTGAAAAACTGCCTATTAGGTACTATGCTCACTTCCTGGGTGACGAGATCATTCATACCCCAAACTGCAGCATCACACAATATACCCAGGTAACAAACTTGCACATGTATCCCCTGAATCTAACATAACAGTTTAAATTGTTTTTTTAAAAAAGAACCTGTGAAAGAAAGAAAAAACTGGATCAAAGGACACTGAAGCAGCAACAACAAAAAATTGGAAAATAAAAAAGGAAAGCCCCCCGCAACCCTGCTTCCAGGCCCTCAAAATTAACTATGAAAGGAGAAGAAAGATATGGGCATCTTGAAGACATTAATGTGGTTGTCCCTTGCTATCCATGGAGGATTGGTCCTAGGACCCCCACAGATACCAAAATCCATGGAGGCTCAAATCCCTTATGCAAATGGTGTAGGGTAGGCATATAACCTAAGCACATCCTCCTGAGTACTTTAAATCACCTTTAGATTACTTATGATACCTAATACCATGTAAGTACTGTGGAAATAGTGTTCTGCTGTATTGCTTAGGAAGTAATGACAAGGAAAAATGTCTATACATGTTCAATACAGACATAACCATCCTTTTTTGTTTGCTTTTAGTATTTCCAATTCACAGTTGATTGAATCCATGAATGAGAAACCCACAGATATAGAGGGCCAATTGTATTAGTAAACATCACTGGAGTAAAGTGAGCAGTACTAAAGCAAGATCAGGGTGTTATATCTGGCTTAACCAGCTAGATTGTAGTGAAAGAAATGTAGATAATAGCTTTAGTTACGTAAGTTTTATATATAGCTTTATTCTATGGGTTTTTTAAGCAGTGAAAATATCAGGACTTTATTAGGTAAAGAAAAAAAGTCAAATATGGAAGCCAAAAAAAGAGAAAAGATGACAAATAATCATCATAGGAATATCCAAAAGAGTTAGTAAAAGAAGTACTTATCGCAGACAAAGTTTTCAGATTAAAAATTTGCAGGAGGAGAGATTAAGATTAATAAATTCTGTTTTGAAAAAATAAACCTCAAAATATAATTCAGCCACTTAATAAATTGGTTCAATGTTTTTTCGGTGATATGCCAAGTCCCTAGCACCTCTATCCACCAAAAGTAGCACTACATGAGTAATATCTGGCACAGGGTGAGACATTTTCCACCGAATCCTTTGACTTTTAAAATACTGGTATTTCCTTCTACATTTCATGCAAAGGCACTTCCCAAGCCCTTGTAAAACACTCTGTAGTTATTATGTGTACAAACGAATATGATGTATGTATACATAATATTCATACACTTGTTTTCTAGCTGTGTCCACAGAAAGGGTCTAAAGGCAATGAAACCCAATTTTAACAAACACATCCAGTATCAAAATCTTGGTTTCTAAATGCAGTTTCCAGTAAATGAAACTAGGCGCCCTTGAAAAAAATAGCTGATTCTAGAGCCAGCACAGGAAAAATATAAGATGAGTCTAGAGCAGCCAGGCACAGTGGCTCACGCCTGCAATCCCAGCACTTTGGGAGGCCGAGGTGGGCGGATCACGAGGTCAGGAGATCGAGACCATCCTGGCTAACACGGTGAAACCCCATCTCTACTAAAAACACACAAACAAAATTAGCTGGGCCTGATGGCAGGTGCCTGTAGTCCCAGCTACTCGGGAGGCTGAGCTTGCAGTGAACCAAGATCACGCCACTGCACTCCAGCCTGGGTGACAGAGCAAGATTCTGTCTAAAAAAAAAAAAAAAAAAAAAAAAAAATCTAGAGCATCTTGTAATGTTAAAAAGTAAACACCAAAAAGGAAAATAAAGAAAGAAATAGGGGTTGTTTATGTGAAAAAGTCACTGGAGCCAACCTAAAAGTGCTCGCAAAGTCCAAACAAAGCTAGACCTTTGAACAAAATAATGGATTATTAGACTCTAAGACAAAGTATGAAATAAATACCCATGAGTCCATATTGATAAAAATAAATTATTGAAAAAATAAATAAATGCATAGAAGATATAAATCTTCTGTACAGAAAATTTCCCTTTAATATATGTAAATACTTTCCACTCCAAGAGAGGGAGCTTAATTCCCATCATGCCCCTTGCCCCCACCACAGACATTTACATGGTGAGTGCGAACTAGACTTAGTGACTCACTTCTAAAGAATAGAATGTGAAAAGGGAAAAATAGTAATCTCACAGTGGAAAAACCTAGCAGACATCATCTCATCCAAGTGATTAAGGTTAACGTCACCAGTGATAAGTTATATTGATACTATGTCCCTCTAATATGTTGTGATGGAAAGGACACTCCACTTCTATAGTATTTCTCTCCAAAAAAACTATAACCCAAGTTAATAATGCGAAAAGCAACAGACAATCCAAATTGAGGGACATTCTACAGAATTTTTGACCAGGACTCTTCAAAACTATCAAGATCATGAAAAACAAGAAAAGACTAAGAAACTATCTCAGGTCAGAGAAGACTAAGGATACATGACAACTAAATGCAATAGTCTATCTTTTGGGTTGAATCCTGAAACAAACAAAAAGGCCATTAGCAGGAAAACTGGTGAAATCCAAATGAAGTCTGAAGTTTAGTTCATAGTAATGTACCAGTGTTCATTTCTTAGTTTTAACAAATGCACCATGGTTGTGAGAGTCGTTTAACAGTAGGGAAATCTGGGTCAAGGGTATATGGAATCTTTGTATTATCTTCACAACTTTTCTGTAAATGTAAAATTATTCCAAAGTAAATGTATTTTTTAAAAAAGTTGGTTGGCAAGTTTTAAAATGCAGAATTTAACATTTGAGATAGTGAAATGTAACCACAGCGGTGAATGATTTTTTTAATGCCAAGATCTAAATATATTAGCTCCATCATATTTATGACCAATAAAAGTCCTACAAAATGTTTTGATGACCTATGGTAGTGATAAATTCTATATTCTCCTTTCAGAAGACATTGTGTTCATCCTACTACAAGATGATTTGGACAAACTCCCCTTTTTCACTTTGAGAAAGATGGTTTTAAGCCAGAATAGTCTATCTGTAGGTGAGTCTGGGTCAAGGGCAAAGTGTTGATAGGGATATTTAATTTTAGGACACTCTTCAGGGTGAAATTTTCTGTAATTAGTTTTAATTCCTCGAACAGAGTATGACCAGCATTTTAAGACATCATGAGAATGAGAGCAAGAAGAGGTCTGGGGCAATGATAGCTCAAACATTCTACTATCATATAGTCAATACTTGTTTAAAGTTTAAGCTGAATATCAACTGGGCTACAGCTAAATGCACCACATAACTGAGGTCTCTCCCTGCTTCGGTCAGCACTTTTTTTTTTTTTTTTTTTTTGAGACGGAGTAGAGTATCGCGCTGTTGCCCAGGCTGGAGTGCAGGGGCGCGATCTCGGCTCACTGCAAGCTCCACCTCCCAGGTTCACGCTATTCTCCTGCCTCAGCCTCCTGAGTAGCTGGGACTACAGGTGCCCGCCACCATGCCCAGCTAATTTTTTTTGTATTTTTAGTAGAGACGGGGTTTCACCGTGTTAGCCAGGATGGTCTCGCTCTCCTGGTCAGCACTTTTAATGACTCTTACACCTATTATCACAGACAACTGCTTAACATAGAAAACTCTGAATATTCATTCATTCCTTCTTATTACATAGTTTAATCCCCATACTACTTTGTCTTTCCTCTCCAGGATTCCTCTTTTCACTCTTGACTGCCATTCTCGATTTTTTTCATCATATCCTCCAGAGTTCTGGTAGTATTGTTAATAAATACCCTTATCAGGTTAGGTATACTTCCAAACAGTGAAATACTACTTTATATCCACTGGAATGGCTAAAATGAAAGCTGATTATAGAAATGCTGCTGAGTATGTGGACGAACTGGAAACCTCTTATATTATTATTTAGAGTAAAAATTGTATAACTACTTTGAAAAACTATTTGGCAATTTCTTATAAAGTTAAAAATACACCTATGCAAGAACTCGGCAATTCCATTTTTGGTTTTATATATAAAATAAGTGAAAGCGTATGTCTTCAACAAGACGTGTATGAGAATGTTCATAGCACTTTTATTCAGAATAGTCAAAAATCACAAGTGACTTTAGCATCCATCAATAGAATGAGTAAACAAACTGTGGTATATTATACAAGAAAACAATACACTATAAATAGCCACACTATTGATATATTCAACAAGATGGATAAATTTCAAAAACACCCTGCTGAGTGATAGAAGTCATACACAAAACAGCAAATTCCATTTATATCAAGTTTAAGAAGAGGACAAATGAACATATTGTGACAGAAATTTAAAAAGTAGTTGCTAGGAATAGGAGTATGGGCAGGAAGAATTGACTGGAAATGGGATTAAGCGGAATAGGGAACTTTCTGGGGTGATGAAATTGTTTTATATCTCAACTTGGGTATTGGGTACACATGTAAATGTATTTGTCAAAACGTATCAACTGAAAACGTATTATCTGTGCATTTACAAAAATCTAATTACTAAACAAGTCATTTCTGTCCTAAGTAATCTATACTTAATATCTAGTATAGTACTGAGCCCAGAGTCTGTGCTCAGTGAATAGTCAATTAATAAATAAATATTATCAATACAATTTTATATTTATGAATATTTAGCACATAAGACCAGATCTCAAAATCTTTGGATGCACATTCCTCCTAACCCAGTGGATTTCTTCAGTTCTATCTGAGCATGCTAGCTTAGCGTTCCCCAGTCATAGAGGTAGGAGAAGTTACAGAAAATGGAAAAACACCCTCAGCATTTAAGTTACATGATAAAAATGAGAGACAGATGAAAAGGAGGAAGACAGAAAAAGAAGGAGAAGAAAGAGATAATGTCTATGACATAGGGAAAGAAACAAAGGCTAGGAAGAGGTATTTCATCACATGGAATGCTAGACAAATCTTTTTTAAACTAGTATTTTATGTTATATATGCAGATACATAATCAGTACAACAATTTAAAATGCAAAAAGGCAAACTTGCTATTTGGACAAGAAAAAAATGATATATACATCCACTAAAGTAGATCATTCAGGAAGAAGAAATACTTCTTCCTGAGTTGTTTTAAAAAATATTTCACTTACTAAAATTTGTAAGTTTTAGATGGTTACATACTCATTTTCCCATCACAACAGCAACAGCAACAATCACAAAATTAAAATCAGGTGAATGCCTGCTCTGATAGACCACATATATCGTTGTCTACTTATAATTTAGCCCCATCTTGTGGTAGTCTAGGAAACTGGACTAAAGGCTCTCACTGTCCGATTGTGTTTTTGAAACTATAGGCATAAATGATACTATTCCAGTTAGGTTTAAGCCAAAAGAAACTAGACTAAGAGGACTACATTGCCTACATTAGTCAAGGGTTTCCCACTCCTTAGCTACACAATAAAGACATTGAAAGAAGTCTGTGAAATACTTTTGTTTCCTTGGACAAGCCACTTCTCTCAGAATAGTTATTTTCACAGAAGACCAGTGCTAAGTAACACAAATCTTCATGTAACGTTTCTCCTCTGCCTCAGCAAACCAAAAGCGAGAAAGCTCAAAATCTGTCTTTGGGAACTAGTTAAGGAAAGTCAAACCACTTGAAAAGAGCAGAATAATGTTGTTCTATCATCTCTATAACCATTAAAATTTTGAAGCAAATGACAGTTTATAACACTATTAACGAAGACATTTTAACAAAGATTCATGGTGATCAGTGACATTCAGCTAAAAGATTAAATTGGAATTTATTTCTTTGATTTTTCTTTTTTTTTAACATTCAGAATTATGTGGGGAAATGCATTTTCTCCTGCCCTTTGGCAGTAAAAGTGCTGCAGTTTTTGTAAGTGCCACTTAGAAATGTCTTAAGCCTGACCTTTCAGCACTAAATGAAAGTCGTTCTATGTAACCCAAAATAGATATTTCTTTTAATCTAATTTAGAGAGTTGACCATTATATGACTCTGAATATCATGATTACTCATATAAAATTATCAAAATGAGAATTATTCAGACATGGCCATATAACTCAATTTCACTCGATTAGATAACATCAGTAATTTACAAAAATACTTTTATTTGGATCTGTGTCAAGGTAGCCTGCAAATTTAAGTATGAAGATCAGTGTGAATTATAAGCATACTTCAAGTACTATTGTGCAGTATTGATTTATCACACCAATGACATGACATAACACCACAAAGTTCAAGAAACCCTTTCATATACCATCACTTAACTTTAAAAGGAAGAATATGTAGCTAAAGTAAACAACAAAACTTGGGATAAACAGACATACTCTTGCTAAATGCAATAACATAGATTCCTGAAATTTAATATACAAGTCTCATAAATTTGTTAATATTTTCATATTGAACTGTTTTATTTTTACTTTCAATTCATCATAAGTTAACATATAAATGTACTGAGGTTTTCATACTTTAAAAGGTGCCCACCTAATGAGCCTATGCTAGAACAAATAATTTTGGAATAAAAAGATTCTTCTTGATGCAAAATTAGATGCGTCAAGCTAACAAAATGCATCTAATTTTGTAGAATTCCATAAAGAAAGGCAAATCTTTGCTATAAACACGAAGTTGCATTGCCTCTAACACTCCCTTTCCACTGCATGACATAATTCCCATACATTTCTCACTGGATTTTATCCCCATTAACCCTGTTGGAAAACCATTTTCATAGATAAATGAATGAATTAACTAAAGGTTTTCTTTAAAAAAGAAATAAAATTTTAATCTCTATATTTTAGGCACTCTTGAAATATGTGTGTGCATGTTTGCATGTGGATGTGTTTATTCCCTCTGACTTCCATTTCACAGGCAGGTGTAATTATTAAACCTCTCTTCTTCCCCAAATAGGTAACACAACCTCATTTTCTACCCACTTACCCTAGGTTCTGCTCTCCTCTCCATTTATCCTCCAATTCTCTTGCTTTCTCTTTCCTCATCTCTCTTCTCTGTTGTTTTTTTTTCCTTTTTTTACTGCCATATCATAAAAATTCAATTAATAATGTAATTCTTTTATCTTCCTTATTTTATCTCTCTCTATCTTATACTCCTTGATTTTATCTTTCTTGATTGCCTGCATGATAAAGTTAATTCAATAAATCATGTGTGTGCATAATTAATTATATATTAATAAAAACTTTATACTCAAAGTATATAAATCATTCTATTATAAAGATACATCCATGTGTATATTCACTGCAGCACTATTCACAATAACAAAGATGTAGACTCTACCTAAATGTCCATCAATGATAGACAGGATAAAGAAAATATGGTATATATACACCACGGAATACTATGCAGCCATAAAAAGAATGAGATGGAGCTGGAGGCTATTATCCTTAGCAAACTAATGCAGGAACAGAAAACCAAGTACTGCATGTAATGTACATTTGTTCAGTACAGAAGAAATGCATTAATACTTAGAGCTTATGATTATAAAGTACTTTTAAATACTTTAAAATTACATATATATAGTCAATTCTCATTATTTGTGGAAGCTATGTTCTATAAAGTTGCTGTGAACATTGAATTAGCAAACACTGAAACATTGCTCCTAGAGGAAATACAAAGTTAGGTTCCTGCAAGCTTCTGGTCACAATAGTTTTATCAACCAATCAATATATAGCCTTGTTTAATGATGTTTCTATTTTAAAACCTCTTGTTTAATGCATGTCATTGATTCAATAACATTTAATTAGCAGCCAATAAAAATATAACCCCTGCCTGAAGAAAGTTCACATAACCCGTATAAGTTCTCCCTAAGGCACGTCATAGTGTTATTAAGAAACAGGAAAAAAACAAGCCTTGTACCTAGGCTGACACACTCTGAGACCCAGCGATAGGCAGAGCTGTGGCATGACTTTGATAACACTATCTGCAGAGCCAGGGCCCTCAAGGGATGAGCCCCAGAGCCTCTCCCTCCCATCCCAGCGCAGGGATGAGAAAAACAAGTTCTTCTCCCCTTTCAGCTTCCCTTTTCCCCCTTATCATTCTCATTATTATTTTTGCAAGTTTGTAAGAGTTTTGCAAGTTCCTGTTTTCCCATCTGTGCAGTATGGCAAAGGTCACAGGACACGCTAGAGTTGCAGTATCTGTCACTGATAAATTGCCTTTGTTCTGCTTCTGTAAGCTTGCTTGCTCACCCTGCAAGTTTCACACCACTAAACTGGCCAATCCCCTTCAGTTGCATGTATAAAAGTCAGGCCTTGTCTTTGTTCAGGGCTCAGCCTTTGGATATTAATCCACTGGACCAGTGGCCAGCTAAATAAAATCCTCCCGTTCTACCTATTGGTCTCTCCTATCCCTTAATTCCTGCAACATTTCCACTTAGGAACACTAGATAGCATGTTAGCACTATACTTACCATAAGCAAGGAAAATTACCAACAAAAAACACAGAAGATGTGCTACATAAACCTCAAAAAAGATACTCGTTTATAGTATGATAGCTGAAGCAGGAAAACAGAACATAGCCTTGTTTGACCGCAGCTGGGAACACATGCATTGGGTGACTCATTTTTCTCACTGCTCTTTGCATGTCTGTGAATGACCACAAAAGTGATACAAGTACTGATTGTGGGGTTGCAAATAAATTTTAATGAGTAGGCAAATTTGCAAGTACAAAATTGGCAAATAATGAGGATCAACTGCACTTTGGTTGCAAAGATATATAATATTATGATTTATAAAACATATTTGAGTATAAAAATTGTAAGACAGCACTCTGTAGGGAAAATGGAACAAAAACACAAGACATGGAGAAAAAATGATGTATAATTTCTGACTATTAAAGAAAAAAATTGTTCCATGTATTTTATAACTGAGTGACAATCACTGTATACTACAGGATACATTCAAAAGACTAATATAACTGGTACATTGGATACATCAGAGATGTTACGTTTGAAATTATTTAAATTTGTAATGAAAAACATTACATGTCAACTTAAAAATGCATGAATGGGTGTGCATTTGTTGAAAACTTTCATAAAGTTCACGACCAAAGAGGAAAAGAGACCTTTGTGCCTGATTTTGAAACTGAAGTCTCAGAAGAGCTATGTGATATCGGACAAGCCTGTTGTATTCTCTGACTCTTAGGGTCTTCATATAATAGGAACTAAATATCTACCTGAAGGGATTATTCTTAGGATGTAAATGAAATAATACAGGAAAAATTTGTATAAAATTTATAATTGCAATAATTAATAATCATAATAATATAACAGCTACACGTTGTTAGGACATTGGTAATTCAAAGGTGCCTGAGCTCCTATTGGTCTGCGAAAGCATTAATAAAACTGTAGAGCTATTTTTCATCACTTTTAAAGAATGACTAATGGAAATAACACTTATATCTCAAAAAAGTGAAGAAAGGTCTAAAACCATTTTTTTTTTCTTTCCTAGCTATAATGTTTCACTTGATCAGAACTTCTGAATTATAACTGCTGTTATTAAATTGGGAGTACATTTTATTTAATACAGGTGGTTTGATAGAGGACAGTTTTTCAAACCATGGTATGCTTAATGGAGACAGAAAATAAAAGATGTTCTTAATGATTAAAAGAATGGAAATATTTTACAATTAAGAGTCACTCTTTAAAATATCAGAGTTCTGCTGGGGTTTTGCCACATCTCCCATAGAAAGACAGCACCTGCATTTCCCTCCAGCATACATTCCTATGAAAAATGCTGTTTTGTTGGGAAGAGAGTAAGCCTTCTAAAACGTAAATGAAGATAAATCTGTGCCTATTTATAGCAAACAATAGGCTGATGGCGTGTAACTAATTGTACACAGTAATGAGGAGATGCTTTTTGCAGCTCAAGAACATTCTAAGCCAGACGCTCCCACAGTCAGGGGAGACCATATCACACAATCCCATCTGGCACAAACAAAATCATCCCCAGCTCCTTGTCCACATGATGCATCTGTACATCCTAGCAAACGTGACAGATCAATGTGACTGACAACAGACAGATCTAGCTACTTGCCTGCAGCAATGAAACTCCCTTGGCCGAGAACACGGGAGCAGTGCAGTGCATTACAATGAAGCTTCCTAGTCACAGGCCTGATGTTGGTAATGCTTCTCCTTTGTCTTTGTGCTTGCCTTTTTTTCTGGAAGCTTCTTAAACCAGCACCTGTTCCCATCACAGGAATGCAACAACTAAATACCAACTTACTAGTTAAACAAAGTCAGTAATGCGATCAAGGGAGATATACAACAACTATTAAGAAACGAAGTACTCTTCTGTCAGTTCACACAGACCACTTTATTCATGTCACATTTGGGTCAGCTTTACGAAAGGCACAGACTAAATAAGAGCTCTGCCACAGAGCATCTTTAAGCATTTCCAGGCCCATGTTTGCATATGAAGAATAAGATTCAGTGGTCTTAGTTAATCACAAGTGATAACACTACTTTGAAGGCTATGTTACATACACCGGCAATCTTGGTATCACAATACTCATCCTATGAACTTTAGGCCTTTTCTTTTACTGCCACAAACTCAAGCATGGAGTCAAACTGATATGACCTAGCTGAAAACAGCTCTTTTATATGAGGTTCCAACACTGTACTTACTCATTTCTTTGTAATAGAAATATTAAAGGAGAACAAAAACTAAGATCATCTCAGCCACTATTCAGTTTTTTCTTCCCACGAGATAGCCAGCTTCTTCCCACATCATCACTATATAAAAGGCCCAAATTAGAGGCTTTTTTAAAGCCACTAAAACAACCAAGGAGCCAAATCATACTCATCTTGTGACTATTCTAATTTCTAAGGCACTGACCTCACAGTCTTATTATTGCTGTCTCCAGATCAAAGCTTAAAACCAGCAAGAACAATGAGAACCGGCATGTGTGGTCAGAAGAAGCAACAGTTACGGAGTCTGAGTCAACAGAGTGTGGTCTGAGGAAGAATGTGGAAAGTTTAGCATGTTAAAATGGCCTGGTTGCTAAAGCACAAGAATGACTATCTTTTAAATATCAAAATTTCCACACACAAAAAAAATCTATTCCCTAATTTACATAAATGACAGCCTTTCACATTCGCAGCTAATAACTCTGTCTTTTCCCTTTTCCACCCCCACTTCCTGCTTTGTGCACAGAAAATTATTCCCACTTTTTTAAAGCAATTATTCGTACGATTTGGTTGATAATCTTTCACTAGTCTGGATACCCTTTTCCAGATTGTCAATGTTCCTTTTAAACAGTGATTTGATATTTAGTAAAACTTTACATTTCTACTGCACAAAAAATAAAAAATAAAATAACAATAACTACCATTTTTGAGCCCTTACAGTTTGCCAGTCAGTATGCTAAGTGCTTTACAAGAATGATTTTTATGATGATTATTTAATCATTATTGTCTCAGTTTACTAAAGAGGAAACTGAGATGCAGGAAGTATACATAAATTAAGTAGCTTACAGCTATTGAAGAGCCAGAACACAAACTCCATTCTCTTTGACTGCAAAGTTATTGCTGGAAAGTGATGCAATTGAGTTGGTATCAGTAAAATATGCCACAAAACCGATATTATATACCATATTTTCTTGGTTCTAAGAAGCATATTTTCCACCCTTTTTTAAACTTTCTGTAATCAGAAGCTATCTTAAAATGGGTGTAGACATCATGTGTATTGCTTTGCTCCTCCCTATCCTCCACAAAAGAGCTGTTATTAAATAAGTGACTCATCTTAAAGCTGACAGGAAAGTAGAATCAAGGAAACAATTGACTCATTCCTGATTGTTCTCAGGCCTCATCCACCTGTCTGCCTCTAGATGAAAGCACATCAATAATAATAATAATAACAATAATAATAATAATGCAAATTCTAGTGGCTGTTGCCCCAACCAACTCTGGCAATACCTCAGCCCTCAGGAAAGTGCCCAAAATGTGTTTGTTCATTCTTCTATTCACCAGTTCTCTAGAGCTAAGCACCAGTGCTGCCCATCTGGGCTGAACCATGACTTAAATCCCAATGTTTCACAAATACCTTTGTTATGAGAGCTCCTGTAGCACCAGCCTGAAGCTTTCTACCCAGAGAGTCTGATCATGAGGCCAGCATGGCAGGCAAAAGAATAGATTCCACTGTGACCTCCCTACCATGCCATCTCCAAGTGCTCCTGTAGAAACTTCTGCCTGATAGGCCACTTATGCCCATATAAATAAACCCAATCAAAGAGTTAACACTGAGTTATGTGCTCCACTAATTCATATGATACTCCAAATACATCTGAATCTCACCAGGCTCAATTGATCTACCCTCAAGACCCCATATCTACCCACTCTACATAGAGTTGTCCCAGATGAGGAACCCCATATATTATTCCATCATAGGAACAATGTCATTCTCAAATATATGATTACGATTATTTCCAGAAGTAGAGGGAACTGGGCCAGGTGCAGTGGCTCACACCTGTAATTTCAGCACTTTGGGAGGCCAATGTGGGAGGATAACTTGAGGCCAGTTAGAGACCAGCCTGGCCATGATGATGAAACTCTGTCTCTACTAGAAATACAAAAAT
>NW_012107419.1:1942419-1944869 GCF_000951045.1 Mandrillus leucophaeus
CAAAATAATAACCATAACAGCTACCATTTATTGAATGCCTACTGTGTGCCAAATCCTGTCCTAAGCCTTTTACGTCAGACCATTGTTTATTACATAAGCAAAATGAGCTTTATAAATCAAGTTTTACTAACGCTAAACCAATAATTTTTAAATGTCAAAAGTTAAAAGGTAGACTGAAGGTTGCCAGGGGCTGATGGGGAGTAGAGAATGGGGAATTACTGTTTAATGGATATAGCATTTCAGTTTTACAAGACAAAAAGAGTTCTGTAGATGGATGATGGTGATGATTACACAACACTATGAATGTATTTAATATCACTGAGCTGTACATTTAAAAATGGTTAAGCTGCTACATTTTATGTGTAGGTTATATTTAAAAACTGGAGGAAAAGATCTAATGAGAACCAAAGGGAATTGTGCTTTTCAGATGTAATCCTTTTAAATAAAATACAGAATCAAATATTGAATGCTATTAGCACATATATTCTTCTAGATAGCACGTGCACTTTAGATTTTGGTTTACACATGAAAATAGAAGCAACATCACTAAGCAGCTCCCAAAAGGATTGCAAATATACCTATTACCACCAGAGAAGTCAGAAAGTATGCTGTTAACTCTGGTAATAAATGTGATTTTGAGGATCAAATTGTTGATTAGCATCCAGAAGATAAAATCATTTTAAACCAGCCCAGAGAGATGAAAACATTCCTAAGACTTCCAACGAGAGACTTTTAGTCCTTTCTGGAGCACTCAAGTTCTGTGTGAGTAGAGTCTCCTGTCAGAACTCATTCCAGTATTTGAAACTGTAAGAAAATTATTTCTAATGTGAAAATGGGTACTTTGTCTTGGGAAAAAAAAAAAACAAAAAACACTTGTCTTCCAGTAGGCTTAAGATAAATTTCAGAACTTAGCATGATGATCAAGACCCTTTTTGACCTGGATCCTGCTAACTTCACCAACCTCACGATGCAGGTCTCTCTTGCTGTGACTCTCAGCCTTCTGTAATGAGAAGGCCTTGGAGCTACATGGAGGCTTTGCTCACCACACAGCTCTCTGTCCACCATTTCCTCCGTCTGGGCTGCTCTTCCCTTGCCTCTTCCCTTGTTAGGTGAGCTAATGCCTGTTTATCCTTCAGAGCTCAGTTTAATGTCACTTCTTCTGGGAAGTCTTCCTTGACTCCCTCAGTATTGAAATAAGCTCCCCTGCTTTGGGGAATCTCCTACAGAAACCCCTACTTCTCTGCCCCATCACACTATGAGGTTCTTAAGACCAGGGATTATTTTACTAGTATCATCAATACACAGCATGGAACTATATACAAAGTTGGCATGAATAGCTCTTTGTGAATGAATTAAATATGGAGACAGAATGCTGACTCTGGACATGGCATGACCAAAGACCTAGGTGTAGGACATAATGCTTACTATCAAGGCATGTTTAATCTGTGCAGTATTGATCTAGGTGGAAATAAAAACAAACTGCCCACTGTCTTCTGTACAGTAGCCTTTTAAGTATTGACAGAGTATTATATAATTCTTATATAGGAAATAAAAGTCTAATGTCTTTAAACGTTCTTTTCAAGCCTTATTGTTCAATCTTTTAGACTTATTTCCTCCTTCTGAACCCTCAAAAATCTTTCAAGATTTAACGTCTACAAATTATTTTAGGAAGTAGTTTGTGAAAAGGTTCAGTATGTTCACAATTATTTAGCAAGGTCAGGGCTGGTCAGGGTTTCCTGCTGAATAATTCCTTTCCTAGAGGATCCCTTTGTAAAACACAAATAAGCTGACATAATTCCTCTGCTTAAAACCCCATTTTGGTTTCCCATTGCACTTAGATTAAAACTAAAGGTCCTAATAAACAGGTCATACAAATTCTGTCTTGCCCTCCTTGTTGATTTATCCCCTCCCCTCCAGCCTTCTCCCCAGCCTCATGTACTCCATTGTGGCTGGTACTTAAACATGACCTTATAGCTGGTCCTTAAACATGGAAAGTTCATTCATGCCTCAGAGTCTCATCCCCTTACCTCGTGTACTTTTCCCTCGGGTATTTTCGTAACCTGATCACGTACTTCATCCAGGTCTCTGTCCAAATATATCCTTGTTAGAGAGTCTTCTGTCCCCACCCTATATAGAAGCATGCCCCTCCCCATGGCAGTGAATATTACTCTACCTTGATCAATTTTACAACCTTCAGCACTACCTGAAATTATATCACATAGTATATCATGTGTCATACCAAAACACGTCTATATTTGTTTATCATTTGCAGTTTGCATCTCCCCCACCATGCACATGCAATATGGTCTTGTCTGTCATGACTACTACTGTGTCTCTGGCTCCAGAACAGTGCCTGAATCATAACAGAAGCATATTAAATACTGGTTGAATGGATGTATAAGCCTGTTGATATTTGTTTACTGTATGGGCTGCTTTTAGAGGAGCCATCT
>NW_012107419.1:1944919-1951346 GCF_000951045.1 Mandrillus leucophaeus
GTCTTGGGAAAAAAAAAAAACAAAAAACACTTGTCTTCCAGTAGGCTTAAGATAAATTTCAGAACTTAGCATGATGATCAAGACCCTTTTTGACCTGGATCCTGCTAACTTCACCAACCTCACGATGCAGGTCTCTCTTGCTGTGACTCTCAGCCTTCTGTAATGAGAAGGCCTTGGAGCTACACGGAGGCTTTGCTCACTACACAGCTCTCTGTCCACCATTTCCTCCGTCTGGGCTGCTCTTCCCTTGCCTCTTCCCTTGTTAGGTGAGCCAATGCCTGTTTATCCTTCAGAGCTCAGTTTAATGTCACTTCTTCTGGGAAGTCTTCCTTGACTCCCTCAGTATTGAAATAAGCTCCCCTGCTTTGGGGAATCTCCTACAGAAACCCCTACTTCTCTGCCCCATCACACTATGAGGTTCTTAAGACCAGGGATTATTTTACTAGTATCATCAATACACAGCATGGAACTATATACAAAGTTGGCATGAATAGCTCTTTGTGAATGAATTAAATATGGAGACAGAATGCTGACTCTGGACATGGCATGACCAAAGACCTAGGTGTAGGACATAATGCTTACTATCAAGGCATGTTTAATCTGTGCAGTATTGATCTAGGTGGAAATAAAAACAAACTGCCCACTGTCTTCTGTACAGTAGCCTTTTAAGTATTGAGAGAGTATTATATAATTCTTATATAGGAAATAAAAGTCTAATGTCTTTAAACGTTTTCAAGCCTTATTGTTCAATCTTTTAGACTTATTTCCTCCTTCTGAACCCTCAAAAATCTTTCAAGATTTAACGTCTACAAATTATTTTAGGAAGTAGTTTGTGAAAAGGTTCAGTATGTTCACAATTATTTAGCAAGGTCAGGGCTGGTCAGGGTTTCCTGCTGAATAATTCCTTTCCTAGAGGATCCCTTTGTAAAACACAAATAAGCTGACATAATTCCTCTGCTTAAAACCCCATTTTGGTTTCCCATTGCACTTAGATTAAAACTAAAGGTCCTAATAAACAGGTCATACAAATTCTGTCTTGCCCTCCTTGTTGATTTATCCCCTCCCCTCCAGCCTTCTCCCCAGCCTCATGTACTCCATTGTGGCTGGTACTTAAACATGACCTTATAGCTGGTCCTTAAACATGGAAAGTTCATTCATGCCTCAGAGTCTCATCCCCTTACCTTGTGTACTTTTCCCTCGGGTATTTTCGTAACCTGATCACGTACTTTATCCAGGTCTCTGTCCAAATATATCCTTGTTAGAGAGTCTTCTGTCCCCACCCTATATAGAAGCATGCCCCTCCCCATGGCAGTGAATATTACTCTACCTTGATCAATTTTACAACCTTCAGCACTACCTGAAATTGTATCACATAGTATATCATGTGTCATACCAAAACACGTCTATATTTGTTTATCATTTGCAGTTTGCATCTCCCCCACCATGCACATGCAATATGGTCTTGTCTGTCATGACTACTACTGTGTCTCTGGCTCCAGAACAGTGCCTGAATCATAACAGAAGCATATTAAATACTGGTTGAATGGATGTATAAGCCTGTTGATATTTGTTTACTGTATGGGCTGCTTTTAGAGGAGCCATCTCTACAAATATTCACCACTTCAATCACTGGAAACTCTTGAGCAGGCCAGATGCAGGAAGGGGAGAGTTCTAACCCCTGATATGAATAGACTGGGGGTTACATCCTGGCTCTTCCAGTTATACAGCCTTGTTACTCAATCTCTCATAGCCATGGCTTCACCTTGATAAAATGTAGATAGTAATGACCACTTCCTAGGTCTATTATGAGGATTCAATAAAAGTACCCACAAATCCATGAAAACACATATGCTTCACAAAGGGAAATTTTTATCTCATCCCTCTCAGGTCTAGATTAGTACCTGGCAAGTAGTAGGCAGATATCTACTGAATGCTCTGGATGATTAATTCAGTAAATGTGTCAAGGGCTCAATATGGTGCTTCAGATGTCTGGGAGGCATAATCAGAGGGAGTTCAATTCTCTATTCCTTCAATGTCAGAAAGAAAAAAACTCTGGACTATCTGAAAGAGTACATGCTTGAGGAGGAAATTTTGCCCAAGAAATAATTAGGTTGAAAACTTATGAAAATGACAAAAGTTATATGAATTATAACATCCTCAGTGGTGAAGCCAAAAATTCTGATACTTTTCTTTCAGGGACTTTTCAGCCTTCTTTTTAGGCATACAGAATACTTCTTGTTACATAAACTGTATGTTAAAGACTATAAAATTAATGTATCTTGGCACATTCACTATCTGGACTCACATTATCTTTCTAATCAGGTCCTTTATAACTCTCCAACTCAAGCTCCATAGCTAGTCAGACAAGCACATATTCCTAAATTTTATATCAAAGATTCCTGTGGTAGTAATGGCCTGAAACCAATGCCAAACACCAAGTGACCTCTCAGTTGGGAGAATCATAAGGAAGGGTGGTTTTTAATACACTCTTATAAGGACACATGGGGCAGGGTTGAAATAGCCATAAAAGACATTTGATGCCCTTTTAAATATTCTAGTCTATCTAATACATATTGAACCATTTAGAAGCCCTTAAAACAATCTGTGCATGCCAGTACTAATAAGTAATAATCTAACATGAGAGCTGACTGTTGAAACCATCCTTATAAACTGTATAAAATTAGTCAGGGAAGAAGGGAAGAGAAGAATTGAAAATAAACCAAGCTTGCAGCACAGTATTAACCATTAGCTCAGCTTGCCCTCTGACCTGCTTCCTCATAGTCATTTGTTGCCTATTGCCTCAGAATCATATAGATCTTGTTGCAAGAATATAGTCTTCCTTAACCACTCTATAGATAGCAACTTTAACATTATAAACATTAAGTTTTCCATTTGAGATATCCTTTCAAGGCCTGCATTTTTCTGAAACTACTGATGTCAGATGGTTTGAAGGACCCCACACAAGCTGACTTACCAAGGAATGTGCTTTCCACATCCTGATGATTTTCAACCCCCCGGATCTCGACCAATCAACGACCCCAGTTATCCAGCCCTTCCCTTTCCATGATCTTGTTAAAAACCCCAGCTCAGAACTCCTTGGTGTTGGATTTGAGAGCGTCCTTCCATCACCTTACTTGGCATTCTGCAATGATTAAACTCTTTCTCTGATGCAATCCCTGCTATCTCAGTGAATTGGTCTGTTACTATGCAGCAGGGATATGAACCTGTTAGTCCTTGATATGGTTTGGCTGTGTCCCCACCCAAATCTCATCTTGAATTCCCCATGTTGTAGGGAGGGACCTGGTGGGAGGTAATTGAATCACGGGGGCAGGTCTTTCCCATGCTGTACTCATGATAGTGAATAAGTCTCACAGACATGATGGTTATAAAAATGGGAGTTTCCCTGCACAAACTCTCTCTCTTTGTCTGCTGCCATCCATGTAAGATGTGACTTGCTCCTCCTTGCCTTCTGCCATGATTGTGAGGCCTCCCCAGTCATATGGAACTGTAAGTCCGTTAAACCTCTTTTTCTTCCCAGTCTTGGGTATGTCTTTATAAGCTGTGTGAAAACGAACTAATACAGTATATTGGTACCAGTAGAGTGGGGTGTTGTTGAAGAGATACCCGAAAATGTGGAAGCAACTTTGGAATGAGGTAACAGGAAGAGGTTGTAACAATTTGGAGGGCTCAGAAGAAGACAGAAAAATGCAGGAAAGTTTGGAACTTCTTAGAAACTTGTTGAACAGCTTTGACAAAAATGCTGATAGTGATATAAACAGTAAGGTCCAGGTTGAGGCAGTCACAGATGGAATTGAGGAACTTAGTAGGAACTGGAGCAAAAGTGACTATTGTAACGTTTTAGGAAAGAGACTGGTGGCATTATGTCCCTGCCCTAGAGATTTCTGGAATTTTGAACTTGAGAGAGATGATTTAGGGTATCCAGCAGAAGAAATTTCTAAGCAGCAAAGCATTCAAGAGGTGACTTGGGTGTTGCTAAAGGCATTCAGTTTTAAAAGGGAAACAGAGCATAAAGGTTTGGAAAATCTGCAACCTCACAATGTGATAGAAAAGAAAATCCCATTTTCTGAGGAGAAATTCAAGCTGGCTGCAGAAATTTGTATAAGTAACAATGAGCTGAATGTTAATCACCAAGACAATGAGGAAAATGTCTCCAGGGCATGTCAGAGACCTTTGTGACAGTCCTTCCCATAACAGACCTGGAGGATTAGGAGGAAAAAAGGGTTTTGTGGGCTGGGTCCTGGGTCCCTCTGCTGTTTGCAGTCTACGGACTTGGTGCCCTGCATCCAAGCCACTCCAGCCATGACTAAAAGGGGCCAGCTACAGCTTGGGCAGTTGCTTCAGAGTGTAAAAGCTCTAAGCCTTGGCAGATTCCACACGGTGTTGAGCCTGCAGGGGCATAGAAGTCAAGAATTGAGGTTTGGAAACTCCCACCTAGATTTCAGAGGATGTATGGAAACACCTGGATACCCAGGCAGAAGTTTGCTGCAGGGGCAGGGCCCTTATAGAAAACCTCTATTAGGGCAGGGAGGAAGGGAAATGTGGGGTTGGAGTCCCCACACAGAGTCCCTACTGGGGCACCACCTAGTGGAGCTGTGAGAAGAGGGCCACTGTCCTCCAGACCCCAGAATGGTAGATCCACTGACAGCTTGCACTGTGCACCTGGAAAAAGGAGATCATTTTGGAGTTTTAAGATTTGACTGCCCTACTGGATTTTGGACTTGCATGGGGCCTGTAGTCCCTTTGTTTTGGCTAATTTTTCTCACTTAGAATGACTGTCTACTGAATGCCTGTACCTCCATTTTATCTAAGAAGTAACTAACTTGCTTTTGATTTTACAGCCTCATAGGCAGAAGGGACTTGCCTTGTCTCGTATGAGACTTTGGACTGTGGACTTCTGAGTTAATGCTGAAATGAGTAAAGACTTTGGGGGGCTGTTGCAATGGAAGGCATGATTGGTTTTGAGACATAAAGACATGAGATTTGGGAGGGGCCAAGGGAAGAATGATATGGTTTAGCTATGTCCCCACCCAAATCTCATCTTGAATTCCCATGTCTGTAGGAGGGACCTGGTGGGATGTAACTGAATCATGGGGGCAGATCTTTCCTGTGCTGTTCTCTTGATAGTGAATAAGTCTCACAAGATCTGATGGTTTTTAAAATGGGAGTTTCCCTGCACAAGCTCTCTTTGCTTGCCACCATCAATGTAAGACATGACTTGCTCCTCCGTGCCTTCTGCCATGATTGTGAGGCTTCCCCGGTCATGTGGAACTGTAAGTCCGTTAAACCTCTTTTTCTTCCCAGTCTTGGGTATGTCTTTATCAGCAGCATGAAAATGGACTAATACAGTCCTATAACACTATTGTCCCTTTAACAATAAAGTTTACAATTCCAAATATAGTTTTCATTTTTCAAAATGTTCTCTTTTCTGGATGCTTTAACCATTTTAATCCTCATTTCTTTTCCTTCTTTATAACATGCACTTATGCAGAGGAAGAAAGAAAAGCTGTGTTCTTTAGAAAGTATTTAATGACAATAATTTACAGGAAATAGACAAATATTTAACCAAACATACATTTAGTGTGATTCAAATGGATGCCAAACCCAGTTATCTCTGCTGTGTGCATGCCATCTGCTCATCAAGGCACAGGAATCTATAACCCTTCTTAGAATAATAGAAGACAGGCTGCACAGCATGAAAGATACTGGCAATTTTGAGGCAATTTTGTAATTAAATAAACATCAATTCTTTTAAAAGTTATTGTAAAGCAATACTAATATAAAATTACTGTAAAGCAATGGGTACAATGTACACCTATTAGGTGATGTTGACTCTAAAAGCTCAGACTTCACTACTACACAATATATCCATGTAACAAAATGACACTTGTTCCCTTCTAAATCTATTTTTTTAATTACTCTAAGGCAAGTAAAAGAGAGGTTGTCTTGTTCATATGCATGCATGATTTCATCTAAGATCACAGGAGAACACATTTTACAATTTTCATATAAAATAAATGACATTTTTCCAAGTGTCATTCATAACTATCATATTTGGTTATCACATAAGATTCTATGAAGTGGACAAACCATAATTTATGTAACACCCCTCTCCTGGTGGTCAATTAAGGTTTTCATTGTACCTTTATTTTGAGTAATGTAAAAAACATAAATGTGTGTCTGCAAATACGACATGTAAAACTTCTGTGTGAATTATTTTCTTTATAAGTGTTCATATTCATTTTAAATCATTTATTTCTTTATTCAAGAAATGTTTATAACTTGCTACTTTGTTCAACGCTTTGTGCAAATAGAAACATTTGCTTAAAAGGACCTTCCTATTTCTCATTGCCATTCTTTAATGACCATTATCATTTAATAATGTGTCACAAAACCTGCAATGAATGTG
>NW_012107419.1:1951396-1953668 GCF_000951045.1 Mandrillus leucophaeus
TGGATGCCAAACCCAGTTATCTCTGCTGTGTGCATGCCATCTGCTCATCAAGGCACAGGAATCTATAACCCTTCTTAGAATAATAGAAGACAGGCTGCACAGCATGAAAGATACTGGCAATTTTGAGGCAATTTTGTAATTAAATAAACATCAATTCTTTTAAAAGTTATTGTAAAGCAATACTAATATAAAATTACTGTAAAGCAATGGGTACAATGTACACCTATTAGGTGATGTTGACTCTAAAAGCTCAGACTTCACTACTACACAATATATCCATGTAACAAAATGACACTTGTTCCCTTCTAAATCTATTTTTTTAATTACTCTAAGGCAAGTAAAAGAGAGGTTGTCTTGTTCATATGCATGCATGATTTCATCTAAGATCACAGGAGAACACATTTTACAATTTTCATATAAAATAAATGACATTTTTCCAAGTGTTATTCATAACTATCATATTTGGTTATCACATAAGATTCTATGAAGTGGACAAACCATAATTTATGTAACACCCCTCTCCTGGTGGTCAATTAAGGTTTTCATTGTACCTTTATTTTGAGTAATGTAAAAAACATAAATGTGTGTCTGCAAATACGACATGTAAAACTTCTGTGTGAATTATTTTCTTTATAAGTGTTCATATTCATTTTAAATCATTTATTTCTTTATTCAAGAAATGTTTATAACTTGCTACTTTGTTCAACGCTTTGTGCAAATAGAAACATTTGCTTAAAAGGACCTTCCTATTTCTCATTGCCATTCTTTAATGACCATTATCATTTAATAATGTGTCACAAAACCTGCAATGAATGTGCTCTTAATTAAAATAAATTAATATAAAGAGGCCTGAAAATTAGATTTACTTTCTGTCCAATGTCTTCCTTTGTCTTAGTCTGTTCAGGCTGCCATTTAAAAACAAACAAACAACAACAACAACAACAACAACAAAAACAGAAACAAAGCCATATTCTGGGTGGCTTAAATAAGAGAAATTTATTTCTCACAGTTCTGGAGGTTGGGAAGACAGATCCAGTTTCTGATCAAGACTCTCTTCCTGGCTTATAGATGGTCACCTTCTCACTACGTCCTCACATGTTCTTTCCTCTGTCTTTGGGGAATGAGAATGAGAGGGGTACTGGAGCATTCTCCAGTGTGTTTTATTAGGGAGGCCAATCTGCTTTATTTAGTCTGTCAATTTAAATGTTAAATTATCCAAAACCACTCTCTCAGAAACACCCAAAACAATGTTTGACCAAATATCCAGTCATCTTTTTTTCAAAATGGAGGATTAGAGGCAGTGTTAGCATGCCTCTCCTACTTGGAAGGACAGAATAGTGGGTAGAGGTTCACACCGATTTTTTTTTTCCAAGAACCAATGCAGGAACTTAACAGAAAAATTGAAAGAATTCACAGACCCTTTGAAAGAAGTGGCAGGCTGTAGCCTACTCCTTGAGACAAGTGAAAAAATTATAAGTTCTCAGAATGTGAGAGGAGGACAGCCTGCCCTTGAACACACATACCCCCCACCCCCTACCCCCACCCTAGGGAATATGAAGATCCAGGCAACGGGAGAAGGCCTTAACTCTATCCAGAGCCAGAACAAACTTAGGGAGCAGCATGAAATACATAAGTAGAAGAAGCAGCAGCAAGTGCCTTGCAGGCATTCCCAGTCTCCAGTATGAACCAAGGTAAGCTATTCCTGACTATATCTCACAGGAGCCCTTGAGGAAGTCAGCCAAAGAGCTCAGGGAGGGGCCACAGGGTGAAAGAAGCTCCCAACTAAACTCTGTGATATAATCTCATCTGGGAATGAATTCCTGCTGCTGCTTCCACTTGTTAGACGAAAGCATCTGGTAACCTAAAAGGAAAACCTATCAGACGAACAGCAGATTTCTCAGCAGAAATCTTACAAGCCAGAAAGGACTGGGATCCTATCTTTAGCCTCCTTAAGCAAAATAATTGTCAGCCAAAATCTTGTATCCACAATAACAACAAAAAAGAAAACTTCAAGACATCCTTGATGAACATCAACGCAAAAATCCTCAACAAACACTGGCAAACTGAATCCAGCAGCACATCAAAAAGCTTATCTACCATGATCAAATAGGATTGATTCCTGAGATGCAAGGTTGATTCAACATATGCAAATTTAAAAATATGATTTATCACATAAACAGAACTAAAGACAAAAACTACATGATTATCTCCATAGATGCAGAGAGGACTTTCAATAAAATTGAACATCTGGCAGGGCACGGTGGCTCACGCT
>NW_012107419.1:1954188-1957687 GCF_000951045.1 Mandrillus leucophaeus
CAAAAGCTGGAAGCATTCCCCTTGAAAACTGACACAAGATAAAGAAGACCTCTCTCACCACTCCTATTCAACATAATATTAGAAGTCCTGGCCAGTGCAATCAGGCAAGAGAAGGAAATAAAAGGCATCCAAATAGGAAGAGGGGGAAGTCAAACTATCCCTGTTTGCAGATCACATGATTTTATATCTAAAAATCCCCAAAAACTTTTTCTTTTTTTTGAGACTGAGTCTTGCTCTGTTGCCCAGGCTGGAGTGCAGTGGCATTATCTTGGTTCACTGCAACCTCCACATCCAGGGTTCAAGTGATTCTCATGCCTCAGCCTCCCAAGTAGCTGGGATTACAGGTGTGTGCCACCATACCCAGCTAATTTTTGTGTTATTATTGTTATTTTTTTCCAAGATGTCTGGTGTCTCACTCTATCACTGGGCTGGAGTGCAGTGGCTCGATCTTGGCTCACTGCAACCTCCACCTCCCAGGTTCAAGCGATTCTCCTGCCTCAGCCTAATTTTTGTATTTTTTGTAGAGACGGAGTTTCACCATGTTGGCCAGGCTGGTCTCTAACTCCTGATCTCAAGTGATCCACCCACCTTGGCCTCCCAAAGTGCTGGGATTACAAGCTTGAGCCACCATGTCTAGGTGGGGGAAAGAAAAAAAAACCTCACCTGAGAAAGCTTCTTAAAGTGATAAACAACTTCAGCAAAGTCGCAAGATACAAAATCAATGTGCAAAATCACTAGCATTCCTATACACCAACAACAGTTAAGCTGAGGGCCAAATCAGGAACATACTCTCATGCACAATTGCTACAAAAAGAATAAAATGCCTAGGAATACAGCTAACTAAGGAGGTGAAAGCCCTCTACAAGGAGACTAAAAACCACTGCTCGGAGAAATCTTAGATGACATAAACAAATGGAAAAAACATTCATGTTCATGAACAGGAAGTTCAATAACATTAAAATGTCCATACTGCCCAAAGCAAGTTATAGATTGAATGCTATTCTTATTAAACTACCATGGAGACTCTTCACAGAACTAGAAAAAACTATTTTAAAATTCATATGGAACCAAAACAGAGCCTGAATATCCAAGGCAATCTTAAGTCATAAAAAACCAAGCTTGAGGCATCACACTACCCAATGTCAAACTATACTACAGGGCTACAGTAACCAAAACAGCATGGTACTGGTACAAAAACAGACACATAGACCAATGGAACAGAATAGAAGACAACCCAGAAATAAGACCATAGACCTACAACTATCTGATCTTTGACAAAACTGACAAAAACAAGCAACAGGGAAAGGATTTCCCGTTCAATAAATGGTGCTGGGATAACTGGCTAGCCATATGCAGAAGATTAAAACTGGACCCCTTCCTTACACCATATACAACAGTTAAGATAAATTAAAGACTTAAATATAAAACACAAAACTATGAAAATCCTGGAAGACAACCTAGGCAATACCATTCAGGACATAGGTATGGGCAAAGATTTCATGAAGAAGATACCAAAAGCAACTGCAACAAAAGCAAAAATTGACAAATGGACTCTAATTAAACTAAAGAGCTTCTGAACAGCAAAAGAAACTGTCAACAGAGTAAACGGATAAACTACAAAATGGGGGGAAAAAGACACATGCACATGCATCTTTATAGCAGCACAATTCACAATTGCAAAGATATAGAACAAGCCTAAGTGGCAATCAACCAACAAATGGATAAAGAAAATGTGGGATATGTACACCATGGAATACTACCCAGCTATAAAAAGAAAAGAAATAATGTGTTTTGCAGCAACTTGACTGGATCTGGAGGCCATTACTCTAAGTCAATTAACTTGAGAATGAAAAACCAAATATTTTATGCTCTTACTTATAAGTGGAAGCTAAGCTATGAGGACACAAAGGCATAAGCAGTATATAATGGACTTTGGGAACTCTGCGGGGATGGGGACAAAGATTGGGAGGGGAGTGAGGGATCAAAGACTACATAGTGGGTACAGTATACACTGCCTAGGGGACGGATGCACTAAAATCTCAGAAATCACCACTACTTATGCATGTAACCAAAACCCACCTGTACCCCAAAAAACTATTGAAACAAAATAAAATTTTTAAAAAACTTGTAAAGGCCATCAAACATGAGAAACTGTCATAGCCAACAAGGCCTCAAGAGACATGACAACTAAATAAATCTGGTGTCCTGGATGAGATCCTGGAACAGAAAAGGGACATTAGTAAAAACTATTGTATCAATATTGATATATTATCATTAACTAAAGTTCATATTTTATTCTGATTTTTAAACTAAAGTTCATACTTTACTCTTCAGTTAATGATAATATATCAATATTGGCTCACTGATTGTAACAAATGTGCCGTACTAATGTGGGATATTAGTAATAGGGGAGGCTCCATGTTGAGTATATGAGAACTCTGTACTATTGTAAATCAAAGGCATTTCTAAACAATAAAGTCAATTAAAAAATAAAAGTAAATAAAAATAAAATTAAAAATACATATCCAGGCATCCATTCTACAGGATCAGTGTCCTACCCTTATGACCTCATTTGACCTTAATCACTTCCTTAAGGTCCCCTCTCCATATCCAGTCACATTGGGGGTTGGGGCTTCATCATATGAATTGAGGGGGTGGGGAGTACACAAATATTTCATCCATAACACTCCACCCACATGCAGGATAGTTGTATCATGTTAGATGGAATTATGTATGACCTTGCTGTTGTTTTCGTTTGGCGATTAAGTATGGCTTAAGGAGATGTATATGGGTTTCCAAGTTGACAAGGATGGACTTGTGATAGATAATTTTAGTTGTCAACTTAATTAGGCCATTGAATGCCTTGATATTTGGTCAAACATTATTATGGGTGTTTATGGGAGGGTGGTTTTGGACGAGTTTAACATTTAAATTGACAGACTAAATAAAGCAGATTGCCCTCCCTAATGTGAGTGGGCTTAATTTAGTCAGTTGAAGACCTGAGTAGGTCAACTTTTTGTTGACCCTTCTCCATACAAAAGGGAATTCCTCCTGCCTAACTGTCTTCAAGCTGGGACATTATTTTCTTTCTGCCTTCAGACTCAAACTGAAACATCATCTCTGTCTGAGTCGTGAGCCTAAAGCCTTTGAATTAGAATTACATCATCAGCTCTCCTGAGTCTCCAGCTTGCTAACTGCAAATCTTGGATCTTGGATCTTGTCAATCTCTATAATTACATGAACCCGTTCCTTATAATAAGTCAGTGTCTATCTGTCTGCCTCTCTCTCTCGCTCTGTCTCTCCATATGCTTACACATCCTATTGGTTTGATTTCTGACTAATAACCCTGACTAATGCACTTTTTCTTCAAGATGCTTTTTAAAACAACTTAAACAACCTCAAACTTAAACTAAAATGTGCCTTATTTAAGAAGCAGTTGTATTAGTAACTCAGATCAAAATAAAATGCCACAGTTCTGGGATCAATAAAATTCTGGAGG
>NW_012107419.1:1959047-1969138 GCF_000951045.1 Mandrillus leucophaeus
AATTAAAGACTTAAATATAAAACACAAAACTATGAAAATCCTGGAAGACAACCTAGGCAATACCATTCAGGACATAGGTATGGGCAAAGATTTCATGAAGAAGATACCAAAAGCAACTGCAACAAAAGCAAAAATTGACAAATGGACTCTAATTAAACTAAAGAGCTTCTGAACAGCAAAAGAAACTGTCAACAGAGTAAACGGATAAACTACAAAATGGGGGGAAAAAGACACATGCACATGCATCTTTATAGCAGCACAATTCACAATTGCAAAGATATAGAACAAGCCTAAGTGGCAATCAACCAACAAATGGATAAAGAAAATGTGGGATATGTACACCATGGAATACTACCCAGCTATAAAAAGAAAAGAAATAATGTGTTTTGCAGCAACTTGACTGGATCTGGAGGCCATTACTCTAAGTCAATTAACTTGAGAATGAAAAACCAAATATTTTATGCTCTTACTTATAAGTGGAAGCTAAGCTATGAGGACACAAAGGCATAAGCAGTATATAATGGACTTTGGGAACTCTGCGGGGATGGGGACAAAGATTGGGAGGGGAGTGAGGGATCAAAGACTACATAGTGGGTACAGTATACACTGCCTAGGGGACGGATGCACTAAAATCTCAGAAATCACCACTACTTATGCATGTAACCAAAACCCACCTGTACCCCAAAAAACTATTGAAACAAAATAAAATTTTTAAAAAACTTGTAAAGGCCATCAAACATGAGAAACTGTCATAGCCAACAAGGCCTCAAGAGACATGACAACTAAATAAATCTGGTGTCCTGGATGAGATCCTGGAACAGAAAAGGGACATTAGTAAAAACTATTGTATCAATATTGATATATTATCATTAACTAAAGTTCATATTTTATTCTGATTTTTAAACTAAAGTTCATACTTTACTCTTCAGTTAATGATAATATATCAATATTGGCTCACTGATTGTAACAAATGTGCCGTACTAATGTGGGATATTAGTAATAGGGGAGGCTCCATGTTGAGTATATGAGAACTCTGTACTATTGTAAATCAAAGGCATTTCTAAACAATAAAGTCAATTAAAAAATAAAAGTAAATAAAAATAAAATTAAAAATACATATCCAGGCATCCATTCTACAGGATCAGTGTCCTACCCTTATGACCTCATTTGACCTTAATCACTTCCTTAAGGTCCCCTCTCCATATCCAGTCACATTGGGGGTTGGGGCTTCATCATATGAATTGAGGGGGTGGGGAGTACACAAATATTTCATCCATAACACTCCACCCACATGCAGGATAGTTGTATCATGTTAGATGGAATTATGTATGACCTTGCTGTTGTTTTCGTTTGGCGATTAAGTATGGCTTAAGGAGATGTATATGGGTTTCCAAGTTGACAAGGATGGACTTGTGATAGATAATTTTAGTTGTCAACTTAATTAGGCCATTGAATGCCTTGATATTTGGTCAAACATTATTATGGGTGTTTATGGGAGGGTGGTTTTGGACGAGTTTAACATTTAAATTGACAGACTAAATAAAGCAGATTGCCCTCCCTAATGTGAGTGGGCTTAATTTAGTCAGTTGAAGACCTGAGTAGGTCAACTTTTTGTTGACCCTTCTCCATACAAAAGGGAATTCCTCCTGCCTAACTGTCTTCAAGCTGGGACATTATTTTCTTTCTGCCTTCAGACTCAAACTGAAACATCATCTCTGTCTGAGTCGTGAGCCTAAAGCCTTTGAATTAGAATTACATCATCAGCTCTCCTGAGTCTCCAGCTTGCTAACTGCAAATCTTGGATCTTGGATCTTGTCAATCTCTATAATTACATGAACCCGTTCCTTATAATAAGTCAGTGTCTATCTGTCTGCCTCTCTCTCTCGCTCTGTCTCTCCATATGCTTACACATCCTATTGGTTTGATTTCTGACTAATAACCCTGACTAATGCACTTTTTCTTCAAGATGCTTTTTAAAACAACTTAAACAACCTCAAACTTAAACTAAAATGTGCCTTATTTAAGAAGCAGTTGTATTAGTAACTCAGATCAAAATAAAATGCCACAGTTCTGGGATCAATAAAATTCTGGAGGAATAAATGTTCAGTTCTGAAGTAAAACCATAGCAGATTTTTCAGAAATTTTGAGAGCTCCATTCAATTTCAATTGATCCACTTTATTTTACCCATAGCAGGAGGCTCAAATTATTTTAAATAAAGTATCATAACCAGAAGCAACTTCCTTAATATTCTGATAAACCTCAGCTTTGGGAATATGCAGAGCAACAAATGGACTAAATCCTGGCACTTGCTTACTTCTGGTACAAATTCTAAGAATTTAACCTCTCTACTATACCAGTGTAATACCAATGGTTAAAAAAAATTATGTACCTATGTCTATCTATATAAATAGTTGTGTGTTTGTGTGTGTAGACAGATACATATAGAGAAACAACAATAACAACAGAAACATTAATTAGAAGCATCTCAGTTTTCAAGGATGCAGGAAAGACAGAACACTTACACACTGCCTGTGGCAATGTCAATTAGTACAACCATAAGAAGGCAGTACGGAGATTTCTCAAAGAACTAAAATAGAAGTGCCACTGAATTCAGCAATCCCACTATCAGGTATGTACCCACAGCAAAATAAAGCATTATATCAAAAAGATACTTACAATCATTATGTTTTTCACAATAGTAATGATATGGAATCAACCTAATTGTCCATCAATGGAGGGTTGGATAAAGAAAATGTGGTGTATACACACCATGGAATACTATTCAGCCATAAAAAATAAAATTATGTCTTTTGCAGCAACATGGGTGGAACTGGAGGCCATTATCCTAAGTGAAATGATTCAGACACACAAAGTCAAATACCACATGTTCTCACTTATAAGTGGGAGCTAAATAATGTGTACATATGGAATTATAGGGTGGAATAACAGGCACTGGAGACTCTGAAAGGTGGAAGGGTAGAAGGAAATTGAGAGTTGAAAATGTACCTATTGGGTGCAATATTCATTATTTGGACAATGGGTGCACTAAAAGCCTAGACTTTGCCACTACTCAATATAGACATGTAAGAAGTCTGCACTTGTACTCCCTAAAATATATATATATATATTTTTTTTTAATTTTAGTTAAAAAAGCATTTCTTTTTTAAATTTCCATATCAAAGAGGAGATGAATGTTACGTTTGTTCCATATCCAGCATGAAAGAACCAAAGCACCTTTGATAAAGACAAAGATTAATTTTTTAAAGCCAATGGAGAAAGGGTGTTTTAAAGATCATCTTCCTTTCTGACTACTGCCTGCAAGGAAGGTCCCCTTCAAGTTACCAGGTCTAGGACATCTGATCTTTTTAACTCACAAGTCAAGAAGAATGAAAAAGTTTTAAAATGCTAGCAAAAAAAATTATTTTAAAAGAATAGCTATCAGGACAGGTCAAATGATTACTGTGGATGTGAGGGTAAAAAATGGAGGCAAAGCTGCTTATTTTGAAAATGTTCTGCTTACTCCCAAATGGAGACGCTTAGATCATGAATGGTCTCTGAAACCTGCACCCAAAGGCACCCTGTAGAATGTGTCAGATCATTGTTAAGATCTTCTTCTGCTATGGTTTGAGTATGGCTTGTTGTACCCACCAAATCTCATGTTGAAATTTTATATACAATGTGGCCGTGTCGGGAGATGGGCCTACTGGCAACTGTTTGGATCAAGGGGGCAGATCCCCCATCAATGGTTTGCTGCTGTTCCCTTGATATTTCCAGAGTTGTCTCTCTGGAAAGATGGCATTTGTTCTCTTAGGAATAGGTTTTGCTTCCATGAGAGTAGGTTGTTAAAAAGACAGGATGCTTCTTGGGTCTGGTCCCTCTTTGCACACACCCACTTCCCCTTTGACCTCTGCCATGTTTTGATGCAGGACCAAAGTCCTAAATATTCATCTCTTTTTAGATATGGAAATTTTAAAGGGATGCATCTAGTTAATGTTTCTGTTATTATTATTGTTGTTGTTGTTTTTCTCTCTCTCTGGGATAGAGAGACAGAGTACAGTTATAGGGTTTGTGCCTGAAGTAAAAAAGTTGCCAAATTTGTTTCTAAAATAACCAAAAGCTGAGGAGATACCAGCCCCATAATTTTTGTCCAGCCTGCATAACTATGAGCTAAATAAACATCTTTTCTTTATAAATTACTCAGTTTCAGGTATTCTTTTGTATTAACACAAAATGGACTAAGGTACCCTCTGGGCTCAGAGAATATCAATCATTCAATCTTTTATTGACAGACAAATCATATATCTGCTTTTTACCACATATTATTAAGCATCTCCTCCTTTTCTTTCTTCATTTCTCACACACATTGCCAGCACACTCAACATCACAAGCTAATTTTATGGTGATTTCCTAAGATCTCTTCTATAGGGCTCCAACCAGACTTTCTCCCTCTGAAGAACTCTGCGTTCCAAACTTGTGCTTCAATATCTTTTGCCCAACACACACACACACACACACACACACACACGCACACACACACAGCGCCTTCCATCCCTTCAGCTAAGTGAATATCTCATTAAAGGCAAGAAAGCTGTGAATGATGACTAAAACTTTACCCACAGGAGTGCATGTAAATTCTTAAATACTAATTAGTGGATGATAGGGTATTTTGGAAAAGAGATGGTAGTAAGAATATTCTTTTCTCAACAAATACCACCCACTTACATGCCCACATCCCCTCTCATACACAAATATACACACCCACATTGTTAGAAGGATAGAAATTAGACCCTTAGGAATTCACTTGGAAAAGTTTTCTACTTCTAAAATGTAGCCAAACTTATTTCTACAAATAACAAAGCAGTGTCTTATTTCAAAGGACAGTGTAGAGGAAAACACAGCCTCTCTTGGCAATATGAGGAAGATTTGAGTGTTTCACTTTATCTATACATCTAATTAAGATGCAGAACTGAGTTATTCCATCAATACTTTTAATGCAGTCATCATCATCATCACCCCTTTAAAGGGGAGCAGTAGCGAGTATTGTCTAGCCTACACAACTTTCTAGAAATGTTTGGATTAATTCAATCAATCACAGACTTACAATTTTGGAAACCATTCATTTTTCTCCCCTTCCTGTTAACAAAATATTTCAGGTAGAATTCACATTCACTGGTTGTACTTAACCAATCATAAAGATTAAAAAGGGACTGTGAGTCTTCTTTTGGCTTTGCTTGCGTTATGTCTTTGGCTCTGTATCAAAAGCACTCAATTTTGCCATCATAATTCTTTAATAATGTGGCTTGTGGTATTGATTTCAGTAAACAGACCCTAGAGAGCCTAATAGATTTTAAAGATTTACAAATGATAAGTAGGCCCATTTGGTCATGTCTTACAGAGTAATAAATGTCTGAGCCAATTTCCTTTGCCTTTGTACCCGCAGCATCTACTCTTTGCCTAATGCAGGCTTTGAATGGAAGTGGAATTGGCTGATGAAGAGCCCAGGCTTCAGTACCTGATCACCAGGGTGGAAACCTGACTTTGCCAGTGACTGGTGACTTGGAACTATTCATTTATTCATTCAAAAATATTAATAAATAATTCAAAATATTTATTGAGTACTGACAATCTGCTAGACACTCTTTTAAATGCTCATGATACAACAAAGAACCAACCAACCTAAGCTCCCTGCTCTTCTGGAGTTTATTCTAACAGGAAAAGAGAGAGAATAAGCAATAGTTCTTAGAAAAGAAGGTAACTATACATGGCACGTTAGACTGTGCTAAGTATAACATGGGGGGAAATACAGAGTGAGGGACAGGGACAGTAAGGCGAGAAGTTGTCATTTTAACTAAGGTAGTTTGGGAGACCTTACTGACATTTAACAAACATTTAAACAAAAAGTTGAAGTGGGTAAGGGATTTGTCCGTGTCTGTAGAGTTCAAGGAACATTATGGAAGCCACTTTGGCTAGAACACTCCAGATTCATATACTCAGTTACTTACCTAACAGTGAACAGCTACAATTGAATGTCACTCAGTCATCTCAAACTTTACATGTCTAAACTGTTACTCCAGATTTTCTCTCACAACACGTCTCTGCCACCAACTCCAGTCTTCTTCATTTCGGTGAGTAACCCTGATGTCTACCCAGTTGCAGAAGTCAAAAACCAAGGAAACGAGCTTGATTCCATCTTACCCAGCCATACCCACATTCAGTGCATAATTAACTTCCATCATAACAATCTCCAAACGATCTTGCAAATGTCCACTTCCCTGGGAGATTCTCTGCTGCCACACTATGCTAGACCCCATCATCTTTTTGCCACCTAACTGCCCCCTAACCAGTCTCCCCATGTCCATTCCCATGTCCACCCTTGCTTTCCTCAAATCCATCTATCATGCAACACCCAAAAGGAACTCTTTAAATATAAATCAAACCATATCACTCCCTTGCTTGAAACTATTCAAAATAACAATTCCAGATGAAAAGACAGTTGCATTTATTTATAATTCATTTATGCTGTGGGAGTGGAACTGGTCTTTTAATCACAGCATAAAACCTAGGTGCCATAAAGAACAACTTGGTACATTTGACTACTTGAAATCAAAACCCTGGAAAACAAAATATCAATCTGTGAAAATATATACTATACCAGGCATACTTTCCTTGATTACAAATTAATCATTTCACAAGGAACTCAGATAAATCAATGATGAAAAGAACGACCCAGTAGAAATGTGGTTAAAATGTAGGAATAGGATCACAAAAATACAAGCATAAAAAACTTATAAACGTAAGAACAGAAACTCGATTGCAAGAAATTCACTTCAAATGACATAGAGATACCACTTTTTATTTCTCAAATATAAATTAAAACATTTTCTGAAACCCAGTATTGTGAGTTGTGTAGGAAAATAGACACTCTTGTATAATTGAATGGAGCAGTTTTAAGTTGGTGAAGTTATTCTGGAAAGACACTTCAACATTCTCTCTCCATGATATTACTCAATAATAACACTTGCAGAAGTGTGTCATGATTTACATATGAAGATGTTTCTTGTAGTATTATTTGTCATAACAAAAAAAGAAAGCCATAAAAACATCAATAGGTGACTACTTAAAAAATCATACACTCATAATATAGAATATTAATGCAGAATATTAAGCACTTTTAAATAAAGAATGAGATATTCTGTGAGTGCTGATATATTTTTAAGTGAAAGGGTAAGTACAGAATATGATACAAATATAACCCCTATATATGTGTGTATATAACATAAATATATTACATATATATTTGCATAAATTTTAAAGAAAGAAAGAAACTTTAATAGTGACTACTCTTAGGAAAAGGGCATGAGCATCAAAGTTAGAAACAGAAATATGTGGTGTTCATACGTATAAAAATAAACCTTTTATTTTTAATCAAAATATGCTATTTGGGGAGGGAGATTATGGATCATTTAATTTTTTGCATTGCTCTGTATTAAAATACAAAAAAGTAAATGCCATACAATTTAAAAAAGAGAAGATCTGATCTTAGAAATAATGATTAAAACTCTTTTAAAATACCTTCAATGGTTCCCCATTGCACCTAGAATATGATCCAGGCTTCTTACCATGGCCTAGAACCCATAGCCTGCATGCACTAGGCTTTGTCTACCATCTTTACCACTCTTTCCTGCAACTCAACAACATCCTCACTCCTTTCTTTCGATTTCTCAAATGTGCCATAGTATGAAAGCCTCAGGAGCTTTGCACCTGCCACTCGTTGTGCCAAGGATATTCTTCCCCTGGCTCTGTATGACTAACTCCTCATTTCTTAGGTCTTGGTCTAAATGCCACTTCCTCAGATCTTTTCCCATGTGCTCTAACTAAAGATGTTCCACTACTCCTGACTATCATCTCAGGTCTTAGTTTATTCCTTCATATTGTCCTCTAATTCTTCTGTTTACTTTTTCTTTTACATTTTTGGAGAGTAAAGGCAGCTGGATCCTCCACTAAAACACACTTCCTTGAGGAAAAGGAATCACATTTCTTTTGTTCACCTTCATGTTTATGTCCAATGCCTAGCACGTAGTAGGTTTGCAATAACCGAGGTGACCCTATAACTGATCATCCAGACAGTGACACTTTTCCGAAAAGAAAAGGAGGAGCTGAATAATTCCTCCAGGGCAAACAGAAGAGTTTCAGATTTCATGCTCAATGATTTCATTAGGAAAAAGAGACAGCTCAAAATAGACAACTAATAGAAATCTGTCTTTAAAAGTCATTTTCTGAACTCCCCCCACCTCCCTTTCTGCTGTTTCTTGTTCCTGCTGTCCACAAACAGAAATGGCAAGGTTTCCATTTATCTTTTGGGTTGACCTTCTAATTTAATTCAGCCAGCTAATCTATAAGACTTGCCTCAAACTATAATTCTTCTCCCTAATTCCAATTGCTGTTTCTTTGCTGCACTTGGCTGAAAAATGACACCATGCAAACAGTCCTCAGGAAAACATTTCTAACTCAGAATTGGGCTTTGTCCAGGCAGAATTCAGAACTGCAGTTAAATATGTTGTCAATTTCCCTCTAAACTGTGATAACTAAATTAACGAGAATCAATTTTATTTTCTACTGCTTGGCCAGAATAGATTAAAAATAAATAAAGATATAGCCACATATCTGCCATGATCACTCTTATTAAATAATTCAGTCCTCCACAATGCCCTGAAGTGTTACCCATTTATCAGTGTTATTACACAAATATGCATGTTCATACACACATACACTGAATAAAAGGTAGCCTACAATAATGTAATTCTTGACATTCCAGGGTGTCCACACATCTCAAAGAGACAGGTA
This sequence comes from Mandrillus leucophaeus, assembly GCF_000951045.1. Classification (NCBI taxonomy): domain Eukaryota; kingdom Metazoa; phylum Chordata; class Mammalia; order Primates; family Cercopithecidae; genus Mandrillus; species Mandrillus leucophaeus. The sequence goes on from NW_012107419.1 coordinate 1,967,893, forward strand.
TATTTCTTTGCAAATTTCTGGGACAACAGTACGAGTTGGATGAACCTAAGTTTGAATTAAGCTCAAACAATAACTATAGAATTACTTAGACTTTTTTCCTTAGTTTTTTGTCTTTCTACATGAGGTCAGTGGTACCTGATTTGTGGGGTTTTGTAAGATTAAGTGGAAATCTAATAGCAAATCTTATTATCCAAATAGCAATTAGCCCAGTACTTCGCATATATATCAAATGTTCAATAAATGTTAACTTCTTTGATACTTTTTCTCTCCCCCCACACCCACCACAGGAGAGCACATGCATTTCCACAGGACACATCAACCTAACATGTATGCTTTGCAGTGAGGAGGACGGTTATAAGGAAAGAGGAAAGGGGCAAGTGAATGAGTGAATAATGAGAGCAAAAATCGTAATGATTTGTCATTCTCCCTGTGAAACTATTTTGTGTTCTTGGTATGGCTGCTTGTGTTCCCTCCATTCTGACTCACAAGAGTCTTTTCTTAACAGCTTCCAGATACATGATGTTCTGACAAGCCAACTGAATACAGCACAGTTTTATATTTTTGACTTGACCCTTAGAAATAAGCCATTATACTTTTAGCTTTTTTATTACCAAGTATTACACTGCATATAAAAGAAATCCCTGCTTCAGCTTCAGTAGGTATGAGTGACGTAGGTATGAAAATCTGGGACAGGGCACAGGTCAAGGAATGCTATCGACAATGGCAGAAGTGTCAAAGGTGGGTTGCGATCTAAATGGAGCACAGAGTTCAAGTGTCTGCAACTGCTACTCGAAAACACCATAAGCCAGGCTGGGCTCAGTGGGTCACACCTGATCATCTTTTTGCCACCTAACTGCCCCCTAACCAGTCTCCCCATGTCCATTCCCATGTCCACCCTTGCTTTCCTCAAATCCATCTATCATGCAACACCCAAAAGGAACTCTTTAAATATAAATCAAACCATATCACTCCCTTGCTTGAAACTATTCAAAATAACAATTCCAGATGAAAAGACAGTTGCATTTATTTATAATTCATTTATGCTGTGGGAGTGGAACTGGTCTTTTAATCACAGCATAAAACCTAGGTGCCATAAAGAACAACTTGGTACATTTGACTACTTGAAATCAAAACCCTGGAAAACAAAATATCAATCTGTGAAAATATATACTATACCAGGCATACTTTCCTTGATTACAAATTAATCATTTCACAAGGAACTCAGATAAATCAATGATGAAAAGAA
>NW_012107419.1:1969233-1995877 GCF_000951045.1 Mandrillus leucophaeus
TTTTTAAGACCCTGAAGCATCCATGGTATCAAACCAGACATCTCAACTGGTCCTGGTTTACAGGACTCTCTGGGGTTCACAGGTTGGTGGCAGCATTGACTCTTCCCTTCCCCACACCACTTCATTTAAAAACCTCAGCCCCAGTGTTTTAAAGTTTCTCCATCAATCAAATGTATATCTCCTCAGGCAAATAGGACAGCCAGTAAATCCTTCTATTTTTCCAGAACTCCTGAGGCAGGCACTCAGATTAGAACTCACCTGCTGGGATTCTTACTACCCAAAAAAACAATTAGAAAACTTTAAAACTCACAAGGGAGACAATGCCAAAATTTGAATCTTGTTGAATGTCTTTGCAACTCTTCCTCATTTTTTGGTGCAAAATATGAAGGTAATTAGTAATTAGTGTTTGAAGTTTCTGTTTGAGTATGTAAAGCTTCAGCTCAAAATATTTTAGTATCTGCCGTTTCCTTCAGCAATGCTAAATGAAGCATTGCAAATTCAGCTTTATACACAATTACTTTTTGAAAAACAAATCCTAAAAGTATATAATTATTTAAATTTAATTTCATAAAGAAACCAAATTTACCACATTTCCATTTTGTAATTATTTCCCTTTGTTTTCAAGCATTTATGGTCATGATTGGTCGTTTTTTTCATAGTAATATTTCTTTTCTGGCATTTGAAGAAAAGATACTTAGATTTCAAATTAATAGTGTTCTTTTACACTATTCTTACCTATTTGGAAACCCTATGATGCACAGGCACTTACAAAACTTGGAAAAAGACCACATTTCCATTGGAAAAAATTGGAAAATAATTACAAAAACTGTCACTGAGATTTTGGCTAACAAAATACAGTGAAATAGAAGAGGCTAATGTCAATAAGTGAGTGCACTTAATGTAAATGAATTATTTGCTATAACAATTATTCAAATTTATTCTCATGGCCACTTCTTGCTCCAGAGCGACTCCTCAGTGATAAGAAGTTAGGACTAGTAATAGGCCAAATGAGGCGTGGGTAGTACTATACTTTATCTTAGAAGTGGCAGAGCTGACACTGACCTGAGCGAATAACATTAGATTTCTTTTAATCCTTGGGTGCATTGATGTATTTTCCAGCCCTTCTTTATGTCTCTCTCAAAGAGTACTTCTCCCTTCTCACAAGCCCCTTTTGGCCTCTTGAAAACATATAAATTCAAATATGTACATCCCTCCTATAATTAACCACACCTCTCTGAAGTCCTCTGCACTGGAATAATTACCTCATATTCATCTCTGTCACATGAAATTTCAACCCAAAACCTGAAAGAGCCAGACAGCAGCTCATTCTACCTATAATTCCTTGATCAAAGTATTAATGTCTCTGAACTTGTTTTCATATCTTTAAATTAATGATGATAATACTTATTTCACACTGCTTCTGTGAAGACTAAGTAGGCTGATACATGGGTAAACCCCAGTATGGTGCTACTAACCTCTAAACTTTAAACTAGAGAAAGCTGCATTTCTACACATCCTTCAGAACCCTGGTCTTGAGTAAGATTCCAGTCCAGCTAAAGATGCTGTAAAATTAATGATGACAATGGCTATATTGAAATGTGGGTTGCCAATCCTATTGACCACGGGCACTGCCTCTTTGTTGGAGGAATTATTTTCAAAGATCAAGGTTCCTGGAGTTTTACTAACAGAGCACCACTTAGCACTGATCTTTCTATGTCTTTATTCTGTTCAGAACATTATGGAAAAGACTTATATTTTATATAGAAAAGACATATTTTTAAAGAGTCTCTTGTGCATATATTGCTGTGTTAAAAAAAAAAAAAAGCTAATTTCCAAATATAGCAGTTCAAAACAACAAAATTTCAAAAACAGAGCTTTTGTTTTTGAGTCAGGAAACCAAAAACAGCTTAGCTAGGGATCTGTGTCCCAAGGTCTCTCATAAGCTTATGAGGTTGTATTAGAGCCATAAGCTGGGGCTATTGTTTCATCTGAAGGCTTGATGGGGGAAGTGTTGAAGGGGATTTATTTCTAATCTGCATAATAGTTGTTGAGAAGCCTTGGTCTCTCACCATGACAGCCTCTTCACAAAACATGGCAGCTAAATTTTTCCAGGGCAAGTGATTTAAGAGAGGGTGAGTGGTGTTGTTTGAATATTTGTCCCCTCCATAACTCATGTTTAAGTTTAACCTCCAGTGTGGCAGTATTGAGAGGTCGGGCCTTGAAGAGGTTTATTGGGTCATAGGACTCCTGCCCTCATGAAGGAATTAATTTACTTATGGATTAGTGGATTAATAGGCTAATGGATTCATGAGTTATTATGGGAGTGGAATTAGTGGCTTTATAAGAAAAGAGGCTTGAGTTAGCACGCTCAGCTCCCTCAGCATGTGATGTCCTGTGCTGCCTCAGGACTCTTCAGAGAGTCCCCACCAGCAAGAAGACCCTTTGCTAGATGTGGCCCCTCAGCCTTGGACTTCTCAGCCTCCATAACTGTAGAAAAGAAATTTATTTTCTTTATAAATTACTTAATTTTAGCTATTGTGCTTTAAGCAGCAGAAAATAGACTAAGACCATGAAAGAATGCACAAGACAGAAGCACGGCCTTTTTTTATAATCTAATTTCAGAAGGAACATTCCATTACTACTGCCATACTCTTTTCATTAGAAGTAAGACCCTCAATTCATCCCATACTCAAGGAGAGGTAATTACACAAGAGAATAAATACCAGGCTATGGGGATGCACTTAGTCACAGACATGATCATTTATGTCTCAAAGAAAGGCTGAATGACTGCTACCTGGCAGTGACCAATTTGTTGAGTTTCTGGACTGTCAGGGTGCTGCTGCTTTCTCTCTCACTTCTTTACCAAGTTTAGAGGAACTGGAAACCCATCACCCTTTAGGAAAGTTTATATCTGACAAGTATATCACAATGCTTCAGACCATGTTTATAGCCCATGCCTACTTAGTACAATTTCATGATGTGACTTTGTGAAAAAAGCAAATAAATAACATGCTCTAAAACGTTCATTATCACTGATATTTCCGTTCAAATTCTACTCTTGGCCAAGCTAATGCAATATAGTTAGAATGTTGTGCATTCTCTGATTGTCCTGGTATTTATAAGTCTTCCAACCTAAGCATGAATATTTCCATAAACATTAGTTCAGTCCTCTGGAAAGCCATTTGGGCCACAAAGGAATACACCAGTGTATTAAATTTGGAGGTGTTACCCTTGAAGTTTGCTAAATGTTTCTCTTGTGACCTGAAGGAGTTAATATGACACACATGGCTTAATTTGTAATGAGGATGGTAATTAAGGACTGAACATAATAAAGCACTTTATATTGGTGTCCTACTGAGATCTGGTTTATGTCTTTGGAAACAATGCATAAACATATAATGACTTTTTTCTTTTGTGCCTAGAAAACTAGAAATTATATTTAAACACCACTAGAACACAAAGATTATCAGCCAAAAGAACACACTATCAATTTGAAAGCTAGGTAACTTTTCTTCAAATGCCAGAAAAGACATATAACTATGAAAAAACAATCAATCATGTCCATAAAGACAGTTGAAGAAACAATGATATTCAAACTGCATTAAATGGAGCCTTGGGATTCCCTATAAATGCTCCCAGGGACCTACAGACAAGGGAAAGAGGAAGCCAACTGGACAAGGCTCTGAGCTCTCCTGAGTTGGGCTCCCACTCCACTCAAGGTAGCTGTGCCTTGATCTGTTTCACAAACGGGATTAATTTACAATGTTATGCAAAAATAGATATATCCGTCATTGGCAAACCTATGAGAAGTGAGATTTTATGCATGAATTGTAGGTAAACATGCTAAATATTGTAACAGCTTTGGAGGGTACTCTATCTACAGAGTCTATTACAATTTAACTCTGAATACTTTTTGCCCCAGAGAGTCTGCATCTAAAGTACTACAATGGGATAAAAGCCAGATCCTGTGCAGCATAAACTCAAGCAGAATAATACATTTACTAGGGTAATTAACACCTTTTGGCTTTTGGATAATAATATAGCCCCAGGCTGATTTAATGAATTAAACTATTCTTACCCTGTTTTGAAACCCTATGATATACAGGCATTTACAAAATTTGAAAAAAAAAAAAAAAAGACCTACGCAGGACAATGTTTATCTCTCATTGGACAATAATCTTTTTGTTTTTGTAAAAGGGTTTGTAGTTTGTATTTTCATATCCAGCCAGCATGACCACAAACTGATACAGAGAAAGTGTCCAAAAGATGTTTGCTGAATAGTTTAATGACTAAGTGTTGAATGATATGTAAATACAAAAAGAAAAAGTAATAATAACTATCACTGCTTGACAGTGTCACTGGAAATGGCTCCTTTCAGGAAAATCAAACAGCCACTTACTATATACTCTGTCACTTATTTTCTACTCAGATCCACAAAAAAAAGAAACAAGAAATGTGTCAAGGAAAACGGTAAATTAAACAGATTGCTCCATGGCCATGGAAAAGATTGTAAGCCATATACCTATGACAGTAGCAACTTCAAAAGTATTTTTATTATCATGAGGTCAAGTACTATTTATTGGACATCTCCAGGTAATGGGAAAAAAATGTACAGTAGTTTTATATTGTCAGTTAGATATCAAGTCACTAAAATAATAATTCTACTAAACATTTTCAGTGATAGCCTAGAGGAAAAGTATGCCTGATCTGAAACATAATTTCCCTTGACACAGTCTGTGTCACTCCATAGTCTCATACCTTAGTGGACAAGATACAGAAATATAGCTTTTTTCACATGCTCAGAAAAGCAAAATCTACACTGCACTTCTACCAAGAAGTAAAAAAATAGTTTTAATACCCAAAGTATTATCTCAACAAGGGCAGGGAATATGTCTATTTATATTTTATACTCAATAGTTGGTATGTTATTTGACACATAGTAGATATCAACAAATATTTGTTGTTGGGTGATAATACCAACAGTCACTATACATACCCTACTCAGCATGAGTTTTCTTTTCTGCTCCACTCTCATCATTGGAAATGAGGGCCAAAATATCTTTAAAAGCTTTATCCAGGTATAATTCACATACAATAAAATTCACTTGGATGGTATAATTTATATTCTCTACTGGATGGACCGAATCTCTGAAACACACCTAACATTTGCAAAGTTCCTTCTAAGGGGCTTCATCGAGTCCCTTTTTTTTTTTTTTTTTTTTTTTTTTAGACAGAGTCTTGCTCTGTCACCCAGGCTGGAATGGAGTGGCACGATCTCAGCTCACTGTAATCTCCACCTCCCAGATTCCAGTGACTCTCCTGCCTCAACCTCCTGAGTAGCTGGGATTACAGGTGTGCACCACCACGCCCAGCTAATTTTTGTATTTTTAGTAGAGACAGGGTTTCACCTTGTTGGCCAGGCTGGTCTCGAACTCCCAACCTCGTAATCCACCTGCCTTGGTCTCCCAAAGTGCTGGGATTACAGGCATGAGCCATCGCACCCAGCCTGTCAAGTCCCTTCTTAACCACTTTCACACAAGTCCCAATGCCACTGCCACATCACCTGTCAATCTAGCAATTAGCGGATTTAAGAAGGAATGGGTGCCTGACCCAAAGGCGGTCAGTCCACAGATATCCCTTGGGCCATGAGGTGAGTTATAAAGAAAAGATCTCTCCAGTAGGCAAGATGGTAAACACCTGTACTGATTACATTCATCTCTGAGAGAGTTTGACCTTGAGATATATAGAATTCAGGATCTAGAAGTTAAACTATAACCCCCACAATGTAGCAGAGACAAAGTGAGAAACTAGCACACCAGAGGAGGGCACACAGAACCCCAGCTGTGAGGGATCAACAAGAGAGTCTGCTCCCTAGAGCTGAGAGACTAATCTAGCCCAACTCCGTGGAGAAGTAAGTGAGCCCTACCTAGCAACGGAGGCACAAAGTTTATCAGTGTTCACTGTCTAGCCGAAGCTGCCACTGATCTCCCAAGACATCTTAACAGTACTTGGTTTTGACCTTGGTTACGCCCATTTCTCCAGCCTTGTATACTGTCCTTGTCCACAGAGCTTCTTTGATCAAGTCATGCAAGCCCCAGACGCTTGTCTTATTACCTTGAGCTTCCAGTCAGAGTGCAGCTCCAGTGATTTATTTTCTTCTAAGTCATTACCAAAACTATTTTGCTTCTAATAAAAATGGTGGTAGCAATACCTGACATTTGCTGAGCGTTTATTCTTTACCCAGCCCATCTTTATCAGACTAAATTTTTCCAAGAGCCACAAGTATGATTGGTCATTATCCTTATCGTGCAAGTGGACTAAGTCTTAGAAAACTGTAAGTAACTGGACCAAAAGGCAGGCCCACTAAGTGAAGTCAAGATTTAAGCCAGGACTGCCCAATGTCTCATCCTGAATATTTATCCACTAAGTACATTGTCTTTAGTTTGTTAGGTTCAAAGGAGAAGAATACGACCCCTGGATGTCCCAGGGAGAGTTAGGTACAAGGAAGAACTTAGAAAAATATGTAGAAGAGCCAGTAGTGCTCTGTAGTAGTGTAAGAAAGGATTGTGACTTAACTGAAACCAAGGACCCTGCCACATTCTTAAGAATTAACTTATTGCTACTCAAGGAGAATCTAAAGGCCCAACCATCCTAAAGGGAATGAAAGGGACATAAAGCAAAGGCAATAAAGAGCAGCAGGATCCTGCAGCTCATGGGTCTATTAAGATGACTTCCAGTTCCCCTGAGACCTACCTGTGTTGTATTGTCAACTTTCTGTAAAGGTTGTGGTAGAAGTTACTATCCTCTTTATTCCTACTGATGTCCTCACAACAAATTCCTATTGCTTAATGTAACATGAGTGTGGCTTAGCTTCTTGAAATGTAAAAACAAAACAAACAAAAAACCCTAACTAAAACATATGTTATTGCAAAAAAAGACATTCATCCTTTGTTTCCTTCTACTAAAGAATGGATAATGGAGCTAAGAAGACAGAAAGATGGTGCACATAACAATTATATCAGTCGGGGTCCCAGCATGAAACAGCTGGTACACTCAACTTGGGGAATTTGAAAAGAGTTTAATAAAGGGACTCTTTGCAAAGGTTTGAGCAGGCATGGGGGAAATTATGGGAAATGATGGTTCCATTCACCCTCCGGCCTGAAACAGTGAGGCAAGGAGGTAACTGGAACATATGAACAATAAGAACTGTGTGGGGAGGGTCACGTGAGAGTCACTGGTGCGTTTTTGACCATTGAACAGGGAAGCAGCAAGCCCAAAGTGACTGCAGAGAAACAATCTGGGGAATGAACACACTGATCTCACTATCTTCCCCCCTCCAACTTTGATTCTCCCTGTTATCCAGGGCAAACGTGAAACCAAAGAGCCAGGGAGCCTGTTGCTGTGGTTGGGCCTTCTGGGGCAAAGGCAGAGTCGAAAATAGCTATGGAAGAGAACATCAGAAGACAACTACACAGAGTGGCAAAAAGAAAAAGTTGATGGGGATCAGGTTTAAGGAAAGAGATGAAGGGTGGACATGGTGGCTCACGCCTGTAATCCCAACATTTTGGGAGGCCGAGACAGGTGGATCACCTGAGGTCAGGAGTTCAAGACCAGCCTGGCCAATGTAGTGAAACCCTGTCTCTACTAAAAGTACAAAAAAAAAAAAACCAAAATTATCTGGGTGTGATAGCACATGCCTGTAGTCCCAGCTACTCAGGAGGCTGAGGCAGGAAAATCGCTTGAACCTGGGAGGTGCAGGTTGCAGTGAGCCGAGATCGTGCCACTACATTCCAGCCTGGACAATAGAGTGACTTCACCTCCAAAAAAATAAAAGTTAAAAAAAAAAAAAGAGAGAAGAGAAATTGTGACAATAGGGAGGAGGCAGTTACACAAATGTGTCAGATTGGTGAATAGCCAAAAAGTACCAAAATTGAATCAAGAAGAAACAGAAACTATGAATACACCTATAATGAATAAAGAGATTGAATTAGTAATCTAAAAATTTCCCACAATAAAATGCTCAGGCCCAGATGGTTTCACTGCTGAATTCTACTAAACATTTTTCAAAAATTAATACTAATCCTCCACAAAAATCTTCCAAAAAGTAGAAGTGGAAGCAGCACTTCCAAACTTATTCTATTATATGAAGTCAGCATTACTTTAATAGCAAAGCCAGAAAAAGTTATCCCAAGAAAACTGTGAATCAACATATCTTATCAATATAGATGCAAAATTCTTCAAAATGCTAGCAATGCCAATCCAACTATGTATAAAAAGAATTATAAAACATGACCATGTAAAATTTATCCTAGAAAAGAACAGTTGGTTTAGCATCTGAAAGTCAATCAATATAATAGACTACTAATAGAATAAAGAACAGAAACCACATGATCACCACAATATATGCAGCAATAGCATTTGACAAAATCCAACACCCTTTCATGATAAAACACTCAACAAACTTGGAATACAAGAGAACTTTCCCAATCTCATAAAGTGCATCCATAAATCCAGCCAATATCATCATACTTCATGGTGAAAAGCAATGTTATCCTCTTAAGATCAGGAACAAAACAAGGGTGTCTGTTCTCCCCACTTCTCTTCAACATTGTCCTGAAAGTTCTAACCAGGGTAATTAGATAAGAGAAAGAAATGAAAAGCATTCAGACTGGAAATGAAGAAGTAAAACCATCTCTATTTGCAAAGCCATTATTACACACATGAAAACTTCTAAGGAATTTACTAAAAACAAATTATTAGAACTAATAAATTAGTTCAGAAATATTGCAGTGTACAGGATCAATATACAAAAATCAATTATATTTATTTCTATATATCAGCAATGAATACTTAGAAATGAAATTAAGAATACAATTACATTTATAACAGTATTGAAAAGGATAAAATACCTAGGAATAAATTTAGGTAAAGAAGTGCAAGACTTAATGTGCTGAAAACCACAAAACATTGTTAAAATAAATCAAGGAAGATCTAAATAAATACAAACAAATCCCATATTTATGAATGAGAAGACTTTATATTGTTAAAATTATAATTGACAGATCCAAATCTTGCCCCAATTCCTACCTAAGGGGTCTAGGAAGTCATGCCCTACAAACCACAAATTCTCATCAGATGGGTTTTATTTGACCTTATATATTGTGACTTACTTTTCAATCTGGCTCTGGCATAACATTATGACACAAGGAAAAAAAATACTTAACCCCAAAATGTATTTCCTTGCCATACCTTGAACCTGCCCTGCAAAGTCTCTTATGGGAGAAATCCACATTCTATGGAGAATTCCCTTCTCCCTTTGTTTTCTTTCCTTTCTTTTCAAGATCCAGGAGATAATCAACTAAGAGCCAGACACCCTTTTAGGTCCCATAAGAAACATTTTACAACCTGCTCTCTCTCTCAAGCTTGCTATCTGAGAGGGTCCCCTGAACAATAAAACTTGGTCTCCACAACCATTTATTTTAACCTGAACATTCATTTCCATTGACCCCAGGTCTTCAGACACACTCAACCGATTATCAACCAGAAAAGGTTTAAATTCACCTGTAGCCTAGAAGCCCCACCGCCGCCTGCTTTGAGTTGTCCTGCCTTTCTGAACCAAATCAATGTATTTCTTAAATGTATTTGATTGATGTCTCATGCCTCCCTAAAATATATAAAACCAAGCTGTACCCCGACCACATTGGACACATGTTCTCAGAACCTCCTAAGGACTGTGTCACAGGCCATTGTCACTCATATTTTACTCAGAATATCTTCAAAATACTTCACAGAGTTTGACTATTTTTATCGACATAAGCGACCAATAAATGTGAGCTCCATCCTCCTCTTCCCAGAGATGTGTCTTAAATTTATACTGATCTATGACATTTTTCCTATGTCGTTGGAAAACATTTTTTCTGTCTTTTTCTTTGGCGATTTCACTCTCTTTATATAAAATAAGCGCCCCCTGTAAAATCTCCCCATGCTATATGTGTTGTTCCTGCGCATTGATCCATCTATCTCTGTTCTTCCTCTTGTCTGGAACCAGTGTTTCCCTAAGTGCTTTTTACCGATGAAAAGGCCAAGAGGTGACCATGTGAATATGGGCTAAGAAATGTTAACTTCTGGTTCCGTGAGAAGACAGCATTTGACTCCTTTCCAAAACAACCCCATCTGTGGAGAGCATCAAATGTTAGTGGGCTGCGTTGTTATGCTTAAAGTATTTCTGGCAATCCTGTTGGGAAAAAGAAAACATTTCCTCTCTGAAACTCAAATCACCATGAAATAGAGCCTTTATTTATTATTTACATTGCAATGGTTATCTCCATTTACACTCGGATTGTTAGGTTATCTCCAATCTGAGTTGACAAAGGGAAAAGACAGAAGTATGTAGTTTTTAATAATTACTTTTAGCTTCCATGTCCTAATCAAAGATCAGTTTTGATAATTGTACCTTGTCCTATCTAAAACTTTCATATTCATGGGACATAATATATCCACTTATTGTTATAAATGGCAGTATTTTATCATCTCATGATTTTGTGTGTGTGTGTGGGTATGTGTGTGTCAGTATGTGTGTTTATACTCATAGTACCTTTATTCACAATAGTCACAAACTGGAAATAACTGAAATGTCCACCAACATGTAAATGACCAAAAAAAGTGACATATTCATGCAATATACTACTACTCAGAAACAAATTGTGTGATGTTTTAATGTTCTTATACACTAGAAAAATTTCTTTATGAAATCTTCACTTTTTTCGGAGTAGTTTATGATTTTTGTTATTGTAAGCTACTCTTCTTCTAGGGGTATTTTTGCCTGAATAGTCACAAGGACTCTGGATTAGAGAAGTGACTATTCTAGAAAGTTCTATTTATCTTACACAAGGGCTCCAAAGGTTTCACCAGGTAATTTAAAAATACCTTTACGAAGGTACAATTGACAAAAATAAAATTTATATGATTAAAGTATATAATTTGATCAATGTTGACATTTGGAGGTAAAATATGCCCAGAAGAAAAAGGAAAAAAAATTGACATATACATGCACCCATGAAAATATCATTGCAATACAAAATTAACACATTTATTGCCCAAAAGAGTATTTGTGCCACTTTGTCATTCCTCTCTCCTGACCCACACACCACCCCCACATTCCGAGGCAACCAACGATCTGCTTTCTGCCACTATAAATTAGTTTGCATTTTATAGATTCTTGCACAAATAAAATCATGATTAAGTACTCTTGGTTGATTTGCTTCTTTCATTGAACTACAATTGTTTTAAAATTCATCCATGCTGTTAATTCTTATGGACAGTTTCTTTTTGGTGCTAAGTAGTATAACACTGCATGAATATACTACCATTTATCAATTCACCTTGGGGACGCTTGGAGTTGTTTCCAGTTTAGGGATATTACAACTAAAGCTTCTATGATCATTCTTGTATAAGTCTTTATATGGACATAAGCTTTCATTTTTCTTGGGAACATGCCTAAGCATGGAATGCTGGGATAATATGGAAAACAAACTGATTTCTAGAGTAGTTTTACAATTTTACATTCTTACTAACAGTGTGTGAGAATTCCACCTCATCCACTTACTCATCAGTAGTTGATAAAGATAGTCTTCTTAACTTTAGCCATTCTAATAAGTATATAGTGGTTTCTCACTGTGGTTTTAATTTGCATTTCACAACGACTAAATACAGGGTGTATCCTAAGACTATGGCCTCAGAAACACTCTAGTGCAAGTCAACACTCAGCCTCCAGCAATTCATTGAAATTACCATGGAATCGTTGCTACCAGAGTTTATGGCTCTAGTGGTTTCTGCTCCAGTTAAGCAGATTCTGTGTTCTTTATCTTTGTGCCTTAGTCCATTTGCATTGCTGTAAAGGAATACCTGAGACTGGATCATTTTTTAAGGAAAAGCAGTTTCTGTGGCTCGTGGTTCTGCAGGCTGGACAAGAAGCATGGGGTCTCACATTTGCTTCTGGTGAGGGCCTAAGGAAACTTCTATTCATGGTAGAAGGTGAAGGGATGCAGGCATCACATGGTGAGAGAGGGTGAAAGCTGGGAAGGGGGCAGTACCAGGCTTATTTTAACAACCAGCATCCATAGTCAGCGAACGAATAAAACAAGAACTAACTCATTACCACGAGGATGTCACCAAGCCATTCATAAGGAATTTGCCCCCATAACCCAAACACTTCGCAATAGGCCCCACGTCCAACACTGGGGATCAAATTTCAATATTAGATTTAGATATTAGATATATATCTAAACTATATTACTTTGGATGTGCCTATGTCTCCATATTTAGGGTGGCAGTTTATCCTAAGACTTCAGTTCTCTGATAGGTTCAAGAAAAGGCATTGATTTTCTGGTTTACCCAGCTTTTCCTTATTGTGAAGATTTCAAGTTTATTACATGTCAAAGCTGGAACTGTACATCTATGGAAAGGTTTTTAACTAAAGTTTTTAACCAAAATTTAACTTATTCAATAGAAATAGGGCCATTGTGGTTATCTGATTATTCTTTTGTGAGCTTTCAAGGTTTGTGTTTTCAAGGAATTTTTCTATTTAAGTTGTCATACTTATTGGCATAAAGCTCTTTATAATAATTACTTATTATTTTTAATATCTGCAAAATCTATAATCATGTCCCTCTCTCATTTCTAATATTAATAATATGTGACTTCTTGTTTTCCCAATTACTCTTGCTAGAGGTTTATCAATTTTATCTTCTCAAATAATCAGCATTCACTTTTATTGATTTTCTCTATTGGGTTTGTTTTTTATATTATTGATTTCCATTTTAATCTTCATTATTTTATTTTTCATAATTCAGGTTTCATTTGCTTCTCTTTTTCTATCTTCTTAATGAGGTGAAAACCAAGATCACTAATTTAAATATTTTTTCTTTTCTAATGAAGTTTAGTGCTATAAATTTCCCTGTATACACTATTTTAGCTGTATCCTACATATCTTAATATGTTGTTTTAATTTTCATTTAAAAACATTTTATTGTTTCTTTGAATCTTAAATTACTTAGAAATTTTTACTTTAGTTAGCATTTTTAGTTTAGTTTAGTTAGCATATTTTTTCTGATATCTTTTTTTATTGGCTATTTATCTAATTCAGTTTTGCTCAGAGAACCTGCTTACTATGACTTGACTCACTTAAAATTTATTCAGACTTGTTTTATGGACAAGGATATTATCTATTTTAATAAATGTATACTTAAAAAGTATCTGTCATTTGATGGTGGATTCTATACATGACACAGGTCAAGGTGGTCTACAGTATTGTTCAAGTACTTATATTCTTATTGATATTCCGTCTTCTCATTTTAGGTACTATTGAAAGAAGAGTTAAAATGATTGAACTACAATTGTGGATTTGTCCATTTCTTTCTTTATTTTGGAGTTTTTGCTTTATTTATTTTGGAGCTCTGTTAATAGGTGCATAAACATTTAGAAAATTTTTTAACATTAAGTTCAGTGACTCAAGTCCTGGTTTGTTACACAGGTAAACTTGTGTCATGGGAGGTTGTTGTGCAGATTATTTATCACCCATGTATTAAGCCTAGTACCTACTAGTTATTTTTCCTAATATTCTCCCTCCTCCCACCCTTCACCCTCTTATAGGCCCCAGTGTGTTGTGTTCCCCTCTATGTGTCCGTGTGTTCTCATTATTTAGCTCATTCTATTACATTTAGGAATCTTATACCCTCTTGATAAACAGGTCCTTTGTAACATCACAAAATGACTGTCGTTATCTCTGCTTACATTCTTTGCTCTAAAACCTAATTTGTCTAAAATTAAAATAGCCATTCCAGCTTTCTTTGGATAAGGGTTATTGTGTATATTGTGACTATCCACACTACATTTAATCTAGCTGTATCTTCGTATTTCAAGTTCCTTGTAGGTTTCTTATAGGCACTATATAATTAGGACCTGCTTATCTGATCTGACAATCTCTACCTTTTGATTAGGGTGTTTAGAATATTTATATTTAATGTAACATTTATATTTTTGGTTTTAAACAGACCATCCTCATAGTTGTGTTCTATATATTCCATATGTTCTTTTATCACTTTTTTCTCTCTTTCTCCCTTCTTTGGGATTAGTTGAGCATTTTTTATTATTTCATTTTTACTTCTTTTTGGCTTAACAGCTATAACTTTTAAGTTATTTTAGTTGTTGCATTAGGATGTATATTTTATATCTTTATTTTGTCACAGTTTATTTTTATGTGATATTTTTATCATTTCATTCATAGGGATTTTACCAAAATTCTTCACAAAAGTTATTTAAAGAAGAAGTTTCAATTCTCCTCTCCCAGCCTTTTTGCTGTTGCTTTCATACATTTTACTTAATACATATGTTATAAATCCCAATTTATTATTACTTTTTATTTAAAGAGTTAATTATCTTTCAGAAAAAAATGTAATAAGAGAGAAATGTTTCAATATTTACCCACTGTATTAGTCCATTCTCACACTGCTATGAAGAAATACCTGAGACTGGGTAATTTATAAGGGAAAAAAGGTTTAATTGACTCACAGTTTCACACTGATGCAGAGGCTTCAGGAAACTTACAATCATGGCAGTAGGCAAAGGAAAAGCAAGTGCCTTCTTTACAGGGTGTAAGGACAGAATGAGTGCAAGAGGGGAAATGCCAGGTGCTTATAAAATGATCAGCTGTCATGAGAACTCACTCACTATCACTAGAACAGCATGGCAGAAACCACCCCCATGATCTAATTACCTCCACCTGGTCCCACTCTTAACATGTGGGGATTATGGAGATTGCAACTTGAGATGAGATTTGGGTGGGGAGATAGAGCCAAACCATATCATTCCACCTCGGCCCCTCCCAAATCTCATGTCTTTTCACATTCCAAACCATCATCACTTCCTAACAGTCCCCCAAAGTCTTAACTAATTTCAGCATTAACTCAGAAGTCCACAGTCCAAAGTCTAATCTGAGACAAGGCAAGTCCCTTCCATCTATGAGCCTGTAAAATCAAAAGCAAGTTAGTTACTTCTTAGAAACAATGGAGTACAGGCATTGGATAAATGCTCCCATTCCAAATTGGAGAAACTGGCCAAAACAAAGGAGCTACAGGCCACATGCAAGTCTGAAATCCAATAGGTCAGTGGCTTTTTCAGGTATATGGTACAAGCTGTTAATGGATCTACCATTCTGGAGTCTGGAGGACAATAGCCCTCTTCTCACAGCTCCACTAGGCAGTGCCCCAGTGGGGAGTCTGTGTGGGGGCTACAGCCCCACATTTCCCTTCCACACTGCCCTAGCAGAGGGTCTCCATAAGGGCTCCACCCCTGCAGAAAACTTCTGCTTGGACATCCAGGCATTTCCATACATCCTCTGAAACATAAGCAGATGTTCCCAAACCTCAATTCTTGACTTCTACACACCTGCAGACCCAACACCACGTGTAGGCTGCCAAGGCTTGGGAATTGCACTCTATGAAGCAATGGCCTGAGCTCTATGTTGGACCCTTTTAATCATGCCTGGGATGCAGGGCACCAAGTCCTGAAACTGCCCAGAGTAACAAGGCCCTGGGCCCAGCCCACAAAACCATTTTTTCCTCCTAGATCTCCAGGCCTGTGATGGCAGGGCTGCTGTGAAGGGCTCTGACATGTTTCAGAGACATTTTCCCCATTGTTTTGGTGATTAGCACTGGGCTCCTTATTACTTTTTGCAAATTTCTGCAGCCAGCTTAAATTCCTCCCCAGAAAAGATGGTTTTCTTTTCTACTGCATCCTCAAGCTACAAATTTTCCAAACTTTTATGCTTTGTCACCTCTTGAATGCTTTGCTGCTTAGAAATTTCTTCCACCAGATACCCTACATCATCTATCTCAAGTTCAGTTTCACAGATCTCTAGGGCAGGGACAAAATGCTGCCAGTGTCTTTGCCCAAGCATAGCAACAGGCACCTTTATTCCAGTTCCAAACAAGTTCCTTATCTCCATCTGAGACCACCTCAGCCTGGACTTTATTGTGCATATCACTATCAGCATTGTGGTAAAAACCATTCAACAAGTCTCTAGGAAGTTCCAAACTTTCCCACTTCTTCCTGTCTTCTTCTGAGCCTTTCAAACTGTTCCAACCTCTGCCTGTTTCCCAGTTCCAATGTTGCTTCTACATTTTTGAGTACATTTATAGCAGCACCCACTTTCAGTACCAATTTACTAGTCCATTCTCACACTACTGTGAAGAAGTACCCAAGACTGGATAATTCATAAAGGAAACAGGTTTAATTGACTCACAGTTCCACACAGCTTGGAAAGCCTCAGGAAATTTACAATCATGGCAGAAGGCAAAGGAGAAGCAGGCATCTTCTTCACGGGGTAGCAGAACAGAGTGAGTACAAGCAGAAAAAATGCCAGATGCTTATAAAACCATCAGATCTTTTGAGAGCTCACTATCACTAATACAGCATAAGGGAAAACCACTCCCATGACTCAATTACGTCCACCTGGTCCTACCCTTGACACTTGGGGATTACAATTTGAGATAAAATTTGGGTGAGGACACAGAGCCAACCCATATCACCCATGTAATCCTTTCTGTTTTTCTTCATTTCTTTGTGTAAATCTAGGTTCCCAACTGATACAATTTACCTCTGCTTGCAGGACTTCTCTTAGCAAGTCTTGCATTGCAGATCTCTATGTAAAGAATTATTGCAACTTTTATATGTTTGGAAAAAAAAGTCTTTTTTGAAGAGTATTTTCTTTGAAGTCTATTTTTGATGGACATATAATTCTAGGTTAGATTTTTTTTCAGTACTTTTAAAGATGCTGTGCCTTTTTTGTGGTTTCTATTGTTTTCAACAAGAAATCTGCTGTAATCCATATCATTGTTCTTCATTACATAATGCATATATTTTCTATGAGGATTTTGAGTTGCTTTATTTTCTTTTTAATCACGGGTTTTTTTTTTTTTTTTTTAATCAATGGTTTTAAGCATTTGATCGTAATGTGCCTTGGTATAGTTTTCTTGTTTCTTGTACGTTGGGTTCATTGAACTTTTGAATCTGCATGTTTATAATTTTCACCAAATTTGGAATGTTTTCAGCTATTTTTTTCTTTAAATAGTTTTTTAATCTTCACCCCCTCCCCCCCCCACATCCTCTGCTTAGGGGACTGTAATTATTTGTATATTTAGTTTCTTGAATTTTTTGCATAGCTCACTGATGCTCTTTTAAGTATTTTTTTCTCTCTTTGTTTCATTATACATAGTTTCTATTGCTATGTCTTCAAGCTCACTAATCTTTTGAGCTCTATTGTCTACTCTGTTAATTCTACCCAGCATACGCTTGATCTCAGAAATTGCCATTTTTTTCTTTTAAAGTTTTATTTGCTCAATCTTTCTTCTGGCATTTGAACATATGGAACATAGCCATAATTACTTTTTAAATGTTTTCTTTTTTCTAAGTTTATCATCTATACCATGTTCAGTCCATTTTCATTTACTGATTTGCCTCAATGTAGGTTGCATTTTCCTGTTTCTTTGCGTACTTGGCAATGTTACTCAGAGTCCAAGCATTATATTTAGACCTTGTTTGGTACTAGATACTTTTGTATTCCTATAAATATTTTTGAGCTTTCTTCTAGGACATAGTTGAGTTATTTGGAAACTGTTTTTTTCTAACTTTTAAGCTTGATTAAGTAGGAACAGAACAACATTGGATCTAGGGTTCATTTTTTTTCTACAACTGATGCTCCATACATTACTAGGTTTTGCGCTCTAGCTGTTGACAATAAACACCCTTCCCAGTGATGTGTGAGCTCTATGTACTCTTCCTTCTACTAGTTTGGGATATTCTTTCTCCCACTTTAGGGTATTTCCCTCACCTGCACATTCTACTCAGTACTACTAAATATTTGAGGGAGAGTCTCTACTAATTTCCAGTATTTTATCTCTGCAAAGCTCTCTTCTGTTACTCTACCATGCCAACCTCAGCTGCCTTAGCCTCTCCAAACTTCCAGATCAGTCTTCTCAACAGAGAGGATGCTCCCCATCCCTGAGCCTTGTCCTTGTCCTGGAAACTTTCCAGGCTATTCATAATATATGAATCAAAAATTTGATTTTACTGGAGGGGCATTGTGCTTTGTTTGAAAATGACAGGAAAACCCCTAAGAGTTGATGCCATATTTTTCAAATTTTTAAAAGACAAATCTAGGGGTAAATATTTTCGGATAATTCACTATTGCACTATTTTTTTATTGTTATGAAATTTATTGTATTTTATAATCTTTCATCCAAGCTCATATACTTTCATATTCTATATTGGTAATGAAGGCTTTTTCACTAAGTTCATTAAGAATATTATTTGCAGTTGTAATGTTTACATTATTGTCATTTTGATCTACAGATCCACCTTTTGTAGATTGTTTATATAATTTAATTCATATACAGGTGAGCCACTTTAAACCTCACCTTAATTACTGAATATTAAAGAAGACTGAAGAATGCAGTCCTAAATCATTCACCATTTTTAAGAACACAGTGATTAAAATACAGAATTGTATATTTCTCTGACAAGATAATAAATCTTGTATTTAAAACATGAAGTGTACTTGTAGAAAGTTATGTTATCACTTTTTCTAAAATTGCCTAAGCCTGCTGGTACTCTGTAGGCTTACAGGGATTCTGAGTAGTACACTTGTCACATTTTAAGAAACGCAACCTTAGAAAATCCAATAAAACTATAGACCCTTTCAAAGAAATACACAGAAACATTTCTGAAATGCATTTGAGACTTCAGGCTTGGAATCACTCTTAGAGTGGTTTACTTTGATTAGGGAATAGATACAATACATTATGAGCATGAAAACAGGGTCCCTTGTCTGAAAGCCTAACAATTTCTGAATAAGGAACATCTGGGGTTATTTTCTCAATACAGGATTATGATATGGCAGACAGTTATAATTACATGAGTAATCCAGTATGAAAACTAAAATGAAAAAATCTGGTGTAGTCTTATAATTTCAGGCATCTTGATATTCAAATACCACCCATAGGCAGAGTTTATTACCATTTACATATAATGAGTTTTGGAGAAATGGCTAAAGCCTTTTTAGACGTTACTAAGCTAGAAATTACCAGAAATGCTGCAGGATAAATCTAGAATACTAGGAAAGCCAGAGGAATATCTCCTTAAGTGAGGCAATGATGCTTTTACAAAACAAAAATAACAGTTAAAAACCTAATGTGAGTCTTGGTGTTGTGGCTTTGGCACCAGTCAAGTTCCTCATGGAAACTAGTCTTAGTTTCTACTCCACATGAATAGAAAAAGCGGCTGAGCGTGGTGGCTCATGCCTGTTATCCCAGCACTTTGGAAGGCTGAGGCAGGCAGATCACCTGAGGTCGGGAGTTCAAGACCAGACTGCCCAACATGGAGAAACCCTGTCTCTACTGAAAATATAAAATTAGCCGGGCATGGTGGCGCATGCCTGTAATCCCAGCTGCTCTAGAGGCTGAAGCAGGAGAATCGCTTGAACCCGGGAGGTGGAGGTTGCAGTGAGCCAAGATCGCGCCATTGTACTCCAGCTTGGACAACAAGAACAAAACTCTCTCTCAAAAAAAAAAAAAAAGAAAGAAAAAGAAAAAAGCATTTACCCAAATTGCACCTACCACTTAGGTGTTACAAGTTTTAAACTCACTAGTTACTATCCACATGCATGTTCCTTTTTAAAATAAAAAGAAAGATATTATTTTCAAATGACATTGTAATCAGATATCAATAAATTTTAAAATCCTTCCTAATTCAATTTGCTTTAATGTTAAAATTCATTTGAGTGTAAAATAACAAGCAAACAAAGATGCTTTGGTTAGGAATAATTCAAGTTTTATTTAACAAAATATACTGGAGTTTGGTTTAAGATGTTTGCTAACACTTGTCAGCCCCACATCCCTCAGTAGCTCGCTAGCATGAGGCCTGCCCCAGGTTCTTATCTGAGATCAGCTGACTCTCATGTAGTGTTATGATCTCTTATTAATATCTCCAAATGTAGAGGGATACCTTTCAAAATATCTTTGAAGAAGTTCATGCAAATAATTTTTCTACCTATCAGACACAGTGTAATATTTCAGATAGTTCATGGAAATTCTGCCATCCCAAGTAGAAAAGTAGCCCAATCCGTTTTAAGGTAAGGGTGATAATTGAAACAAGATCAAAAAATTAAACTCAGTACTGCAACCTTTACAACACAGTACTATTATCTTCTAGAGCCTCTAACTCAGTGTCTCACACTGAGTCATTAACATATCCTGGTTATAGTGAGAACTTTCCAAATCTCTATTCCTTTGGTGACTTTTTAGAGCAGTATCAATAAAGGGCTTATAAATAAGCATGGATTTTCCCCACTGGCTTCCTTCAAAGCCTGAAACTGCCTTGGAATGGAGCAAAAAGTATTAAAAAGTTTTAATATATTCAAAAGCAGTAGGCACAATGTTCCTGAGCCTAGAGACATAATAGAGAAAAACTGAACTGTTCCACTTTGAGTAATTCAAGCAATTATCAGAGGAATGCATATAGCATATATAAGGCTTAAAAATATAGGAACACAGTCAAGGAAATATAATTGGAGCTGTTGGATTCAGAGAGGAAAAAAGCATCGGTTAGTCAGTTACGGAAGATGTAACTTTTTTCATTGGAAAATGTCCTGGATTTAGGTGAGAAGGTCTGATTCCTATATCAGCTATACTATTATCATCTGTATGACAGGAGGCAAGTGACATATTCTCTAATTCAGTTCCCACAGAAATAACAATCTTCTTAGGACAGTTATAGGAATAATATTTTAAAAAATAAAAGCACCTGACATCTCAGCACCTGGAGCTGGATTCAAGACTTGGCTCTAAATGTCTGAATTAGTGTCTTTGAACATGTCACTTAACATCTCTAAACATCAGCTTCTATGCGCTATACGTTTAAAGATTGCTGGTATGACTCTGATGCTTGGGTTGACTCCCAGAGAGCAAACATAAACCAGGCCCATACCAAGAGATTAGGACTTGAAGAATGAGAACCAGAAATGGCTTCAGCTACGTGGACAATGGACACTGGTATATACCAGTAATAAGTAGGGTTCCAGGAAACTGGTAAATCAATCGTAACTTTGTGAATTTATGTATTCCCGAAATGTGCAGTCTAGTTTAGTCTGATTAGCTTAGAGACAGCTATTTGATTAATCTGTTGAATAAGGCAGAATTTGAAGACCTTTCCAGGGTATAAATGAGATCCATGTTGAGAAAGTCCTTAACGGGTAGACTTGGAGCACATTCTGTAAAATAGCCATTCCTATCAAGTTGTTTACAGCAAAGTCCTTTCTCCGTCTCTTCGAATTCCTGCCTCCCCTCCGTCAAACACTGGCCCATCTCTTTGAACTCCTGTCTCCCCTCAGCCAAACACTAGCCCATCTCTTTGAACTCCTGTCTCCACTCAGCCAAACACTGGCCTGGGCACAAAAAGAGAAAGACTGGCACATGGTCTTAACATTTGAAAGCTAACGAAGGTCAGCCAGGCACCGTGGCTCATGCCTGTAATCCCAGTACTTTGGGAGGCCGAGGTGTGTGGATCGCTTGAGGTCAGGATTTCAAGACCATCCTGGCCAACATGGTAAAACCCCATCTCTACTAAAAACACAAAAAAAATTAGCCGGTGTAGTGGTGAACACCTGTAATCCCAGCTACTTGGGAGGCTGAGGCAGGAGAATTGCTTGAACCTGGGAGGCAGAGGTTGCAGTGAGCTGCGATGTCAGCAGTGCACTCCAGCCTGCGTGACAGAGTAAGACTCTGTCTCAAAAAACATAAAAATATAGAAATAAAGCTAACTAAGGTAGAATAATAAGGGTTGCATTTAGTGTTTTTGTCTTTTTACAATAGTCTTTCTAAAAATAAAACTAGCAAAGAGAATAAAAAGCAAAAACAAACAAGCAAAGAAAACTACTCCATCTCTGATAAAATAAGACACAATTACAACTCCAAATCAAAATCTATGAAGAACAGTGTTCACGTATAGTACATCCTGGACCAAATTCAGGAAAGGGGTTGAGAACAGAAACTTGTCTCTGTAGAACTGTGGCAATACCCCAAATCCACAAAAAGTGAGTGGCAAAATTGATGTAACAAACCAGTAATCCATTGCTTCAAATAGCAGTATCTAGGAGGTTGGGCTAAGGGAAAGTCACGAGCCATGAGATGGAAGGAACAGGGCTTAAGAAGGATTTTTTCAGACTTAACATCTTTCAAAGTAGGCTATTGGTGAGGCAAGGTAGAATATAAAGAGTGAATGGCCTGACACAGAAGAAAGAAAAAAGAGTGAGGAGAAACCAGTTCTGCAATGTATGCAGAAGCCAGTGCTACATTGTCCTAGTAAAAGCCAGTGAGATGCGCAGTTTCACTACTAGCCAGGCACATATCCAGGTCTCCAGGAGTGGTGAGGTAACTGTGAAAACCTATGACCAGTAGAGTCAATAATTAAAGTGTGTTAGTGCTTCAACTTGTTCCCCTAACCTTTCCTTTACATTGTACTTCTATAAGCACCAGGCCTAGGAATGAAGCACTTTTTAAAGATTGGAAATATCTTTAAAAAAGATAAGAAACAGTGCATTTATACTATTAAAAAATAAGTAAATAAATAAAAATAAGCAAAAATTAAAAGTATTATACAAAAAAAAAAACCCAGAAAAACTGGAATAATCAGCTCTCTACAAATTAAACAAAATATTGCCCTCTGAAACAGAGATTTCAAACATGAGATGATGACAACCAAAGTAGATTCATTATGAAACAGTACAAATGCAAATCAGAAACTGAAGAGAAAAATAAATAATTACCAAGATAACATTACTCTGAAAGCTACAAAAAGGAGAATAAACACAGCTGGGTCCAGCACATGGTGAACAGCATTGCAGTCAGGCACGGTGGCTCACGCCTGTAATCCCAGCACTTTGGGAGGCAGAGGTAGGTAGATCACTTGAGGTCAGGAGTTCGAGACCAGCCTGGCCAACATGGTGAAACCCCATCTCTACTAAAAATGCAAAAATTAGCCAGGTGCAGTGGCAGATGCCTGTAGTCCCAGCTACTTGGGAGGCTGAGGCAAAAGGATCACTTGAACCCGGGAGGAAGAGGTTGTACTGAGCTGAGATTGTGCCACTGCACTCCAGCCTGGGCAACAGAGCAAGACTCCATCTCAAAAACAAACAAACAAACAAAGCGCTGTAAAGTAGAGTATAATAAAATGTAAAATACCAGAGTAAAATAGAATTAAGGAGAAAATAATAAATGCAGAATATATACAAAGACTAGTAAATCTCTAATGGGTGTCACTGAAGACAAGAATGAAACAAATGGAGCAGAAGAAATATTCACTACACTATAAAACGAGAAATAAATAGCACAAAGATAACAAAAATATACAAGTATGTGAAAACTGAGCAACACACTCTTGAACAATCATTGGGTCAAAGAAGAAGTCAAAAGCCAAATTTTAAAATATCTTGAGACAAACAAAAATGAAAACACAACATACTAAAACTTATGGGATGCAGCATTCTTGGTGATAAATGCCCAAATTATAATAGAAGAAAAACCTCCAATGACATCTAGGAACTAGGGAGAAAAAGATCCAAGCCTAAAGCTAGTAGAAGAAAGGAAATAATAAAGATTAGAGCAGAAATAAGTAAAATAGAGAATCCAAAAGCAATGGGAAAATATCAACAAAACTAAGGGTTGGTTTTCTGAAAAGGTGAACAAAAATTGGCAAATGCTTAACTAGACTAACAGAAAAGAGAAAAGATTCAAATACATAAAATCAGAAGTGGAAGAGATGACATTTCAATTGATGCCACAGAAATAAAAAACATCACTAAGGGATTATTAGGAACAATTATAAACCAACAAATTCGACAATCTAAAAGAAATGATAAATGTATAGAAGCATGCAACCTACCAAGAAAGAATCAGGAAGAAATAGGAAACCTGAACAGACCCATACCAGATAAGGAGATTGAATCAGTATAAAAAAAACTCACATCAAAACAAACAAACAAAAAATCCCAAGACCAAATGGCTTCACAAGTAAATTCTAACCAAACATTTGAAGAGGAATTAATACCAATTCTTTAACTCTTCCAAAAAATAGAAGAAAAACACTTCCAACGTCTTTTTAAAGAGGCAATATTACCCTGATACCAAGGCCAGATAAATATACCACAGGAAAAGGTAAATACCCCTGATGAACATGAATGCAAAATCCTCAATATCAGCAAACTGAATTCAAAAGCACAATAAAAGAATCATATACCATGACTAAGTGGATTTATCCATGAAATTCAAGAATGGTTCAACATACACAAATAAACCAATGTGATACACAACATAAATAAGGGATAAAAATTACAGAATTTTCTCCATACGTGCAGAAAAACCATTTGACAAAATTCAAAATTCTTTCATCATGGCTTGGTGGAAGGCAGATCACGGTGGATAGGAGGCAAAACTAGACTGCAGCTTCAACTTGGACAGACAGAGCAGCGTGTGGAGGCTCTCACTGTGAATTTTTGCTTCAGAATGACTGCAGGAATACATCAGGAAATCTGAGAGGACCCACAGACCCTCTGAAGGAAGCAGATTGCTCCTGCAGGACCCAGAAGACACCCCAAATACTGTGAATGCCAAACTGTTGATGTGGGAAAGGGAGATCATCCACCCCCAAACACACACCCTCACTGGGGAAACTGAAGGTCTAGATTATAGGAGAAGATTCTGACCTTACGTGGAGATGAGTAAATTTAGACAGCCAGGTGAAATACAGGAGTAGTGGAAGCAGCAGGAAAAGCCCTGCTGGGTCGCCTAGGAAACCATTTCTGCCTGGCCTCACATGGATTCTTCAGGAGTGTGGCCAGAGTCACTGGGAAAAGGATACAGGGAGAAGAGAATATCCAGCTGAACTTTGTAACAATTTGAACTGATCAAGAAGTATCCTGGCCAGAACTCAGGGGAAGGCGTGAATCCAGTGTGCAGACTCCAAAAGCAGGGGAAGAATGAAAGCCATTCTTTCATGGTTTTGCAGCTGGGAGGCAGGAAGCCTGGAGCAAGTTCTCAGCCCTACTTACCCACTGCCTGGAACCAGACTCGGTGCTATTGGGGGGTACAGTGGGAGTGAGACCAGCCCTTTGGATTGCATGGGAGCTGGGTGAGACCTGTGACTGCCGGCTTTCCTACTTCCCTGACAAACTGCATGACGCAGCAGAAACAGCCACAATCCTCCTAGAAACATAACTCCATTGACCTGGGAACCTTACCCCATCCCCCACAGCAGCTGTAGCAAGATCTGCCCAAGGAGTCTGAGCTCAGACATACTAGCCCTGCCGCCACCCAATGGTCCTTCCCTACTCACCCGGTAAGTGAAGACAAAGGGCACATACTCTTGGCAGTTCTAGGGCCCCACACAGGCCTATGCCTCCCCATACTGCCACAGCTGATGCTCTCAGGAAAGTGCCACCTCCCAGCAGGAGGCCAACCAGCACAAAAATAGTGCATTAATCACCAAAGCTAAGAAGGCTCAAAGAGTCCATTTCACCCCATCTGCACCACCTCCACCAGAACAGGTGCTGGTATCCATTACTGAGAGACCCACAAATGGTTCACATCACAGGACTCTGTGCAGACAACCACTAGTACCAGTCCAGAGTCTGGTAGATCTGCTGAGTGGCTAGATCCAGAAGAGAGATAACAATCACTACAGCTCAGCTTTATGGAAGCCACATCCATAGGAAAATGGGGAGAGTACTACATCAACGGAACAGTCCATGGGACAAAAGAATCTGAACAACAGCCTTCAGCCCTAGACCTTCCCTAGACAGCCTGCCCAAATGAGAAGGAACCAGAAAACCAACTCTGGTAATATGACAAAACAAGGTTATTTAACACCACCAAAAATCATACTAGCTCACCAGTAATGAATCCAAACCAAGAAGAAATCCCTGATTTACCTGAAAAGGAATTCAGGAGTTTAGTTGTTAAGCTAATCAGAGAAGCACCAGAGAAAGGGGAAGCCCAATGTAAGGAAATTTTAAAAATGATATAAGAAGTAAAGACAGAAATATTCAATGGAATAGATAGCATAAATAAAAAACAATCAAAACTTCAGGAAACAATGGACACACTTATATGCTGTGCAAAATGCAATGCAATGCAAAACGCTCTGGAAAGTCTCAGCAATAGAATTCAACAAGTAAAAGAAAGAAATTCAGAGCTCAAAGACAAAGTCTTTGAATTAACCCCATCCAACAAAGAGAAAAAGAATAAGAAAATACGAACAAAGCCTCCAAGAAGTCTGGGATTATGTTAAATGACCAAACCTAAGAATAATGTGTTCTTGAGCAAGAAGAGAAACCTAAAAGTTTGGGAAACATGTTTGGGGAAATAATTGAGGAAAATTTCCCTGGCCTTGCTAGAGACCTAGACATCCAAACACAAGAAATAAAGAACACCTGGGAAATTCACTGCAAAAAGATCATTGTCTAGGCACATTGTCATCAGGTTGTATAAATTTAAGATGAAGGAAAGAATCTTAAGCACTGTGAGACAAAAGCACTAGG
>NW_012107420.1:0-1064 GCF_000951045.1 Mandrillus leucophaeus
GGCTCACCGCAACCTCCACCTCCTGGGTTCAAGCTATTCTCCTGCCTTAGCCTCCCGAGTAGCTGGAATTACAGGCATGTGCCACCATGCCTGGCTAATTTTGTATTTTTAGTAGAGACGGGGTTTTTCCATGTTGGTCAGGCTGGTCTCAAACTCCCGACCTCAGGTGTTCTACCTGCCTCGGCCTCCCAAAGTGCTGAGATTACAGGTGTGAGCCACCGCATCTGGCCATTTCCTCAAGTTTATTAACCATTTTCACTTTTATTTGAATGGCATATTCGTATCTTTTGCCGATTTTGTTTTTATTTATTTATTTATTTGTTATTTTTTTGAGATGGAGTCTTGCTCTGTCACCCAGGCTAGAGTGCAGTGGTGTGATCTCGGCTCACTGCAACCTCTGCCTCCTTTGTTCAAGCAATTCCCCTGCCTCAGCCTCCCGAGTAGCTGGGATTACAGGCGCATGCCACCATGCCCAGCTATTTTTTTTGTATTTTTTGTAGAGATGGGATTTCCCCATGTTGGCCAGACTGGTCTCGAACTCCTGCCTTCAGGCAATCTGCCCGCCTCTGCCTCCCAAAGTGCTGGGATTACAAGCATGAGCCTGGCCTATTCATTTTTTTTTGAGACGGAGTTCTGCTCTTGTTGCCGAGGCTGGAGTACAATGGCGTGATCTCAGCTCGCTGCAACCTCCGCCTCCTGAGTTGAAGCAATTCTCTTGCTTCAGCCTCCTGAGTAGCTGGGACTACAGGAATGGGGAACCATGCCCAGCTAATTTTGTGTTTTTAGTAGAGACAGGGTTTCACCATTTTGGCAAGGCTGGTCTTTACTTCCTGACCTCAAGGGATCCACCCACCTCAGCTTCCACAGTGCTGGGATTACAGGTGTAAGCCACCGTGCCTGGCCATAAACTTTTATTTTCTTTTATTTATTTACTTTTTTTGAAACGGAGTCTTGCTCTGTCGCTCAGGCTGGAGTGCAGTGGCCAGATCTCAGCTCACTGCAAGCTCCGCCTCCTGGGTTTACGCCATTCTCCTGCCTCAGCCTCCCGAGTAGCTGGGACTACA
>NW_012107421.1:0-1275 GCF_000951045.1 Mandrillus leucophaeus
CGACCTCGCGATCCACCCGTCTCGGCCTCCCAAAGTGCTGGGATTACAGGCTTGAGCCACCATGCCCGGCCGTTTTTTCTTTTTTAAGTAAAGGTCTTGCTCTGTCACCCAGGCTGTAGTGCAGTGGTGTGATCATGGCTCACTGCAACCTTGAACTTCCAGACTTAGATGATCCTCCTGCCTCAGCCCACCACCCCACCCCAGGTAGTTGGGACAACAGGCATGTACCACCACACCAAGCTATTTTTTTTTTAATTTTTTATTAAAATGGAGTTTCACTATGTCACCCAGGCTGGTCTCAAACTCTGGGCTCAACGATCCTCCTGCCTCAGCCTCCCAAAGTACTGGGAAGTACAGGCGTGAGCTGCAAATTAGTTTTAACAAGTCAATATTGTTGAATGAGGCCGGGTGCGGTGGCTCAAGCCTGTAATCCCAGCACTTTGGGAGGCCGAGACGGGTGGATCACGAGGTCAGGAGATCAAGACCATCCTGGCTAACACAATGAAACCCCGTCTCTACTAAAAATACAAAAAAATTAGCCGGGCGTGGTGGCGGCGCCTGTAGTCCCCGCTACTTGGGAGGCTGAGGCAGGAGAATGGCGGGAACCTGGGAGGCGGAGCTTGCAGTGAGCCGAGATCGCGCCACTGCACTCCAGCCTGGGCGACAGAGCAAGACTCCGTCTCAAAAAAAAAAAAAAAGAAAAAAAAAAAGAAAAAATCAGATACTTGCACCTGCCTGTATAATCGCCAATACAAATGTGATTTCCCAAAATGTTTTTTAAAAAATAAAACAGTAAAGTTTTAGCATAAACAAAATAAGTTTTGGAATCTTTGGGATATTTAAAACTGCTAGACTGGGCATGGTGGCTCATATCTGTAATGCCAGCACTTTGGGAGGCTGAGGTGGGTGGATCACCTGAGGTGAGAGGTTCAAGACCAGCCGGCCAACATGGTGAAACCTCAGCTTTACTAAAAATACGAAAATTAGCCATGCAAGGTGGCAGGTGCCTGTAACCCCAGCTACTCGGGAGGCTGAGGTGGGAGAATATCTTGAACCCGGAAGGCGGAGTTTGCAGTGAGCCAAGATTGTGTCATTGCACTCCAGCCTGGACAACTGAGCGAAACACCGTCTCAGAAAAAGACTGCTTAAAAAAACCAGTACCTTGTTTTTATGTGTTCTGGGCTCTTAATTGCAAATACACATGTGGTTTTCCAAAATGTTTAAAAAAAAAAAAAAAAAGTGCCAGGCGCGGTGGCTCAAGCCTATAATCCCAGC
>NW_012107422.1:0-1111 GCF_000951045.1 Mandrillus leucophaeus
TGGGTGTGGTGGTGCACGCCTGTAGTCCCAGCTGTTCAGGAGGCTGAGGCATGAAAATCACTTGAACCCAGGAGGTACAGGTTGCAATGAGCCAAGATTGCACCACTGCACTCCAGCCTGGGCGACAGAACGAGACTTCATTTCAAAAAAATAAATATATTTTTAAAATAAAATAAATAAATTTAAAAATGTACTGTCTTTCTTGTTTTCTGGTCATTTCGGATGCTCTTTCCCCGTGGCTGGATTGAGATCTTCTTGGAGCTGGCCAGTCTTTGAGTGTTCCTTTTGTCCTTTAGGTCACATACGTTGTGCCTATTAAATACTTGTTGCTGACTAATTCACTGGTCTGCCTTTCTAACTGATTTCTCCCCTGCCCCCCAGGTGCTTTGAAGAAGAGCCTCACAGCCAAGCAGGTCCAGGCGGATTTTATAACTCTGGGTAGGTCATTGGCCAAGATTGCTCAGGGTGACTGGCTTCTGAGGCTTTTTATTATGTTAATATCTCCTTCTGTTCTCTTGTAGGCCTTAGTGAGGAGAAAGCCACTTACTTTTCTGAAAAGGTATAATTCCTCTTAATCAAGGTTAATTAAGATCCCTTGCTTTTTTTTTTTTTTTTTTTTTAAAAGGTAGTCGCTTTCTGTCCAGGCTGGAGTGCAGTGGCGTGATCTCGGCTCACCACAACCTCTGCCTCTCGAGTTCAAGTGATTCTCCTGCCTCAGCCTCCTGAGTAGCTGGGACTACAGGCACATGCCACCATGCCCGGCTAATTTTTTGTATTTTTAGTAGAGATGAGGTTTCACTGTGTGTTAGTCAGGATGGTCTCGAACTCTTGACCTCGTGATCCACTCACCTCTGCCTCCCAAAGTGCTGGGATTACAGGCGTGAGCCACCGTGCTTGGCCTCTTTTCTTTTTTCTTTTCTTTTCTTTTCTTCTTTTCGAGACAGAGTTTCGCCCTTGTTGTCCAGGCTGGAGTGCAATGGCACAATCTCGGCTCACTGCAACCTCCACCTCCTGGGTTCAAGCAGTTCTCCTGCCCCAGCCTCCCAAGTAGCTGGGATTACAGGCATGTGCCACCATGCCTGGCTAATGTTGTATTTTTTTTTTTTTTTTT
>NW_012107423.1:0-1247 GCF_000951045.1 Mandrillus leucophaeus
AGTGTGAGCCCCCACACACGGAAGCTCATCCTGTAAATTATAAATTCATTGTTTTTTTTTTTTTTTTTTTTTTTTTTAAGGAGATGAGGGCTTGCTCTTTTGCCGAAGCTGGGGTGCAATGGTGTGATCATAGTTCACTGCAGCTTTGAACTCCTGGGCTGGAGCGATCCTCCCACCTCAGCTTCCCAAGTAGGTAGGACTTACAGGTACATGCCACCCTGCCCTGCTAATTTTTAAATTAAAAAAAAAAAATTAGATGGGGTAGAGATGAGGTTGGGCTTGGTAGCTCACACCTGTAATCCTAGCACTTTGGGAGGCCGAGGTGAGTGGATTGCCTGAGCTCAGGAGTTTGAGACCAGCCTGGGCAGCATGGCAAAACTCTTTCTCTAATAAAAATGCAAAAAATTAGCTGGGCATGATGGTGCAAGCTTGTAGTCCCAGCTACTCGGGAGGCTGAGGCAGGAGAGTTGCTTGAACCCGGGAAGCCGAGGTTGCAGTGAGCCTAGATTGCGCCACTGCATTCCAGCAGCCTGGGCGACAGAGTGAGACTCTTGTCTCAAAAAAAAAAAAAAAAGAAAATTGTAAAGATGGGATCTCACTGTGTTGTCCAGGCTGGTCTCAATCTCCTGAGCTCAAGTGATCCTTTTGCCTTGGCTTCCCAAAGTGCTGGGATTGCAGGCATGAGCCACCATGCTTGGCCTAAATTCTCTTTTAAACAGCTTTCTTTGTTTCTGTTGTTGTAAAAAGTACTTCTTTGTAAAGTTGTATTTTTCTTGTACTTTAAGAAATACTTTAGAATTGCAGTTCTAAAGTATTTCTTATATATTTTATATATTTAAAAATTATTGAACATTCTAGAGAGCTTTTGTTTTTTGTTTTGCTTTAGAGACAGAGTCTCACTCTGTTGCTCAGGCTGGAATGCAGTGGCGTAATCTCTGCTCACTGCAACCTCTGCCTCCCAGATTCAAGTGATTCTCCTGCCTTACTTAGCCTCCCCCGAGTAGCTGGGATTACAGGCATATGCCACCACACCTGGCTAATTTTTGTATTTTTAGTAGAGATGGGGTTTCACCATGTTGGCCAGGATGGTCTGGAACTCCTGACCTCAAGTGATCCACCCACTTTGGCCTCCCAAAGTGCTGGGATTACAGGCCTGAGCCACTGTGCCCAGCCAGATATATATTAATTTATTGAATAGAATATAAAAACTGATATGTAGCATGAATAATTTTTTTTTTTTTTTTTTT
>NW_012107424.1:0-1312 GCF_000951045.1 Mandrillus leucophaeus
GCGCCTGTAGTCCCAGCTACTCAGGAGGCTGAGGCAGGAGAATGGCGTGAACCCGGGAGGCGGAGCTTGCAATGAGCCGAGACCGTGCCACTGCACTCCAGCCTGGACGACAGAGTGAGACTCCGCCTCAGAAAAACAGAAAACAAACAAACAAAACACAAAAAACACTTCGGGTTGCAGTGGCCACTGTGAATAATTTTTGTACATCATTCTCAGATTGTGTATTTGAAGGGCTTAGAGTGAAAAAGAGGGAAATTCTCAAACACCAAATGATCTTTCGTTCCTGCGTTTTGTCATTAGTAGGAGGAAGCTTCCTAAAGAAAGACCGAAAAATTAATTCCTAAAGGATTCCTTGATCAAATAAAAATGGGAAAACATAAAACTCTTTCAGATCCCTCAAATTGCACCGTGAACTTTATGACCTTTATTTCACTCTTGCTACAAGCTCCTCCACTGCCCCACCCCTCTATCTTTCCTTTATTTTTTTAGAGGCCGGGTCTTGTTATGTTGCCCAGGGCTGTTCTTGAACTCCTGAGCTCAGGTGATCTTCCCAGCTCAGCCTTCGCGTGGCTGGAGCCGAGGCCCACACCACCATTCCTGGCTATCTTTCAAAAATTAATTTTAATTTTAATTTTTGTAGAGATGGGGTCCCCTTGTGTTGCTCAGGCTGGGATGCCCATCGTTTGAATTCATGTCCTTTCTCTTCTGTTTGGCCAGAAACCCCTGAGGCTCGACTGCCTCTTAAAGGCAAATCATCTGAGAAACAGGCAAGCCCCTTCTCTCTCTCCCCCCTTCCTGCCTGCCTGCCTGCCCTCCCTCCCTCTTTCTTTCTTTCTCTCTCTTTCTTTCTTTCTTTCTCTTTCTTTCTTTCTTTTTCTTTCTTTCTGTCTTTCTTTCATTTCTTTCTTTCTTTCTTTCCTTTCTCTCTCTCTCTCCCCTTCCTTCCCTCCCTCCCTTTCTTTCTTTCTTTTCTTTCTTTTTTTCCTTTCTTTCTCTCTCTCTCCTTCCTTCCTTCCTCCCTCCCTCTCTCCCTTTCTTTCTCTCTCTCTCTTTCCATAATTTATTTCTCTCTCCTTCCTTCCCTCCCTTCCTCTTTCTTTCCATAATTTATTTCTCTCTCCTTCCTTCCCTCCCTCCCTCTTTCTTTCTTTCTTTCTGTCTCTCTCTCTCTCCTTCCTTCCTTCCTTCCTTTCCTCCCTCCCTCCCTCCCTCCCTCTCTCTCTCTTTCTCTTTCTTTCTTTCTTTCTTTCTTTCTTTCTTTCTTTCTTTCTTTCTTTCTTTCTTTCTTTCTTTCTTTCTTTCTTTCTTTCTT
>NW_012107425.1:0-2110 GCF_000951045.1 Mandrillus leucophaeus
CAGTGACACGATCTCAGCTCACTACAACCTCTGCCTCCCAGTTTCAAGCGATTCTGCTGCCTCAGCCTCCCAAGTAACTGGGATTACAGGCGTGTGACACCACACCTGGCTAATTTTTGTATTTTTAGTGGAGACAGAGTTTCACCATGTTGGCCAGGCTGGTCTCGAACTCCTGACCTCAAATGATCCACCCACCTCAGCCTCCCAAAGTGCTGGGATTATAGGCGTGAGCCACTGCACCCGGCCCTATTTCACATTTTTTATGCTACTATGATATTTAAATTTGATTTTCTTTTTCCTTTTTTTTTGAGATGGAGTCTCGCCCTGTTGCCCCAGCTGGAGTGCAGTGGCACGATCTCAGCTCTCTGCAACCTCCACCTTCCAGATTCAAGCAGTTCTCTGCCTCAGGCTCCCAAGTAGCTGGGACTACAGGTACCCACCACCATGCCTGGCTAATTATTTGTACTTTTAATAGAGACGGAGTTTCACCATCTTGGCCAGGCTGATCATGAACTCTTGACTTCTTGATCCACCTGCCTTGGCCTCCCAAAGTGGTAGGATGACAGACATAAGCCACCATGCCCAGCCTTGATTTTCATTTATTCATACACAGAGACATAATCATTTCAGGCCAGGCACAGTGGCTCATACCTGTCATCCCAGCACTTTGGGAGGCCAACATGTGTGGACCGCTTGAAGCCAGGAATTTGAGACCAGCCTGGTCAACGTGGCAAAATCCTGTCTCTACTGAAAATATAAAAATTAGCCAGACATGGTGGTGCATGCCTGTAATCCTAGCTACTTGGGTGACTGAGGCACGAGAATTGCTAGAAGCCAGGAGGCAGAGGTTCCAGTAAGCCAAGATCATGCCACTGCACTCCAGCCCAGGTGACAGAGGGCAGAGTGAGACTCTGTCTCAAAAAAATAAAAAAGAAGTGTAATCATTTTATGCATTGATCTTCTGTACTTTTTAATAAACTAATAAGTTCTAGTAGCTTTTGTAGATCCCATTGAATTTTTTGACAGATGATTATGTTGTTTGACAATAAAAAGTCTTACTTCTTCCTTTTCGTCTTTATGCTTTTTTGTTTCTTTTTTGTTAACTGCACCTGTACAGCATCTGGCACAATGTTTTTGTTTGGTTTGGTTTGGTGTTGTAAAGAGAGAGGATCTTGCTATATTGGTCAGGCTGGTCTCAAACTCCTGGTCTCAAGTCATCCTCCCGCCTTGGCCTCCCAAAGCGTTAGGATTACAGACATGAGACATCACACCCAGCCCCAGCACAATGTTGAATGTAAGTGTTGCAAGTAAACATCCTTGCCTCCTTCCTGATTCTGTATTTAACATGCCTTTTTTCTCTGGGTACTTTTATGATTTTCTCTTTATGACAAGTTTTGAGCAGTTTATTATGATGTGCCTTCATATAATTTTCTTCATATTTCTTGTGCTTGAGGTTCAGAGACCTTCTTGGATCTGTGGGTTTATACTTTTCGTCAAATTCATAATTTTCTCCACTATTACTTCCTCAAATAATTTTTTCTGTCCTGATATCTTTCCTCCCCTTCAGAGGCTCCACTTAGACATACAGTAGGCCACTTGAAGATGTTCCACAGCTCACTGATGCTCTGGGTCACCGGTTTGGTTTTGTGTTTTTTGTTTTTTTTTTTTGGTTGGTCTTTTTTCTGTTTTATTTTGGATAGTTTCTGTTGTTGTGTCTTCAAGTTCAGTAGCCCCTTTTTCGGCAGTCTCCTCTGCTATGCTTCCCATGCAGAGGATTTTTAAATCTCAGACATCGTAGCTTTCACCTCTAAAGGTCTAATTTGAGGGCCAGGTGTGGTGGCTCACACTTGTAATCCCAGGACTTTGGGAGGCCAAGGCAGGTGGATAACTTGAGGTCAGAAGTTTGAGACCAGCCTGGTCAACATGCTGAAACCTTGTCTCTACTAAAAATACAAAAATTAGCTGGATGTGGTGGCGCATGCCTGTAATTCCAGCTACTTGGGACACTGAGGCAAGAGAACTACTTGAACCTGGGAGGCAGAGGTTGCAGTGAGCTGAGATTGCACCACTGCACTCCAGCCTGGGCGACAGAACGAGACTCCATCTCAAA
>NW_012107426.1:0-2239 GCF_000951045.1 Mandrillus leucophaeus
AGGCCGGGCCTCCACTTTCTCCTCTCACCCACTCTGCTATTACTCCAGGCTCCCATCCTTCCTACGTCCTTACTTTCACCCAGGATCAGAAAGTGCCCCACAGTGTCCAGGCCACATCACCTTGTCACATGACCTATGTCCCTTCCCTCCCAAGGGAAGCTTCAGCCCATACCTTGCGCCATTTATCCGGCCCAAGGGCTCTCCCTCCGCAGGTAATGACCTTGTCCCTTCTATCTCTGGATGGTTTCTCTGAGGGTCAGGTGAGGTCA
Source organism: Mandrillus leucophaeus (assembly GCF_000951045.1). Classification (NCBI taxonomy): domain Eukaryota; kingdom Metazoa; phylum Chordata; class Mammalia; order Primates; family Cercopithecidae; genus Mandrillus; species Mandrillus leucophaeus. The sequence goes on from NW_012107426.1 coordinate 270, forward strand.
TGTGTGAGGAAGTCGCTCATAGAGACACACCAGGGTCTGGTGCAATGGCTCACACCAGTAATCCCAACACTTTAGGAGGCCAAGACAGGAGGATCGCTGGAGGCCAGGAGTTCAAGACCACCCTGGGAACAATGGCAAGATCCCATCTCCACAAAGAACTTAAAAATGAGCTAGGTGTTGAGGCATGAACTTGTAATCCCAGCCACTCAGGAGGCTGAAGTGGGAGGGTCGTTTGAGGCCAGGAGTTTGAGGCTGCCATGAACGATGATCGTGCCACTGTGCTCCAGACTGGGTGACAGAATGAGACCATGTTTCAAAAATAAATAAATAAATAGGCAAATAAAAATTAGCCAGGTGGGGTGACACAAGCCTATAATTCCAGCACTTTGGGAGGCTGAGGCAAACCCCCGAGGATTGCTCGGGGTCAGGAGTTCGAGACCAGCCTGGGCAACATCTCTATAAAAAATTTAAAAATGAACCAGATGTGGTGGTGTGCACCTATAGTCCCAGCTACTCAGGAGGCTGAGGCGGGAGGATCACTTGAGGCCAGGAGTTCAAGGCTGTAGTGAGCTATGATTGCACCACTGCACTCCAGCCTAGATCACAGAGTGTAACTGTGTCACTAAAACAAAACAAAACAAGACAAAACCACAGCCCGGAGGTGGTGGCAGCGTTGGGACAGCTGCAGTGAGCCTCAGGCCAGAGGCCCATGCCTTCCTCGGGAGCTCTGAGGAGTCCTTCCTGGTCAGAACGCACTCTGGGAATTGCACTTTTCCAGCAGGGCTGGTGAGGTGTCCACAGGCCTGAGCAGACCTGGCCCCCGGGAGAGAGGCCTGTGGGCATCGAGGTCAACTCTAAAGGGGGTAGCTGCATTTGTAGCCCAGCTCCTGCGCACTTACTAGGCCCGAATGTGGGCTCTGCGTGGCCAGAGAACAGGAAAATGCAGATTGTTTTTTCCACAGGAAATCTCCAAATGTTTGAATATTGGCAGTTAGTTACAATTATTTTCAAACTCTTCATGGGCCAATCGAGGCAATCTACAGCTGGACTTGGCCTGTGAGTACCATTTTGCAGCCTCTGATGGAAGCTTCTTGAAGACACTGGTCAATGCTAATGGTCAATGCCTTGCAGCACTGGCTACAGAGATAACCTGAGTTTTAAGCTGCCCAGTGATCTTTATTTTTATTATTAATGTTTTAATTTCTTTTTTTTTACAGGCAGGGTCTTGCTTTGTTGCCCAGGCTGCAGTGCAGTGATGTTATCATAGCTCACTGCAGCCTTGACCTCCTGGGCTCATGCAATCCTCCCGACTCAGCCTCCTGAGTAGCTGGGACCACAGGAACTTGCAAACATGCTAGGCTAATTTTTTAATTTTGTATGTGGGGGAGGGTAGGGGGGCTGGGTCTCACTGTGTTGCCCAGGCTAGTCTCGAACTCCTGTCCTCAAGCAATCCTCCCTCCTCTGCTTCTCAAAGTGCTGGGATTATAGAGCTGAGCCACTGTGCCTGGCTGAGCCTCACTCCTTCTCATGGAAGACTTTTTGTCCGAGCACTGATAGACACTTGGTAACCCCATTATAGCGTGGGCACTGGGCTCTTATAAACAGGGGGCATCACATTCTCTCCTTGGTCACCAGGATGACATTTCTGGGTGCACACAAGAAATGTCAACTGTGCTGGGTGTGGTGGCTCATGCCTGTAGTCCCAGCTCCTTGGGAGGTTGAGGTGAGGGGATCGCTCGATCCCAGGAGTTTGGCATTAATTGGCGACCTCCCAGGAGCAGGGGACCACCAGGTTGCCTAAGGAGAAGTGAACCGGCCCAGGTCAGACATGGAGCAGGTCAAAGCTCGCGAGCTGATCAGCAGTGGGATGACACCTGTGAAGAGCCACCGCCCTCCAGCCTGAGCCACACAGTCTCTACTGAAATTCAATTAATACAATTATGCTTTAATATAATATAATAATGTCAACT
>NW_012107427.1:0-2158 GCF_000951045.1 Mandrillus leucophaeus
GCCAGGATGGTCTCGATCTCCTGACCTCGTGATCCGCCCGTCTCGGCCTCCCAAAGTGCTGGGATTACAGGCGTGAGCCACCGCGCCCGGCCCACAAGTAAACTTTTTGAGTTTACACTTCTGATTTCTGATCTTCTGACATTCTTAAGTACATAAATAATAATCCTTGTATATTAGTCCAGTCTTTTGTCATCGGAGTCCAAGGTCACATAACTAGCTTTTAAGTAATGGTGCCAGATTTAACCCAATCTGGTTGTCCTAAAATTAGTTGGTCTGTGCTACTCAAATGGAAAGTTGGTAGCAATGAGAAATAAAGTCTGTATTTTGTGTCATTTTGTAATTTGGCGATTTTTATTGCTTTCTCAAGTTGGTTTTCTGATGATAAAAGTTAATTTTACAAATTTTGTAAAGTACATTAAAAAGTAGTCCATCATCTTCCTACCCCAAGGCAGCTACTAGTGATTTTGACATATTCCCTCCAGTCCTTCCCTTAGGCATTTAAAGTAAAACTTTTTTGCAAGTATGGTATTGGAACATTTGCAGTTACTAGAATGTTGGGACTATCTGATCTTTTGTTCAATTAATTGTTTTTATAAACATAAAAAGTCTGATTGGAAGTAATCTTTGAAGAGCCTCATAACTGAATGGAAGAAAGAAGGATATTTTGGCAACTACTTTTTTTTTTTTTTTTTTTTTTGAGTCGGAGTCTCACACTGTCTCCAGGCTGGAGTGCAGTGGCGTGATCTCGGCTCACTGCAAGCTCCGCCTCCCGAGTTCACGCCATTCTCCCGCCTCAGCCTCCCGAGTAGCTGGGACTACAGGCGCCCGCCACCGCGCCTGGCTAATTTTATTTGTGTTTTTAGTAGAGACGGGGTTTCACCGTGTTAGCCGGGATGGTCTCGTTCTCCTGATCTTGTGATCTGCCTGCCTCGGCCTCCCAAAGTGCTGGGATTACAGGCTTGAGCCCCCGCGCCAGGCCAGCAACTATTTTCTTTAAAATACTATCTAGAGTTGTTAGAAAATCTTGTAGATAAATTTTGCTGTGTGTTTTGGACTCATGGAAGAAGTTAAAAATTTTTTGAACAGTAAGTGAAACATATTGGAGTCACAACAGTTTGAAAGTATGTAATGCCACTGAACTCTACTTTTAGAAATGGTTACGATGGCCGGGCACGGTGGCTCACGCCTGTAATCCCAGCACTTTGGGAGGCTGAGGCGGGTGGATCACGAGGTCAGGAGACGAGACCATCCCGGCTAACACGGTGAAACCCCATCTCTACTAAAAATACAAAAAACTAGTCAGGTGTGATGGCGGGCGCCTGTAGTCCCAGATACTAGGGAGGCTGAGGCAGGAGAATGGCGTGAACCCAGGAGGCGGAGCTTGCAGTGAGCCGAGATCGCGCCACTGCACTCCAGCCTCCACGACAGAGCAAGACTCCGTCTCAAAAAATAAAAATAAAATTAAAAAAAAAATGGTTATGATGGCAAATTTTATATTATGTATATTTTACCACATTTAAGTGAAAAAAATGGGGGTATCATAGTGGACGTTTTAGTCTCTCTCTTGTCCTGGAGAGTTTCTTAATATTACCAACACAAAATATGGAAAATAGTACATTTAATAGACTGAATCTCAGCAATTATGTTGAGGACACTGTTTTCATCTTAGCTGTTGATTCACATTTTTTGAGAGTGACTGTAGACATTCTCTGGAAGTATGAAACTCAGCATTAATGAAGCGTTTATGGAAATTCAAGCAAGCTGCATGCAACTTGTTTAATTAACAGTCACTGGGGCAATTCCATGGTGTATTTTTCCCCCTTGGTTTGTTTCTCAGGGATCTGGCTTGAGCTCTAAGGTTTTAGAGTAGTTCAGTAACAGCTTGAGAAATACGAGCAAGATTATGAGAATGGAATATTTCCTGCCCTTAAGAAAGCTTATAGTAAAAATGCAGTGTTTCTCAAACTTTTTGGCCTCAGCGCTCTTTTACATTCTTAAAAATAATCGAAGTAACTTTTATTTATGTGGGATGTGTCTATGGAGACTTACCATATTAAAAATTTAAAACCAATATAATACTAGAAATTTAAAAAATAAAATGGTAAACTCCATTATATGTAAATATATGTGTAAACATCATTCTTAGTGGAAAAAAAAA
>NW_012107428.1:0-1806 GCF_000951045.1 Mandrillus leucophaeus
TGTTGGGATTACAGGCATGAGTCACCTTGACCAGCCTGCCATGGAGAAATTTTCTCAGGCATTGAGAGGTAATCAAGGAATTTCCAACATTTGCCTGGCAGGATTTCAGAATTGACATGAATGAGGGCTTGCTTTTGCCTTTTATTTTATCCCCTTTTGAATGTGAGGATCTATAGTGGATTTTCTATGCATATCCCATGATTATATTTTGTGTGGGTGAGGGTTGAATAAATTGTTAAATGTCATAGGTTATGAGAAGCTTATAGTTGAGGAGCTGTACTAAATAAAACAAACCCAAGGAGCAAAATCCAGACTTAGACATAATTCAGAAGACAAGTTTCTTTATTTTTAGGTGATGTTTTAATGGGATGAGATTTTGTAGGCCTTGAGAAAGTATGCAAATCTTTTGCGGGTTGGAGTTATATTAATCCTTGGGGGCCGAAGGGCTGACTGTGGTAGTTAACCTCAAGGAGGCCCCAGTGATTCCCAAGTTCTGTAATCATAACTTTGCGTAGTATCCTACCACGCTATACCAGGGTTTGTATGTGAGACAAATAACATACAGTCTAAGTGATGGATGGCACTTCCAAGGTGAGGTTATAAAAGATTATAGACTTCACAATGACCACTGGATCTCTCTCTCTGTTTCTGATCACTTGTTCTGTGGTAACTCAGTCAACATGTCGTTAGGACACTGATGCACCCTTTAGAGAAATCCGTTATGACAAGGAATGGAAACCTCTGGCCAGCAGCCACTAGGGATTGAAGTTTGCTAGCAATCAATTGCCTGACTGTGTTAGCAGATTCTCAAGCCCCAACTGAGTGTTAAAATAACCAGAACCCCAGCATGACTAAATATCTGTGTAAGTCTTTGTCCCAGATCCCTTCAGCTAACCCATTCTTGGAGTCTAAAGTCTCAGAAAGTTTGTGAGATAAATCTTTATGGTTTTAAGATGCTATGTTTTGGGGTAATGGTTTATACATGAATAGACATGCAATACATCATCTACCTGAGGAAATTCCTTTAATATTTCTTGTAGTGCAGGTGTGCTGGTGATGAATATTTTCTGATTTTATATTTACAAAAAAATCTTTATTAACATTTTGAAAGATATTATTAATAAATATAGATATCTTGGTTAACAGCCTTTTTTCCTTTCAGTGTTTTAAAGATGGCTTCTTTTATCTTCCGTATTATTTTTAATAAGAAGCCTCCTATTATTCTTACCTTTGTTCCTCTACATTTAATGTACTTCTATCTCTGACTGCTATATTTTTTTTACTTTTAAACACTGAGTTTGAAAATTTTAATTATTATGGTAAGTAACTTCTAAGATGACCCCAACATTCTTTACTTTCTGGTATTTAAGTGCTTGTGTAATTCCCTATACTTAAATTTGTGGGTTGGACTTTGCTTCAAATCAAATAAATATCAAAAATCTAATGGGATATCACTTTTATGATTAGGTTACATAAGATGGTGACTTCTATCTTGTTTACAGAATCTATCTTTTGTTGGCTTTGATTAAACAAGTTGCTATGTTAAAGAGTCCCACCTGGCAAGGAACTGAAGATGTCCTCCAGTCAACAGTCAGCAAGGAATTTAGCCCTTTTAGATCAACAATCCTTGAGGATATGAATCCTGCAAACAACACCTAAATGGGCTTGGATCTGGATCCTTCCCCAGTCAATTCTTCAGATGAGACTTAAGCACCAGTTGGTATTTTGATTGAAGCCTTGTGAGACAACCTGAAGCAAAAAACCCAGATAAGAAACCAACAGAAACTGTGAAATAATAGATGTGTG
>NW_012107429.1:0-1118 GCF_000951045.1 Mandrillus leucophaeus
TCCCAGCTACTTGGGAGGCTGAGGCAGGAGAATGGCGTGAACCTGGGAGGTGGAGCTTGCAGTGAGCCAAGATGGCACCACTGCAATGCAGTCTGGGTGACAGAGCGAGACTCCGTCTCAAAAAAAAAAAAAAAAAGTTCGTGATTTCCCTATTGATTGGCAGTTCATATTCAACATGTAATAACTCACCATGAAGCCAATTTAGAATAATTTTATTATTTTATTTTAAAATAAATAGTTTATTTTTCTTTAGAATATTGACATTGTTTAATCTTCCTCAATGTTCACTCATATGTAGAATGAGGAGATTGGATTAAATATGTGCTTATCTAACTAGTGACACAAATAATACTGTTTTAATGAGTACTTTATAAAAATTGTGAGGTCAGACCACTCTGAATGGTTGCATGTAATATAGGATTTTGGCACATATAGGTTCATGAAAGTCCTTCAGTAGAAAAACCTACTGTTTATCTGTTTCGCAAATTTACTTATATCTGCTCACTTATATATACATTTTTGGATAACACATATGACATTATTATCTGGGGACATATATACCTTGAGGGCTAAACTTTGGGAAATAATGAACCATAATTTTTCTAGTTCTAAAACTTTCATAATGATTTAAGGAAATTACAAGGTTCAATAATTAGTCTGTTATACACAGAAACATATTCAACAGGACAGAATCATTAAATCCAGCCTACTATGATAAATCTGAGAATTACATAAAGAAAATAATATAAACTTTGACAAATAAACCAAATTTTCCAAAATTAACTAGCACTAACAGGTCAAGAAATCAAGAAGCCACACTTGGAACAATCAGGTCACATTGACTGGAGGCTTCATACGCAAATGTAAAAACAAGACAACCCATGATTAAATGAAAGTAAATTTCTCTATTATATATTCTTTTTTTTTTTTGAGAGACGGAATCTCGTTCTGTCGCCCAGGCTGGAGTGCAGTGTGCAGTGGCTGGATCTCAGCTCACTGCAAGCTCCACCTCCCGGGTTTACACCATTCTCCTGCCTCAGCCTCCTGAGTAGCTGGGACTACAGGCGCCCACCACCTTGCCCGGCTAGTTTTTTGTATTTTTTAGTAGAGACGGGGTT
>NW_012107430.1:0-18643 GCF_000951045.1 Mandrillus leucophaeus
TGTAACCTACAGTGCCTCAGTTTCCTCAACTGTAAAGTGGGGGATATTTGTATTTACTACATGGGATTCATGTGAGGATTAAATAATTTAAATTAAAAAATGCTTAGAATAATTCCTGGCAAAAAAAAAAAAAGTGCTCGGTTAGGTTTGGGTGTCGCTCTGCTGGGTCAGCCATCCTCCTTCTCCATCAGCGTGTCCTGAGTGTGTAGGAAATGGTTGTCCATTTATTTGTAGATTTTTCTTGAGTTGGGGTCTTGCACTGTTTGCCCAGGCTGGAGTGCAGTGGCGCAATCAGAGCTCACTGCAGCCTCAAACTCCTGGGCCCAATCAATCCTCCTGCCTCAGCCTCCCAAGTAGCTGGGACTACAGGCATACAACACCATATTGGCTAATTTCTTTTATTTTTTGTAGAGACAGGATTTCACTGTTGCCCAGCAGGTCTCAAATTCCTGGCCCCAAGCAATCCTCCCACCTCAGGCTCCCAAGTCGCTTCACCCATTTCCTCCCAGTCCTGGCACAGCCCTGCATACGTAACTGATACATACAACTTAGATAACAAAAAGTGACTGAGAACTACTTTATTTGAAGATATTTTCTTCTATAGTTCTAAACACAAAAGGAATGCTGTTATAGTGAGTACTTCATAGGCATTCTTGTATTCAAATGAATCACATAATGTTTACACTTTTAAGCTACACTTGAAATTGAAGACTTAATACACCCTTTTAACAAAGAAAGTATCAGTCATATCAAAACATAACTATTCATTTTACAGATTATCACTTTCCCTAAAATGACTACTAGATATGAAAACACTGCAGGGACAGCTAAAGCGCCCCATTCTTAAGGTTTTAATAGAAAAAATGACAATAATGTAAATCACATTCTTTACTAAACTATGGCAATCCATTTAAGAAAGCACCAGCCAGCCGTACAAGTCATTTCAGCACCCTTTGCTCTTCAAAATTAACCATCTTTTATATTTAATGCTTCCGGTAGGAATAAAAATGGTTATGTCAAGTACAGATGTCAGCAATGTGTCAGTTGGTGTGAATTTATGATGTGTTCCTAAGTTAACAGAGAAAATAAAAATAAAAAAAACTCTTATTTGAATAAAACCTAAGGATGAAAAACTATCCTTTGATAATTATCACAAGGCAAAATCAACCGCCTTTTCATCAGTCCTAGTGTGGAATGGAAATTTATTAATACTTTTTATGGGAATGTTTTAAAGGCATAGGTATAAATGCACATGCAATCAGCTTGCCCCTCTTGGATACTAACTTCCCTGGCTTCACTCCTCCTTTTCACTGGACCAAGCTGCTGAGCCCCTAACTGCAAAGTCTGCAGTGCTTAGTGAGCATTTTTAAATAAAGCAGATTACATATGATTTTCATTTTTTCACACACAAAAAAAGAAGTACAGAGAAGACTATGAAAAGGAATGAGAAAAAGGCATAGAGCAAAAACCTAAAACACAGGATGTGATGTTCAAATTTAAGAGAAAAACAAAACTGGTTCGTGATGATTGTTAGCAAATCACAAAAACAAAGGATAGGGCCAAGACCGAAGGGACCACCAGACCACCGAGCCCCAATGTGCCAGACAAAAGTGGGCATTTTTGAGATGATGCCCTGGTGAAGACAATTACAGTGAACCTCTCTATAAGGCCATAAACTCTTCAAGGTCATGGACCATGACTTATTTATGTCTGTATTCTCAGTTCTTAGCATTGTCTTGCAAATGACAGACACTCAGTATTTCTGGTAACCACAGAACTGGAGCTCAATCAGCTCACTGCTTTCAAAGCCATTTTGGTTGGTATCTACCAACTTGATTCCTTCAACTCCTCTAAGGCAGGGATGGTGAACAGCCTTCATTTCACTTGATGGACTGGGAATAGATGTCTGGAAGCACCAATCTGACATGGATTCTAAGAGCAAATCCTGGCACAGAGGACAGGAATGCTGCACTCATTCATGATGCCTCCTTAAAAGAGCGGTGGCACAGGTGTTATGTATTTCCCACTCCTGGTCTAGGAAAAAGGCACCCAACCCCTACTCATACTCCTTTTACATTGCTAGGCTGCCTCTTGAGTGATCTGCATTAAGCCACTGTTCGTTAAGTGCTGGTTGATCAGGAAGACCAAGGCCTTTCCTCTCAATGTATGTCTTTGGCCAAACAGGTAGGGTCAGAACTTCACCTAGAAATCTGAAAACACATCACCCACAATGCTCAATAAGCAACAATTCATTGAGAGAGAACAGGCATTTACTTGATTACTACCTCTGTAGAGAAAGAATTTTGCCCATCTCAATGGTGTGTAGCTTTTGTTGATATCTAAGGCATTTGGAATAACTTAGGATCTTGGTGTTAAAAAAAAATGGCAGGGTTAAATTATCTTTGGTTCTCATTCTAATCTTAAGACTTCTGTTTGTTTCTTCCTGGTACCCATAACCTTCTCAGCACTTCGTCATTGTGACTTAACCAGTACTGTTGAAATGATCAACTCTTTTACACGTTCATCAGAAAACCTTTTAAAGGATGCTAAGGGGAGAGGCCTCTGAAACTACGAGGGTTGAAAGGAAAGCCAGAGAGAATGACAGGAAGAACCAACCTTCTAACAACCCACACACAGGACTCTCTCTCTACCATTCAGACTGCTATCTATAAAATAGGGTGCTTCTGGTTGGGGAATGCCACCCCAGGTCCTCCAAGCAACCCCTTTCCCCATAGTGGGAGGTCAGCATCCCTCAGAAGAATCTCAGAAGAAAATGATAAAGTATTTAGAGAATTGGGAAGAAAATAGAGAGATACTATCAAAGAGTAAAGGACAGTCCTGTGGGATGAAGGGAGGTTTTTTTCTTTCTTTCTTTCTTTTTTTTTTTGGAGAGAGTCTTGCACTGTCGTCCAGGCTGGAGTGCAATGGCGCAATCTCAGCTAACTGCAAGCTCCACCTGAAGGAAGATTTTCCAAGCAACATTGCCTCTATCACAGGTGAGAGTCTTCAATGTAATACTGGCACCAACAAGAGAACAGAGCTAAATTAAAACGACCCTTCGAAATGTCAACAGAGCTGATGTGCGCAGCAGGAAGGACGATGACACAACATGCACAGATCGGTTCCTATTGCACAGTCCACCTTTCCCAAGTACTCTTGGCAGCCCAGAATAACAAAATCTTGTTAGATGTCTGTCTATAATATGCAAACACACACACACACACACACACACACACACACACACACAAAACCTGGGTTATAAAAGAGCTTTGTGGATCACAGCATACCTCCACTTGATCCAAGAATTTAATTGTCAACATTAGGCAAACAGACCCAATGAATGTAATCAGGAAGAGAATTAACTGGTTGGCTGGAATACTGTATTGGATATGATGTGCTTATGTGCAAACTAATCTCCAACTGTTTGTCCAGTACTAATTCAACTGACTCATCTTCTAAATGTATAGGACTAAGTCTTTAAAAAGTTCAGCTTTTCAGCAACAAAAAGTTAACATCATCTAAAATAAATTAAATTTTAAAATATATGTAATGAAATTATAGGTCACTGGAAATTCATTTCTACAATGAATATAAATTAACATTAAAATCTATTAAGTACTATTCCTGGGAAGATTTTGGTTCAGAGGTTATTTTTTAAGGGCATAATATTTGGGAATAAATGGGCACAGCTTAGAAACCCTTACAAAGTTATAAGTAGACTAGAGATAAGATTATTTGGTGATAAGATACAAAGATCTCTATGTCCAAAATAATGGCTTACCTCATTTTAGTTAATAGAAGTATTCCCAAAAAGTTGTGCAAATAGGCTTTTTATAACTGGACCCTTATTTTAAGTATACTAGAGGCCATGGTTGTAAAGAAACCCTGTAATGACTCCGCTAATAAACTGAAGAACTCTAAGTGATTAGCCCCTGTCCTACCTACATCTGCACAGTGGACGGCATACTCCAGGCACTCAGTAAGTGTTTGTTGAATGCATGAATTTGTTCTGACAGTTTTTTTTCCCCTTACGGGACTTTCTTAAAGTGAGGCACATGCTAACTGAAATGGTTCTGCCTGCTGTTACTGCAGAAAAATGGAATCCAGCTCACAGTTTAACTGATTCCATCACAAAATATCAGATAATTTCAGAGTGTTTTCAATCAAAATAAAATTTCCATAAGTATGAGTATATATATTTTTGACGAATGTTGACCTATGACTGGCAGAAGCTTTTATTGTTAACTCACTCAGTGAAAACAACTGCTTGAGCTGAATTCTATTTCAATTAACCAAGGCAGGTAAAGCACTTTACCTAACTTCAGAAATACCACCAGAAACCATTCCACTTCTGTAGGAGAGTCTTCCCCTCACTCCAGCACAAATATTTAAATGCTGTCCTTACCTTAGTCTACAAAAGCAAAAACATGAATTACAAAGCTAAGATTAAATTAGAAAGTTGCCTGACTTAAATATGACAAAGTGTTTTTAGCCTTAAAATAAGAACTAAGTCAAATACATTCAATAAAGGTAACTCTTAAAGGCAAATTTTTTTCTTATTTGGTGTTTTCTTCCCTTCCCATTTAAATTTAAGACTCAATTTTTAAAAATATTCATATATCCATTTTTCTAAATAATATATCCTCTTTAAAACCATACAGAATGCCTAGCAATGCAACCTATGTGTCCACATAAATATGCAGTCTGCCACATAAATAAAATAAAAGGTTACATCAGTCTATTTATTCAGCATTTGTAACTGCAAAAACGGCTGGAAAAATAGCTGAGAATATTTTTATCCAAGTTTTGGGGAGGACTGAACACTGGTAAGGATTCACTGTAGGGCTCCATCATTATAAGTTTCCTAAAAAGTAGTGTGCAAACAAAATATCTGAACACAGAACCCTATTTTAAACATACTAGATGTATGTGTGGGTATGGGTGATGGAGAAGAGAGAACGAGTATGTTAATATGAATGCTTGTCAAGCACATTGATAAGAAAACCTCTCACTTAAGGTGCTAATGACATGTCAAGGGTCCTAAATACAACAGATTTTAAAATCATCTTTACCATTTGTTCCAATTATTGACTTTGGCCCTTTACCACACAGACACAATGAATCTACATTTTGATGATCCGTCATTGGCCCGAGTATCATGTCTGGAGATGGATTTGCTCCCATAATTTAAAAATCAATAATTTAAAAAATAACAAAGTTGGTCTCTTTTTTCCAACAGTTTTCAAGTAATTAATTCAAGTAAGCTTATTTACAGCTGCTACTGTATATATGTGACCTACTTTAACCCTTCTTTACCCTTTAGGAATCGGTCTCCCTTGGAATGGGACACCACATTTTAAAAAAAATCTTGAACCAGGTTTCTTTCATCTACTAATTCAATTCAGTCATGTTTCTGCTTTATTGGGCAGATAAAGAGAAGAAACCAGCAAGTTATGTCCAAAAGCTGGAAAACGCCGAAATGCTTCCCAACTATCTGAAAAGATGTTGTACTTGAGGAACACTCGGTGTTCCAAGCTGGTCGACAGGGTGACATCTCTGCTCATGATGTAGATGCCGTCGTTATGGAGCGCACAAGTCAAGTTAAGACCCGATTTGGACGTGTTCTCCTTGAGGTAGAGCCACTGACGGGTGACGGTGTTGTAGGACTGCACGGTGAGCATGTCTTCGCTCTGGCTGCTCCTGCGGTTGGGCCCCAGCTCGTGGAGACACCCCCCGACGATGTAGATGGTCTCTTCCACAGACACCATCTGCTGCTTGCGAATGTGGACGTCACACGTTTCAAACAGCGTCCAGATGTCGGAAGAGGGGCAGTACTGCAAAATGTTCATGTTCCGGTCTGAAAGAAAGAAAGGCAAGTGATGACTCCGCCCCGACTAACGCCACTAGGCAAGGCTGTACAGAAATGTCTAACACTACGTGCATAATTTGGTAACAAAGAGAAAAAACTGTTTCAGAAAAAGCACAACTTGGAAAAACCGTTTTCAAAATGGCTGGGAAGAGATATATTTAGATCCATCCACACTCACTTCTCACTCCCAAACGTCTCTGCCTTGGGAGACTCAGACTGGATAAAACCAGGAAAAAGAGCAGCTCTGACTTTCACACAGCCCCTCCTCCCTGGTATCTCCACACCCGTGAACCACCAGGTCAGTGTAAAAAAAAAGTAAGTGCCTCAGACTCCTCATCAATAGCTACAAAATTACCAACTACTTAATACAGAAGCCAGGCTGGGCAGGAAGCAGATTATTCTTGACAGCTGATCCTAAGAAACAGGACAAGTAGCAACACAGGATTTCCAGGGGCTGTCCCGTGAAAAGGACACAACATTACACTTCAGGAGAAATGCATCAAAGTCTCACCTGCAGCCTTCTAACAAGCCACAGAATCACTTGGCAATTCAGTTTTCCAGTTTTTTTTAATGATTATTATTTGTAAAGGCAGGGTCTTTACCATGTCCAGCCTTGGTTTCCCAATTTTATCACCAGAGAGACACTAACAAAGGTCTTCCTATGTCCCTCACAAGAGACAGTTGTAGTGTAGGTAAGATCAAAGTCTAGATAAAAGGTTGCTGACATTTTAAATTAATAATGATTTTCAGCCAGGCATGGTGTCTCATGCCTGTAATCCCACCTCTTTGGGTGGTTGAAGCAGGAAAATCACTTGAGCCCAGGAGTTCGAGACTATTATTAGCCAGGCATGGTGGTGTGCACCTATGGTACCAGCTGCTACTTGGAAGGCTGAGGTGGGAGGATCACTTTAGCCTGGGAGGGTGAGGCTGCAGTGAGCTGTGATCATGTCACTGCATTCCAGCTAGGGTGAGAGAGTGAGATCCTGGTCTCTCAAAAAAAAAAAAAAAAAATTAATTTTCTTTAAGGAAAAATGTTGCCTAGTCTCTTTGTGAAAAACACTTGTGAAATTTAGAATATCTAGTTTTGTTTTTCTTGTTTTTAATTGTTCTCTTTTTCTTTTCTCCTCTAGGAAAGAATAAATAAGTATTTTAGCCACAGCAGAAAAAACAAATGCTCTGAGTTATAAACAGAATGAACTTCGTTTGTTGTTTTTTCTAAACAAACAAATCCTATCCATGAAGGAGACAGCTCAGCTTGGGAACTGACAGACAACTAAAGCCTACAGCACTGTGCTGGCTGCAGACGCTTGGTAAGAGAAGACAGCTCATTTTCTCAGAAGTTTCATACCTCTTACAGTCCTTCCTTCTGAGAGGGACCCACCCATAGTTAGCAATGCTTAAAAAGCACCCTCCACAGCCACATCTGATACCAACTAAAGGATCTCCTAAGAGAGCAAAGTCCTGTGGCGCACATGTCCTGATGCCTGGAGAAATCTCAGAATTGTAAGCCATGGCATTAGGAAACTGTCCTGACTTCCACCCATATTAATACCTCTCCTTCTTTCTTTTTACTGTAGCTATTATGATAAAGATCATTTTAGGAGATGGCCCAAGGGGATTTTAGTCACTAATTTATCAAAAAGTGCTCCTTAGTGACCTGGCTGTCCACCGAATGAATAAAGAACTCATTATATGAGGCTTCCACATATTTCTAAGCTCCAGGCCCAAAGGTCTTTCCAGGTGTTCTGTAAATGTTTTCTCTCCTCACTCAACAAGGGCTCAGACCATGAAGAGGTGGTTTGAGTTGGTGGAATGATCTTTTTGTTTTTACATTTAAAGTTGATTCTGAAGTTTGACAAATCACCCTTCTTCCCTTTACAGCTATTACTCTCTACTGAACTTCTTTGGATTTCTTCAGTGCCGCTCAAGAATTAAAATCATCAAATAGCTACCATAAAAATGAGCTACTATTTACTAAATTATAAAAGTCTCACTTGACTTAAAAAGTCAGAAGGCTAAAAACTAACTTTCTTTTTTTTTTTTTTTCCTAACAATCATGATATCTTATCTGAAATACACGGAACTATGAGGAAGTGCTGGGAAAGCCCCAGCAGAGAAAGAGGAGGGCTTCAGAGTATAAGTAACTGCCCAGCTCTCCCATTTTAAAAAACTAGTTTTCAGCCCTTATACAAATAGCCATCCATCCACATCACTGAACCATCCCATCAAGGGTATTTGGCTCAGGGAATCCAGAACAGAAATCACGGTGGGTGGCCCAAGTGAAGAAGGTACATTAGCAGTGGCTTGTGAAGCTACAAAACACACAAGAAGGGTTTTCTAGGTCAAATCTAAAGAACATTTGCTCAGCCAGGGTCATGGAAAAACTAGGAAATCTACCAGTAAAGTACTCTTTGGGTTACAGTGCCGCCTGTCAGTGTTGAACAGCTCTTGGTTACAAGAGAAGTCAAAGCACATATGTGCGTTATGTCAGCCCACAAGATGCAGTCTGTGTTACTCAACCTAGAGAGGAATGAGAATTCTTAGAATTGCTCATAGGTAAATAACTGGGAGTATTTACTTTCCTAGAAGAAAAAACACACACACACACACACACACGAGAGAGGGGGGATTACTACATAAACACAGGAGTTCTGGGGGACTGAGGGGCCCATAGCTTAGTCTAAACCTATAAAGTTAATCACTGTAACCTGACAACCAATGATGAAGATCAAAGAAATGACTAAGTCTCTCTTTTTTTTTTTTTTCAATTATATGTAAAGAAAAAGTTGTAAACTATCTTCAGTGGAGAGTCACCAGAGAGGGACATTGGGAACAGTTCAACAAATAATGAAAACTTGGAGTGGGAAAAAAAAGGTCACTTCTCTTTGTCTTCCCTCTCCTTAAATACATAAATATACACATCGCTTCAGTGGGTTGCATGGTTGTCCCTAACAAGATACGTCAATTTCCTAATTCCCTGAACCTGTGAATGGTGATTTTATTTAAAAAATAATAATAATAAAGCGGGGGGAATCTTTGGGCCAGGCACAGTGGCTCACGCCTGTAACCCCAGCACTTTGGGAGGCCGAGGTGGGAGATCGCTTGAATCCAGGAGGTTGAGCCTGCAATGAACTATGACTGTGCCACTACACTACAGCCTGGGCAACAGAGTGAGACTCCATCTCAAGGGAAAAAAGAAAAAGAAAGGGGATCTTTGCAGATGTAATTAAGTTAAAAACCTTAAGACAAGATCTTCCTGGATTACCCAGATGGGGCCTAAACCCAGCAGTGGCAACTGTCCTTAGACAGAAGGGGAGAAGCCACAGACACACACAGAGGAGAAGCCCCTGTGAAGATGGAGGCAGGGCATCATGGAGCCACCAGCCAAGGAGCGCCGAGCTACCAGAGACTAGAAGGAGCAAGGAGGAATCCTCCCTTAGAGGCCTCAGAAGGAACACAGCACTGCTGACACCTTGACTTCTGACTTCTGGTCGCCAGAACTATAAGAAAATATATTTCTGTTGTTTTAGGCCACCAAGTATATACTAACTTATTATGGCAGCCACAGGAAACTAACACACCTCCCACCATCTTCCCCACTGAATTAATGTTAAGACTTACTCTAAAAAGAAATAAATCAGATGTTCATCAAATACTTTACATTTTAACTTCTTCCTAACATAAATCCCCCAAAACAGGACACATTTGGATATGGTGGAAGGAATTTCTGTCACCTATCTGGATGCTATGTTAGCCTGTGGATTTCTGTCCTTTGGGAAGTTCCCATGGCTGCTGCGGCCTCACAGGGTCTTCTTCGTGCTTGTTAGCCAGGGCTGAAGAGCTCTGTCCTGCCCATATGGTACCACAAACGAGTGGCAGTTTATTTCACCATGTCGAATAAAACAGCAACTCTACTACTTTAATGTGGCTTAAAGTCCTAAGAGCCAGGTTACACCTTTTCTGTAAGTCCTGGGCTCCACAGAGTCAGACAGACCAAATGCAGAAATAGATTTCCTGGGATAAGAGGTAACTTGGAGACATCTGCTTTGGAGAGTGAAGGGAAGGAAAGGCACCCCTCTGCTTGACTGTCCCTCATTGTCTGTCTTCCCACAACCACAGTTTTCTTTTTTCTTTCTCTCTCTTTTTTTTTTTTTTAATTTTAGAGACTGGGTCTCACTCTGTCACCCAGCCTGGGGTACAGTGGGGCAGTCATAGCTCACTGCAGCCTCAAACCCCTGGCTCAAGCAATTCTCCTGTCTCAGCCTCCCAAATAACTGGGACTACAGGTATATGCCACCACATCCAGCTAATTTTGTTTATTTTCATTTTTAGAGAAGGGGTCTTGCTATGTTGCCCAGGCCTGTCTTGAACTCCCAGGCTCAAGCGATCCTCCTGCCTCAGCCTCCCAAGTAACTGGAACTACAGGTACATGACACCACATCCAGCTAATTTTTTTCTTTTCATTTTTAAAGAAGGGGTCTTGCTGTGTTGCCCAGGCCTGTCCTGAACTCTCAGACTCAAGCAATCCTCCTGCCTCAGCCTCCCAAAGTGCTGGATTACAGGCATGAGCCACTGTGTCCCGCCAACAACTACACTGTTCTCTATCACTGTTACATGAGACAATTCCCTACCAAGAACAGCAGTATAAAACTTGCTGGCAAGCAGGGCATGGTGGCTCATGCCTGTAATCCCAGCATTTTGAGAGGCCAAGGCAGAACAATCACTTAGCCCAGGAATTCAAGACCAGCCTAGGCAACATAGGGAGACCTCGACTCCACAAAAAATAAATAAACTTGTGGAGAAATTTTTTCATTTCCAAATTATTAACTATACAATGCCTGCCAAAAAAGTGAAAAACACATATGCACATTTTAATAAATAGTAGAACCAGGCCAGGAGCGGTGGCTCACACCTGTAATCCCAGCACTTTGGGAGGCTGAGGCAGGTGGATCACCTGAGGTCAGGAGTTACAGACCAGCCTGGCCAATGTGGTGAAACCCCATCTCTACTAAAAATACAAAAATTAGCTGGGCATGGTGGTGTATGCCTATAATCCCAGCTACCTGGGAGGCTGGGGCAGGAGGAGTGCTTGAACTTGGGAGGTGGAGACTGCAGTGAGCCAAGATCGTGCCACTGCACTCCAGCCTGGGTGACAGAGGGAGACTCCATCTCAAAAAATAAATAAACAAATAAATAGATAGTACAACCACCTCCCACTGCTGGTCAGGAAACAGCTCTCTTGTATTCATGTTCCTGCCCCTCCTGTGATGTGTGGCCACTGTCCTAAAGCTGGGTTTCTGGAACCTCTAGCTGATGTGTGTGTGCTCACAAAGAGAGAAAATGAGAACTAATTTGCCAGGATGCTCTGGTACTAAATTCCATAATGGTGGATGGGGGCAGGTTTGCTGTGTGTTTGTGATAAGGATGGGAATTCCCGGATGATCTTCTCCAAAGACCCACCCAACCTCAGAAAGCGATCCCCACAAACCAGGCCCAGACAAATCACAAGACAGCTGACCAAAAAGCTGGGTTTCCAGAAGCAAAAAAAAGAGATAACGTATTTTTTTTCACAGCTCTCCCTTCCCCACGCTCACACGAAGTTATCAAAAGATCCCTCCTGTCCCAATCATCCCTGCCATATGGGACTCTCTTCCTTCCAGATGTATAAGTGTACACTATTGAAGCATAACATGACACTTGGATATGTCGGGGTTTCCTCTGACACTCTCTTGCCCTTCCCAGACTGCTGACGCCTACACATGGGCAAACCACCTACCTGGTCCCTTCACTTACCTCTGGTAGTGTATCCTCCAATGACATAAATTTTTCCCTTACACTCACAGGCAGAGAACTCAGCCAGAGGATTGGGTAAGGGCGCCACAAAATTCCACGCATCCTGCTCAGGGTTGTAACACTCAACGTTAGAAACGGCCTGCCCTCCAATGGCATAGAGTTTTGAATGAACAGCCACAAGTTTGAAGTTAGACCTGAAAGAGAGACACACAGGCCCACAGAGTTAGTTCTTCTGATCAATGAGAAGTGTAACGACGGCATGAACTCTCCTGGACATCAGAAGAAAATTAGCTCTCCCCGTTGGGGGCCATTCCACCTGAGGACAGAGGAGGAAAGGATGGCTTCTCGAACCTCACTCCTGTCCCCAAGATTCCACGGGAATGGCACACTGTCCAAATACTAGCTATTGAAGATAAGCAGTTCAATACAACAAGTTATTAATCTCGTTCAGCCTTAGTCCAGCAACCAAAGACAATGTGTATACACTAAACTCCACACTTTCTTTCAGGGGCAGGCACAAAGGCAAGAGGGGAAGGCACCCACCTCACCCGGTTGTCTTTCACCTCTCAGAATGGTTATTTCATTCTTCCTACTGAGTAGTATGGCTTCATCTTAGGGACACACTGGTGCTGCCAAGACAGATAGGCAGGTATGAGGGGTGACTGCTAAAGGGTGGGTCAGGAGATGCTTGCACCACCAGTACACCTGAGCAGGACACTGGTCCTGCCTCCCCGCTCCAAGGGCATCTGACATACTGCATCACAACATATAAGATGGGGAGAGGTCAGCAACTGAACAAATTCACAGTTTGCATTTACTTATTTATTTACTAATTTATTTATGAAATAAGGTCTTGCTCTGTCACCCAGGCTAGATTGCAGCGGCACAGTCATAGCTCACTGCAGCCTTGAACTCCTGGGCTCAAGAGAGTCTCCTGCCTCAGCCTCTTGAGTAGCTTGGACTACAGGTATGCACCACCATACTCAGCTACACTCAGCTAATTTTTTATAAAAATGTTTTGTGAAGATGGCATCTCACTATGTTGTCGAAGCTGATCTTGAACTCCTGGCCTCAAGTGATCCTCTTGCTTCAGCCTCCCAAAGTGCTAGTATTAGAGGTATAAGACACCACAACCAGCCTCAAAAATATTTTGATCCAGCATTCTTAGGGTCAATACTTCTATTGACAAATGCTCATCTTTCATAAAATTAAGTAACTTGAAAAAGAGATGTACAATGATTTCCAGCTCTATATTCAGTAAATAATTAAATGCTGCTCATCAGCTTCAGACACTAAATAAGTCTTACGATTTTTGAACTGAAAAGTAACACAAAATTAATTTGTTTTGATATAGTACACAAGGATGAATCAGACCTTTGAAAGCCAGGAAGGATAAACACTTGGGAGTGCTGGGTCAGTCTGCTGTGAGATGTACAACAGTCACAAGTTTCCAAGAGTATGCGCAGCAGCATGATGCAACAGAAAAAGACCTGAGCACAAATCAGAAGACCTCGCTTCTAGTCCCAGCTCTGCTGATAACCAGCTATCTGACCCTGCTCCAACCACCTCACTTCGTCATCTGTAAAATGGTGATAACAGCCATCACAATGTAGTAGAGATGATTAAATCAAATAGTCTATCAGAAACTACTACACAGAGATAAAATACTATCATTCAAATTTCTGTTTTCTAGTGTTCGAAATAAAGGTGCTAAACCAAGTGAATTTCAAGACCACGTCTAATTCCAACACAATGATGTCTTCAAAAATAATAATATACTAAGAAAGAACGGAGGTAGAGACTATGCACACACAAAAAATTATATAAGGGGGTAGATTAAGAAAAAGCAGTGAACAAGAAGCCCATGCTTGATCTCCTAAAAAGTGTTCAATAAAACTGATGCATTAGACTATGGAAACAAGGTTAGTAACAAGCACCTACTAAACAGTTAAGATTTTTTAAAGATTCCTATCATGTTTATATCTAAATGTACTTTAGTTTGTTTTTCCAATCAGAGCGTGAATAGAGTACTCTTCATCCAGAGCCTCGTCTTGTCCCTTAAGGCCAGCCAGCCAGTCAGCCCACTTTTTTGTGCCAACAGACGTCAGGGTGGCAGGTACTGGGGGGTCCCTGATTCCTGCTGCTTACCTTTCTTGCTGCCAATGGTCCTTAAAATCCAACCATGATGCCCTCTCTGTGTGTGCAAATTTGGGGAACCAAAGGAAATCAAGCTTGTAAACAAGCACTAAATTTTCCAGCCACAATTTGTTTTTGCTCCCCAAAAGTACACAGATAGTAAATTTTGTAAGATCAAAACAGTTTTTAGTATTTATCCAGCATAATCATTTGTCCTAAGCAAACATGTAAGGGGCTTCTTTTTGAGGCTCAATGAATAGGCAGTTAAAGTAAACGATTCCATCTCTCCAGACCCCGACACGCTCAAATTCACTTGAAGAGAAACACTTTTTAATGCAGAATTTGTTTTAAGATGAAATTGCCACCTAAAATCAGACCATTTAATAAAGAGGCATACTGCTAAAGGTTATGAGTCCAGGCTTACACAGGGAAATCTCAGACATTATCACACATCAATTGCTGTCTGACCTTAGAAAAATTACTGAATCTGTTTATCTGTTCCTCAGTTTTCTCATCTGTTAAGTGGGGACAAGAAGGGCACAATATCTGGCATGCAGTAAGAGCTGAAAATGACAGCAGTTGCAGAGGTAAGTCATTCTGCATTGGCATTCTACGGAATGCTTCTCTGGGTGTCGTAAGTCCAAGTTTTTCTTAACCTCAGGAGGGTTGGTTTCTCATTTGTCAACTGCAACAGTCACTGACTGCGACGTACTCTGGAACTCTCTACAAAGTGCGCTCTCATCCACAAATTCTCATCACTCACTGCTTCATTTCCAACTTTCTGAAAATAATTCTTCCAGGCCGGGCGTGGTGGCTCACGCCTGTAATCCTAGCACTTTGGGAGGCCGAGGCGGGTGGATCACGAGGTCAGGAGATCGAGACAATCCTGGTTAACACGGTGAAACCCCATCTCTACTAAAAATGCAAAAAATTAGCCGGGCGTGGTGGCGAGCGCCTGTAGTCCCAGCTACTCGGGACGCTGAGGCAGGAGAATGGCGTGAACCCAGGACGCGGAGCTTGCAGTGAGCCGAGATCACGCCACTGCACTCGTCTGGGAGACACAGCAAGACTCCGTCTCAAAAAAAAAAAAAAAATTCTTCCAGTCTTCACCTCCTGAATGGTAAAGGTATAAATTCAAGCTATCAACCGCCTTTCAAAATTATCATCTTTACAGTATTTTCTTAATATTAACATACTATGTTCAGGAGTTAAAAAGAAGAACTTCAAGACCAAGTAACAAGTCATCTATCATAGCTATATACTTGTTACTTGCAATAAAAATATTATCATTAAAATTTCTGTTTTAAGTGAAAAAATTAGATAAAACCACAATTGCATTTCAAGGTCACTTGTAAGAATTTTTTTTTTTAAAGGAGAACTTTTTAAGAGACAGGGTCTCATTTCATTGCCCAGGCTGGAATGCAGTGGCCTGATCATGGCTCACTGCAGCCTTGAACTCCCGGCCTCAAGCGATCCTCCTGACTCAGCCTCCCAAGTAGCTAGGCCACCACGTGTGGCTTAAAAAGCTCTTTAAATCCCTAAAAGTTAAGTAACATGAAACATGCTAAACACCAGCACACAGATCTCAAGGATTAACAGTAGCTACATACAACCACAGGAAGGCAAGATGACACAGAGGTCTGGGTGGCTTCGAGTCTAGCCCTGTGATTATGTGGAAGGTAATTAAACTCACTAAGCCTCAGTTTCCACTTTAAGGAAATGGGATTCATAACATCTACCTCATAGAGATGTTGTGAGCATTCATATGAAGTGACACCTCAAGTTGTGACTACAATACCTGACCCCGAGTAAGAGCTCAGGAAATGAAAACCATCATTATGACTCCCTATGTAGAGAAAGAAGTTTGCTTACCACCAGACTAAAAATTAGAACAAAATGCCAAGATCCTTTCAAAAGTCCTTTCTCAATCACTCAGAACACGATTGCTTAAGTCTGTGGGCAGGTCCTTTTGTCTCCTCTTTCCCCTTCATCTACTTGCCTTCTGCCACGTCCCTACGCATTAATTTCCCCTAGGGACTAGGAAGGGGAGAAGGGGAAGGGCAGAAAATAGAGGTAGTCATTGTTGCTACTTATGCCCAGCTCTAAGAAACTCCAAAAGCAAAGATGCAAAAAGCAATTTAAACTGTTGGCCAAAATTAAATGGGGGGGCGGGGGGGGGGACTGTGAATAGACATACAGTTTTCTTTCTTGCACTATTCCCAGGCTCTACTACAACATCAACCACAGAAATGCTCCAAAAATGGTAAACATTGGCTGAGAGGAGAAGGGACAGCTCAGCAAACGCTAAGGCTGAGAACTGCAATTCCATCTCTGCCAGGAGACACTTGTTTATTAAAGTCTCTCTCCCAGCCTTGCTGTATTCACACATGGAACAGGAGGAATCACTCCAACTCCATTTTCAGAGCTAAAGTGCAGGGCAAGGGAAAAGACTAGAGAAAGCTTTGGAAATGGAGAACATTAACGAACAAACTGCTGCAACAGTGGTCAGTTCCTGCAAGTTATCACTGATTAAAGTGAGGAGGGAAAAGCAAGCACCCTCGATCTCACAAAGTTTTTTTTTTGTTTTGTTTTGTTTTTGAGACAAAATCTCACTCTGTTGCCCAGGCTGGAGTGCAGTGGCGCGATCTTGGCTCACCGCAACCTCCCCGTCCCGGGTTCAAGTGATTTTCCTGCCTCAGCCTCTTGAGTAGCTAGGGCTACAGGTGCCCACCACCACACTCAGCTAATTTTTGTATTTTTAGTAGAGACAGGGTTTCACCATGTTGGCCAGGCTGGTCTCAAACCTCTGACCTCAGGTGATCCGCCTGCCTCAGCCTCCCAAAGTGCTGGGATTACAGGTGTGAGCCACCACGCCTGAAGGTCTCACAAGCTTTTATGTGTGAAGAGTTACATCCTGACAACGTGTGAGATCAAACCCACATTCAGACCATCAGGCAGTGTTGCACACTTGGCCTACAGAGCAAAACATTTCTTTTTTACCCCCTGATGATCATATAGCACCCACTATCTTCTCCAGAGTGCAAAAGGCTTTATAAAATCTCTCAATTGGCTGGGCACAGTGGCTCACGTCTGTAATCCCAGCACTTTGGGAGGCCGAGGCGGGCAGATCACGACGTCAGGAGATCGAGACCATCCTGGCTAACATGGTGAAACCCCGTCTGTACTAAAAATACAAAAAATAAATTAGCCAGGCGTGGTGGCGGGCGCCTGTAGTCCCAGCTACTCCGGAGGCTGAGGCAGGAGAATGGCGTGAACCCGGGAGGCGGAGCTTGCAGTGAGGCGAGATCGCGCCACTGCACTCCAGCCTGGGCGACAGAGCGAGACTCCCTCTCAAAAAAAAAAAAAAAAAAAAAAAAAAATCTCTCAATCCTAGAGTTCCTGCTATTTAAGATTCTGGATCACTGCACTATTCAGTCCCTGGGAAAAGTGAACTGCTCTACATTTGACCCCTTTTTCAAAGTAAAATTTGACCCCTTTTTCAAAGTAAAATACTGATACATCCCAAAGCAGTCTCCGACAAAGGTGAATCAAAGTAGATGTGAAATTCTGCATAGCCAGAGGCCAAAATCTGGTTTTCTTTCTCAAGGTTCCAAATTACTTCCAGTGCGTGCATAACTTGCATTGGATGCATCATCCAGGAACAACTCCATACTAGGTTTCATTTTTACTTGTCTCATCATCTAAACTCAATTTTAAACTTCTTGAGGGCAGCAACTATGTCATCAGCTTCTGTATATCCAATTGTGACTAGAAAAATGCTGGGCTTAAAGGCTGTGGTGGAGCTGAGGCACACATGATGAAATTCTAAAAAGTAGCACAGTACCACAAGAGATCTGTGCTCTATTTCTTAGAAGGAAATATTTTTTAACAAAAATAAGGGGGGAAATGTGCATGAAGATGGTCCCTGCAAATCTAAAAGCCAAAACTTACCTACAATTTAAGTGGTTATAACTACTCAATGGATATTTACATTTTGGTTGCTATACTTATTACACATCCTTGAGCAATTTACTTAACTTCTCTGTGCCTCACTTTCTGTCTCTTTAGAATGGGAACCTGCCTAACAGCCCTTGTGAAGAATAAGTGAGATAATACATGCAAAGCAGCGGGAACAGCACCTAATGCAGAGTTAAGTGTTCAATTAAATGATGTCTCTCATTATATCTCAGCTACTCTAAATAAATATAATGACTGTTACCAAGGTAAAAATGTTCACTATAGTGTTACAAATAAAGCAAAATATAAAATTATACATTAACTTTTATTACAATAATGTAAAAATATATTGCATAATTTTTTTTAAAGAAAACACGTATTTTAAGCACCTATTATTATTGGACATCTTGTTAGGAGTAGGGCTATACATAAGCATTGAATAAGTCCTAGCTCCTGATGGGAAGGCAGAGAGGAGAGAATGTCAATTAAAGTGGGGGAGTGGGCATGAGATGCTAGAGGAGCAGAGATGGAACATTCAGCCCAAACGAGAGTTCAGGAAGGAAC
This sequence comes from Mandrillus leucophaeus, assembly GCF_000951045.1. Classification (NCBI taxonomy): domain Eukaryota; kingdom Metazoa; phylum Chordata; class Mammalia; order Primates; family Cercopithecidae; genus Mandrillus; species Mandrillus leucophaeus. The sequence continues at coordinate 18,320 of NW_012107430.1, forward strand.
TCCTGGGAGATATGTCATACTTAAGTCAAAGCAGAGGGAGCTAAAGAAGGGTACAATTTCCAATACAGCATCAATAATCAATTAGAAGATATAATGGGCCGGGTGCGGTGGCTCAAGCCTGTAATCCCAGCACTTTGGGAGGCCGAGATGGGCGGATCACCAGGTCAGGAGATCGAGACCATCCCGGCTAACACGGTGAAACCCCGTCTCTACTAAAAAATACAAAAAACTAGCCGGGCGAGGTGGCGGGTGCCTGTAGTCCCAGCTACTCGGGAGGCTGAGGCAGGAGAATGGTGTAAACCCGGGAGGCGGAGCTTGCAGTGA
>NW_012107430.1:18693-23364 GCF_000951045.1 Mandrillus leucophaeus
AAAAAAAAGAAGATATAATGGAGGGTCAGGCATGGTGGCATGTAATCTTAGCACTTTGGGAGGCCACAATGGGAGGATTACCTGAGGCCAGGAGTTCAAGACCAGCCTGGGTAACATAGCCCCCATTTCTACAAAAAAAAAAAAATTTAATTTTAAAAAGTTAACTGAGCATGGTATTGCATGCCTGTAGTCCTAGCTACTGGGGAGGCTGAAACAGGAGGACTGCTTAAGCCCAAGAGTTGAAGGCTGCAGTAAGTTATGATCACACCACTGTACTCCAGTCTGGTGACAAAGCAAGACCCCATCTCTTTAAAAAAGAAAAAAAAAGGGATATTTGGATGTCTGGCAACATTTTCTCTCTTCCACGTGGAAGTAACCAGCTGTGGCTGAGAGGCAGAGCCCTCTTCTGGTGGGGCAATAGCGCTCGGCTTCATTGTAACTCCCACCCACCCCTCTCTGCAACAATTTCACCTACCCAGTCACTTTGGGATCTTATTTTTGAATATTGCAGAAAAAAATAACTGCATGGGAAAACATGCACAACATTACGTAACAGACGAGAGATTAATATCTGTATTCACACATGGAACTTCTCGAATGTGAAGAAAATAAGCCAATTTTTAGAAAACTGGCAAAGATCATTTACAAAAGAAATACAAATGGCCAACATATAAAAAGAATAATCTCTCTTCTAATTGGGAAAAATCACACTAGTGTTTTTGCCCATTAGGTTTGGGGAAAAAAAGATGATAATATTCTATCTTGGCAAGAGTATAGGGAACTGGCAAGTACAAACACTGTTGATGGAAGAAGAAATCAGAAGACTTTTTTTGATGGGCAATTTGGCAGGAGCAACCAAAATCTATTGATTTATTTATTTTTAACTGTTTATAGAGATGGGGCCTCACTATGTTGCTCAGGCTGGAGTGCAATGGCTATTCACAGGCCCAATCAGAGTGCACCGCAGCCTCCAGCTCCTGGGCTCAAGTGATCCTCCTGCCTAAGCCTCCCAAGTAGCTGGGACTACAAGCGTGAACCACTGCACCCAGCTTCAACAAAACTTAAAACATGTATACGCAGCTGGGCACGGTGGCTCACGCCTATAATCCCAGCACTTTGGGAGGCAGAGGTGGGCGGATCACGAGGTCAGGAGATCGAGACCATCCTGGCTAACACAGTGAAACCCCATCTCTACTAAAAATACAAAAAATAATTAGCCGGGCGTGGTGGCGGGCGCCTGTAGTCCCAGCTACTCAGGAGACTGAGGCAGGAGAATGGCGTAACCTGGGAGGTGGAGCTTGCAGTGAGCCGAGATCGCATCACTGCACTCCAGCCTGGGCAACAGAGTCTCAAAAAAAAAAAAAAAAATGCATACACTTTGCCCTACCTATCCAGAGATTCCACGAATTTTGACATAGGAAACTAACTCACATATGGCTACCAAGATACACGCACATCTACCAGGATGTTCAATATGGCAATGCTTATTGAAACATCCAGTGCAAATGGAAGTGACCAAAATGTTCATAAATAAGGGAAAGGCTAATTACATTATGGTACATCCTTAGGGTGGAATGACACACAGCCATTAAAAAGTGTGAGGTAGATCTACATTTGTTGACAGAGAAAAAACTCTCAGCTATGGTTAAGTGGAAATATCAAGTGCCATAACAATCACTACAACCTAGTCAATTTTAGAATTTTTAAAATGGGTAAGGTGACACACCGCCGTGCACATTAATATACATAAACACTTTTCCCCTATTGTTAACCACTATCAACATACTTATACAGCTGACCCTTTAATAACACGGGTTTGAACTGCGAGGGTCCACTTATATTCAGATTTTCTTCTGCCTCTGCCACCCGAGACAGCAAAACCAACACTTCCTCTACCTCCTCAGCCTACTCAGTGTCAAGGCGATTAAGGATGATCGACTTCCACTTAATTTTCTCTTCCTTAGTTTCTTAATAACATTTTCTTTTCTATAGCATACTTTATTGTTAGAATAAAGCATATAATACATATACAAAATGTTTTGATTGATTATATTATTGGTAAGGCGCCTGGTAAACAGTAAGCTATTTAGTAGTTAAGTTTTTGGGAGAGTCAAAAGTTATATGGGGATTTTTGACTGTGCAGGGGTCGGTGTCCCTAGCCCCCACATTACTTAAGGGTTAAGTGTATTTATGTAAGTATACATGTAATTTACAAATATAAATGTTTATACATTTATAATATCTAAAGGTAACAGAAGTCTGTCGATACACTGACACTTTTTCTTCTGTACCCTGAGGGCAGACATTTCCTCTTCTTACTCTGTATTTTTGTGTAATTTGCAGTTTTCCTAAGAAGCATGCATTCATGCATTACTTGAATGCTTTTTTTTTTTTTTCCCAGGGGATGAAAAGGGCCTTCCTAGAAAAAAGACAAAGACTACCAAGGATGTATGAAGGGAAGAAAGAACTGTGAGGAACTGCGGTACTAAGGATGGCCTGGTGAGCGTCAAATGATGTGTAGCTGGAGGCATGCAAGAGGAGACAGAGAACTCAGGGCCGCCCACCCCTAATCAGACCACCACCCATAGCCACACAATGTTTCTTTGTTGTTTCAATTACAGCGCATAGAATGTTTTAAAATAACACTTCTGATACCAAATTTTAAATATGGTATCATCTCAATGGTGCAAATAATGCATTAAAAATGGGCTGGCAGGAAATATGCCAACCTGCAGTTACTGCCTCTAGGAAGAACGAGTGGTAATAATCATCTTTTTGCTTCTTCATTCTTTTCCATTTTCTAGTTTTCTGTAACCATGTATTATCAGGGAAAAAAGCACACTTTTCAAAATGAATTCCATATTATAGGAGAAATAAAGCCAGTTATTTCCCCAAATAATCCCTGGCCAAGGAGGACCCTCGAGTCAAATAGATAGATATATAAAGGATTCTCTGTTACTGTGAAGACTTCCTTCGCCTAGCTGTGAGTTCCCCAATTCCTTGCTCCACACTTCAGGACCAGGACCCTGTGAGGATTGAGATGGAAACACGTGGATGGGAAGAAAGGGTATTTTCATTCTTTCTTGAGTTACATTGATTCTCTTCCCTGCTTCTGAATGACTCTGAGGCCTCCTGGGCGCTACCGTGACTCTGAGGCCTCCTGGGCGCTACTGTCTTTATTTCCTACCATCACTTCCCATATATGCTCTTTGCTCTTGTTTTCATATTCCTTCCCTGGTTCCTTTCCCTTCTCCCCTCTCATCCCACTCCTCAAGCTCCTCCTCTTCCTTTCTTCAAGTCACCCATATTGCAGGCAGGAGGGATTTGCAGGATGGGAGGGGGAGAAGGTTGGGTAAATGAAAATATTCCAATTCTATAGTTGAACACTTCCAGGCTCAAGCTTTGGGTCATGACGATGGCTGTCCAGGGAAGGAAGCAAAAGAGAAGATAAAAAATAAGAAAAGCAACCCCTATTGCAAATGTTAATACATTTCCAGTGATTATCTCTTGGTCATGATGGGTGTCACAGTGTGAAAGACTCTCTGTTGTCACAGTCACTGACAACAGAAAAAAATCCCCCAAAGTCAGTGTCACAGGTTACTGTCCAGTGTGTCATTACCATCAGGATCGAATCCTCAAAACTAAGAAAAATTTTTTTAAAAATTAAGGAGCAATTTTCTTTTAAAGTATTCTTATAGGAAACCACGACATCTTTTTTCACAAGAACAGAGACAAAGAAAGCAGATTCACCTAAAGGCACAATACCTGCCAAAAAACCACTCCACTACTTGACCTCACTGGGGAGTTCCTCTTCGCAATTTCTTAGTTCACTGGGAACTTTGCCAGCACCAAGGCCAACAACATTCCTGAAGATGTCATTTCCACCTCAGCACACCCTCCCCTATTTACTGGCTCAGTAAACACCGGGTCCATGAACTAATGAACAAGTGAATGAATGAGAAGGCAGCAGCACTCTGCCGGGATGCTTACCTCTTCTGGTTCATGGAGGCCACCTGGAGCCATTCGTTGGTGCTGGGGTTGTAGGAATGCGCAGCGGAGATCTCCTGGCTAGTGATCCTGTACCCGCCCACTATGAAGAGGTAGTTGTCCAGGATGGCAGACCCATAGCCCCTGACATTGACCAGGTCGGGAGGAAGGTTGTTGGCCAGCGGGAACCAACGCTCAGTCATCTCCTCGTACCTGAGCATGGACGGGGGCTCCCCCTGGTAGGGGTGAGGAGCCAGGGGTCCCCCCAGGAAGTCCCCGAGGGCCACGAGGACAGGAGTCCCAGTCATCCGGGCCTCCCTCAGCCTCTGCTTCAGGCTGACATCCCCTGGAGCTTGGGGAGGAGACCCCAGGAGGTGGAACTGGGGCTTGCACAGCACCTCGTGGAAGTGGACGACCATGAAGCGCAGGCAGGCCTCCTGCAGGTCTGGCAGCCCGTACACCTGCGCCAGGCGGTACATCTCCAGGCAGTTGTTGAGCCGCACCTGGGACAGCAGCAGCTGCAGCAGAGACGTGACCTGCAGGAAGGAGGCCGCCTCCACCAGCTCGGACAGCAGGCTCACCTCATCCATCTCCTCGTCCTCGTCCACCCCGCCGCCCTTCTCCCCGCGCGGGCCCAGGAGCCAGCCTTCGCGGGCCCCGCCGGCGTTGATGAAGTCCAGCACC
>NW_012107430.1:25134-28127 GCF_000951045.1 Mandrillus leucophaeus
GCTACTGCACTCCAGCCTGGGTGACAAAGCGAGACTCCGTCTCGGAAAAGAGCGACCACTTGTTTCCTATGTTCTCTCAGTGAACATTGCAATTAGAAGGCCCACCCCAAATAATAACAGGAAGGACTTTTTGTGTTGCTCATGAATTCATCCAAGGAAGGGGGTGGGGGGAGAAATATACTGTTAGGGTTATCTTTGGGTAGGAGAAGGGAGAAGGATTGAGAGGAAGCAGAGGGTGTGTTCACTCTTATCTTACAAAACAAAAACAGAAAACCTTGAAAACTTCCCCCAAACCAAGATTTGAGAACCACCTATGATAAGCAGTCCTTAACTTGGAGAGGATATGTGTTTGGTTTTTGTTTTGTTTGTTTGTTTGTTTTTACAAACTTCAGCTTTCTTCTTGAATGACAAGTTGTTAAATAATATCTTCTTCATAAGTACATTTCCCGTATTTAAAGAAGTACATCCTACCATGCTAACATTTTATGTTGGGAAAGGGAAAGGGTTAAAAACCAGAGAACTAAAGAAAGTCATAGGTGAAACATGAGATCCTTTCAACATAGTTTGGTTACATTTGTGGTTCTTACTATGTAATTTGCTGCCTCACAGAGAGGTGTTGTCATCTTTTACTTTGTATATTATTATTACTTTGGAAAGGAGGTTTATCTTTTTATTTTTTAGGAAAAAAATTCTTTTTTTTTTGAGATGGGTTTTGCTCCTATTGCCCAGGCTGGAGTGCAATGGCGCGATCTCGGCTCACTGCAACCTCTGCCTCCCGGGTTCAAGCGATTCTCCTGCCTTAGCCTCCCGGGTAGCTGGGATTGCAGGCATCAGCCACCACGCTCGGCTAATTTTGTATTTTTAGTAGAGATGGGGTTTTACCATGTTGGTCAGGCTGGTCTCGAACTCCTGGCCTCAGGTGATCCACCCACCTCGGCCTCCCAAAGTGCTGTTGGGATTACAGGCGTGAGACACCGTGCCAGGCAAAAAATGCATTTTTTTTCCCCATAGCGATAGGGTCTTGCTACATTGCCCAGGCTAACCTCAAACTCCTGGCCCCAAGGGATCCTGCCACCCCAAGTGATCCTGCTGCCTTGGCCTTGGCTTCTCAAAGCACTAGTGTGTCTGGCCTATTTTCTTTATAATAATGCTGGGAATAAGGAACTAAAAAATAAAAGACATCGAAAATGGTCTAGTAGATTCTGGCCTCCCTGGAAAAAAATAAAGGAAATAAAAATGGATCTATGACTTACTCAGTTGTTTTCTTGGATTCTATAAAAAACATTCATCTCTTCACCTTGTTTCACCTGGCCTTTAAATCATTACTGATAAAACTCCATTTTCACATCAACCCTTCACACTTCCATTCTCTATGAGGGTGCAGTGAGACACGATAAGCTTTGGAGCAGGAGGTGGAGTGGGTGATCATGGATTTAGCAGGTTCTTTGGGATGGTAGAGTATAACATCCAGTATTAAGCATCAGGCTGCGGAATTTTGCTGGGAGGCACCTCCTGTATCAAAGAGGCTTAGACCTACGATTTATCTATGTCTCAACTGGCAACAATGCCAGATTCAGTGGGTCAGCCACAAAGAACAGGCTCTCAGTCTCTCCTCTGTCTCTTGAATCTTTCACCAATGGATGCTTTTGTTTCCCAGCCGTCATAGATAGGCCTCAGGCTGGTATTTTCTTGCCTTTTTAAAACAGACCAAAAAAATCATGCTCAAAGAATGATGTGCATTAGAAAGGCAATTCAAGCACAGTAACATTATCAGGGTAAGACGAGGTTGGACAGGGAGTCTGGGGTGTTAGTCTTACAATACTGGGCATTGATCTTGTGAGTTTTTTGGCTCCCAATATGATAATAACATTATTTAGGATTGGGAGCATCTTAAATGATCAAATCATTTTAATAAATTACACAGTAAGTTTTCTGTTAAGCTAGAAAAGCAATGTCAGAGCAATATAAACTCCTTTATTTTAAAAAGACCTAAATTTATTTCTAGGCCTCTTGAAAATACCGTTTTATATAACTGGAGGTATAATTTTATAGATCTGTTATTGACTGATCTTTGGATAATAAAAACTGGCTTTGTGGTACTATCTGTAAAACAGTTTTACAAAGAGTTAGGTCAAATAGAGTTAGGTAATTTTTATTTTTTATTTTTTTGAGAAGGGGTCTCACTATGCCATTAAGACTGGAGTGCGGTGTCACTATTATGGCTCAATGAAGCCTCCCAGGTTCAAGTGCTCCTCCAAGGAGCCTCCCATGTTCAAGTGCTCCTCCCACCTCAGCCTCCCAAGTAGCTGAGATTTACAGGCATGCGCCACTATGCCCGGTTAATTCTTACATTTTTTGTGGGGATGGGGTTTCATCATGTTGCCCAGGCTGGTCTTGAACTCCTGGGCACAAGTGATGCTCCCTCCTCAGCCTCCCAAAGTGCTGGGATTACAGGCATAAGCCACCGCACCCAGCTGAAGTAGGTCATTTTTTAAAGAATTTATGGAAAATGTCCCTTTTGAAATAGCAAGTAGAAAAAAATCTCAGCACAAGATGTTTATCACAGTATTGCTTTTAGTAACAAAAAATTGGAAAACAACATAATGTATAATAATAGTAGCTAACATGTGTTGAGTGTTTAGTATGTGCCAGGCACTATTGTAAGTGCTTTACATGGATTACAGTACTGTTTTTATATTTTACAGCTGAGGAAGCTGAAGTGCAGAGTAAATTTTGGTATGGTAGAATGAAATACCAAAGAGCCATTAGAAGTTTTTGTGTAGATCTTTCTTTAGGATCACTGAAAAACATACTTTTTTTTGAGACAGAGTCTCGCTCTTATTGCCCAGGCTGGAGTGCAGTGGTGTGATCTCAGCTCACTGCAACCACGGCCTCCCGGGTTCAAGCCATTCTCCTGTCTCAGCCTCCCAACTAGCTGGGATTACAGGTGTCTGCCACCATGCCTGGCTAATTTTTGTATTTTTAGTAGAAAC
>NW_012107430.1:29097-35680 GCF_000951045.1 Mandrillus leucophaeus
CTAGTTTTTTTGTATTTTTAGTAGAGACGGGGTTTCACTGTGTTAGCCAGGATGGTCTCGATCTCCTGACCTCGTGATCCACACGCCTCAGCCTCCCAAAGTGCTGGGATTACAGACGTGAGCCACCATGCCCGGCCCCTGCTTTTTATTTTCTATTTCTGCTTTCCTCAGGTCTTTTCCATCAACAAAGCCACCTCCTCTGCTCAGTTGATTGGATTTTATAGAATGAGATGTTGCCCTATTCTGGAATCACAAATAAAAGTCAATTAAGATCTTTAAACTAAATTTGTTGTAATTTTGTATTTTGACAGTTCATATGTCAAATAGCAATATCCAGAAAGATGTTTATTAAGATGGTAAGTGCTTGAATAGTTTCTCTTTTTGTATTTTTCTACATGATTTGAATTTAAGTGACCATATGTCAATTTAATAGAAGCAAAAACATTTTTAAAGAAAAAATAACATTTAAAGTTTTCAGGTACCATTTTTAAAAAATAATTTTTATTAATTTTATCAGCAAATGAAACGGAAACATAAGTAAATAAAGCAACTAGCAATTTTAAAATAAAGGTGACCAGGCACGGTGCTCACGCCTGTAATCCCAGCAATTTGGGAGGCTGAGGCAGGCAGATCACTTAAGGTCAGGAGTTTAAGAGCAGCCTGGCCAACATGGTGAAACCCCATCTCTATTAAAAATACAAAAATTATACAGGCATGGTGCTGCATTTTTGTAATCCCAGCTGCTCGGGACGCTGAGATGGAAGAGTTGCTTGAACCCGGTAGGCGGAGCTTGCAGTGAACCAAGATTGCGTCGCTGCCCTCAAGCCTGGGCCACAGGGTGAGACTCAGTCTCAAAAAGTAAGTAACTAAGTAAGTAAGTAAATAAATAAATAAATAAATAAATAAAGGTGAAATATCGACTGTTTTCCAAATGTCTTGAATTTACTAAAGCTATGCTATTACTTCACTACCATTTAAAAATTATTTCTCTTTGTTTTTTTCAGTTTCTCAATATTCCTAACACAACTTTATTTCTGGTTTTTTTTTTTTTTTTTTGAGACAGAGCCTTGCTGTGTCTCCCAGGCTGGAGTGCCCAGATTCAAGTGATTCTCTTGCCTCAGCCTCCTGAGTAGCTGCGATTACAGGCATGCACCACCACACCCGGCTAATTTTTGTATTTTTAGTAGTGATGAGGTTTCACCATATTGGCCACATTTGTCTCCACCTCCTGACCTCTAGTGATCCGCCCATCTCAGCCTCCCAAAGTGCTGGGATTACAGGCGTGAGCCACCACGCCTGTCCTATTTCTGTTTTTTAACAAGCGAAACTGAAGTGTCTTCCTTTCATCAAAGCTTATGGAGTGATTTAAATGAGATAAAAGTAGTACATAGTCTTAAGACGGCTCTAGTTAATTCAAGTTGAGCCTTCTTGTTTAGGTAAAACTTCCATTTATTTCAGTCATCTATCTATATCAGTGTTTCCTAAACATCTTAGGAAATCACCTGGGACTCCTGTAAAAATAAGAAGGCCACTGTCCACTCAATAGCTACTGAATCAGGCTGTTGGGAGAGATAAGTGACTTTTAAAGTACAGATCACATTTGTGAACCCCTCTGCATAGCAAGAGCACCCTATTGGAAAGAAATATAATGTATTCCACATTGCAACAGTGTAGAGTTTTTAGGTATTTGATAACAAGGCCTTATAACAACTTTTGATTCAGTTGCATTGCTTCCTGGTTTCTGCAATTTCAGCGCACAGGGACAAGTTTTGAGATTGTTATGGATGCCTCCCTCAACCTCTGCCTTCCAGTTTCTACCATTTCTTTTTAAAATACTTGGCCCCAAGAAATTATCCATTTCCAGACTTTATGCAATCTCCAAAAAAAAACTTTAAAAAAGTTTAAAGCATGCTTTTACATTGAGACTTGTAGGTCCTTTGTTTGTTTGTTTGTTTTTTGTTTCTTAATAGCACCAGCCCCTGCAAGGCTTTATTTATTTATTTATTTAGTAGAGACCCTGTCTCCCTATGTTGCCCAGGCTGGTCTCGAACTCCTAGGCTCAAGCAATCCTCCTGCCTCAGCCTCCCTACAGTGCTGGGATTATAGGCATTAGTCACCCTACCTGGCCAAGACTTGTAGATCCTTTAAAATGAAACTTTGATCTTTATTTAAATATACTCTGACAGCAAAAGGGTTAAACAACTGTGGCTCATTCCATTATCCCTGAAAGGAACACAAGAACTTCAAGGAATTAGGTAACACACAAAAGAACCTATATTTAATATGACTCAAAGACTTGAAGATCATAAGATTAGAGAGTAGACCTTCCTGTTTATGTCTCGAGGGCATCTTCTAAGAGAAATCACCATGGAATCTCATAAAATATTGAGAGTAATTTTTTGTTACTCATCCTTTCTCTTCCTTCCTTTGCCATTATAAAACCTCTCTTCCCTATCCCTTTGATCAGATGGAATCGTCTGAGTCTTTGCAGGTAAGCAACTGAAATTTGCTTTCTATACGAAGTTCATTAGAATGAAATATTTATCATTTTGTGTATTCTGTGTGGCTTAGGCAAGGTTAGGAGTTAGTGCATAATATAATTTTTGCTCAGAAGAAAATGAAGTGTTTCATATTTAAAGCTATTCAGTCTTAACTACTTTCCTTTTCATTATCAATTATTATATGTTTCTAAACATAAAAAGATATGTAACAACTAGACTGACTATTATTAGGAAACAGGTGAAGAGATGAATGTTCAAAGAATGCCAACGATTTTTGTGTCAAGGTGGTGAATGAGTCATTGTATAAAAAGGTATAAAAGAAATACAGATCACAGATTAGAAAGTTTCTTTTTTAAAAGAAACAATAGAGTGCTTTGTGCCAAAAGCTGATTATCACTAATGCTTCATATAAAATTGGATAGAAAAAAGCAACAGTTTTATGCTTTGAACTAATTTGTCACCTTGGATGTCACAGGATATGAAACCCATAACTTTCACAAAAGCAAGAGTTCATTTTCACTGCCTTTTCAAATGTTCGGGCATTGCAATTGAAATGATTTTATTACCATTTAGAAATTTAAAAACATTTCACCATTTTCCTAGTGTTTTCTGTTTGTTTGGTTTGGTTTTTCTGAGACAGGGTATCCCTCTGTCACCCAGGCTGGAGTACAGTAGTGTCATCTCGGCTCACTGCAATGTCTACCTCCCAGGCTCAAGCAATCTCCCACCTCAGCCTCCCAAAGTGTTGAGATTACAGGTGTGAGCCACTGTGCTTGGCCAAGGTTTTTTTTTAAGTCAGAGTGAAAACCCAAACCAGTGCAAAAAAATTTTTGTAGTGACCCTGAATGTCAGAACTTAAATTCAAAGAAATATAGATGATTTTTTTAAAAAACAATCTGCAGTTACAAGTTCTTTAAAAATCAAACAGAGGTGCCCTCACAAAATCATGTCTTGTTTATGATGAAACAGATACTTCCTTTATCTGACGTCAAGTGACTAACTTATTGTTTCCCTCAGAAAGCCTCTTGACTAAGGTTTCCACTTGTCTTTATATTTACTTAGCAAAAGGTGTCTGTGACTATTCACTTTCAGAGAAAGAAGAAAAGCAGAAAAGAGAATGCACGTCTTAAGATGCTAAGGGACAGGGGATTGAAATAGCCTGGAAAGTGTTCAGAAAGAATGCCAGCAAATCAAATGTTCACCTGGGGCTTGGGAAGAAACAAAAGAAAAATCAATATGCAGTCAAAGAGTGGTCTTATTTTTCTAGAAAGTGACTCTCCAGAAAAGCTCCAAGGAAGCTCTCCCTTAACACCTCTGACATTCCAGAGACTGTCCTAAACTCCGGTAATTCAGCTTCTGTCTGGAAATCAGACTTATCTTCGAGTCTTCCTTCATACAGGAAAAATGCATGTGGCAGTGGTAGCAGTTAACGTGATATTGCTCCTAAGCATGGGGTGGACGTCAGACTCTCTCTGCTCACCCACAGTTTTTTACAGAGACTGCTGGATCCGTCGCTTCCCAGGTCTTCTAATCGATCTGGAGGAGTCTCAGAAGCTGGGAGCCCAGTTCTTGAAGTATTATTCTGAAAGCACTGGCCAGAAGTGCAGTAGGAGCTGCTGTCTTCGGAAGGATGGTAAGTATTCATGATATGCTTGGGCAAAAATAAGACGAAACTTCCAAGGATGAAGCCCTAAGTGAGGAGTCCTAGGCAGAGGCCAGTAAACAGTTGTAAAGGACTAGAGAAGATGCCCTGGGGTGTGGGAGAGAGAGGTAGAGGAAAAAGAGCCAGTGAAACTGATTTCACAGTCTGGGCCAGAGCAGGCTCTATTTACGTATCTAATAATGACCCAAAATTCAATAGAACCTACAGGAAACAGAATCCTCTTTTCTTCACCAAAATGCTAAATGAAAATATTTCCCCCAAGGTTAATTTACAATATTTTTACAGCTCAAAATATATATGATTTTTAAAATATCTATTTCTCATTTTATTTTAAATGTTTAGAGGCAGAGTCTCACTATGTTGCCTAGGCTGGTCTCAAACTCCTGGACTCAAGCAGTCCTCCTGTCTCAGCCTCCCAAAGTGCCGGGATTACAGATGTGAACCACTGCACCCAGTCAAATATTTATTATAATTTCCCTTTCAAAGTACATTTTGGTGATATTAGTATCATATCAAATTTTTTTTATGTGCTGAGTCAGGTGCAGTGGCTCATGCCTGTAATCTCAGAATTTTGGGAGGCCAAGGTGGATGGATCACCTAAGGTCAGGAGTTGGAGACCAACCTGGCCAACATGGTGAAACCCCCTCTCTACTAAAAATACAAAAATTGGCCAGCGGTGGTGGCAGGCACCTGTAATCCCAGCTACTCGGGAGACTGAGTCAGGAGAACTGCTTGAACCCGGGAGGCAGAGGTTGCAGTGAGCCAAGATCGCACCAGTGCACTCCAGCCTGGGCAACAGAGTGAGACTCCCGTCTCAAAATAAATAAATAAATAATAAAAAGATTACTTTCCTTGTAAAGGTTAAAACAGAGGGCACTGCCTTATGCTGGTGTGATTCTGTCACACACACACACACACACACACACAAAAAAAAAACTAAAATGTGCTGACTTGGGTTTACCAAATGTGGAATGTATTAAAAAAGAATTTAGAGTGTGATTCATGTTTTGAAAGAAATAGGGAGATATATGTCAAATACCCACCCCAAAATCATATTTCCAAATATTCCTCATAAATGTTTTGTCTGTCATATGGAATCTGCATGTAGACTTCATCCATATAATATGATCAAGACCTGCAATTAAGAATGTTTATTTTATTATTGCAGGATTTCAAGTTATAATTGCCTAAAGACTTCTTTCATTTCTTTTTCATTTTTCCAAGATTTTAAAGCTACTTGAAAAGAAACAGCAAAAGCAGCACGGCACTTTAAAATAATTCCCTTGGTTGTTCCACACTTTCTTTCCATGGATCCGTATCAACTTGTTAACTTCCAATGCCTCTTGCCCAATTATGTAAGATTTTTGTGTGTGTAAGATTATGTATGTAAGATTTTTGAGATGAAAATTGGAGCTACAATAATTAATTTAATATGAGGAAATCTTTTTGAAAAGATAGCCAATCCAGATTTCCACCTTCCAGATGCTTCTAACTCCCATAAGTCTTCACTGAGAGGAGACGGCGGAGGGGCAGTACATTTTTTTGCATTTTCCCTTAGCATGAATTTACCTGACTCCACAGCAGAGAAGCTCTGGCCTTTGGACTGTCGGGGATACTGTAAGCATACAGGGCAATCCCATGATTTTAGAGCCCCTGTAACTTCCCAGTTGTGACTTTCTTCCTTCAGAACGAGAAAAACAGGAAGGCACATTCCAGTTATTAGCTGGAAGCCATAACTTTAAAATGCCACAATCCTGCTCAGAGCTGGGATGCTGAAATGTATACAAAGAATGTAAAACACGTTTCAAAATTGTCCTCTGCAGAATCAACTACTTTCTCATCAGAAATTTAAAAGTCTTAAGTTTGAATAGTTTTTCTTTCCCTTCAACTTTACAGCACAGTTCTCAGGGAATGTATTTGTAATGTGTAATGTATTAGCAATGTATTATTAACTAATTTTTGTCTTATTCTTTCTCCTGGAAAAATAGAGTACAGCAACATGAGGATGTCCTAGAAGTAACGATGGAGATGTAACTCCTCACAGTTGACCTTACACAAAAGCAGTACAGGTTCTGCAAGCAGCAGATCCACAGCTTTAGGCATGCTTTGAGGTCTGGTGATCAGACGCTAGCCCTCTGTAATCTTATTTTATTAAAGAGGTTCATACCTTGGCGGGTAGCTCATGCCTGTAATCCTAGCACTTTGGGAGGCCAAGGCAGGCAGATCACTTGAGGTTAGGAGTTTGAGAGCAGCCTGAACAACATGGTGAAATCCGTCTCTACCAAAAATACAAAAATTAACCAGGTGTGGTAGTGCACCCCTGTAATCCCAGCTACTCAGGAGGCTGAGGCAGGAGAATCACTTGAACCCAGGAGGCAGAAGTTGCATTGAGCCGAGATTGCACCACTTTGCTCCGGTC
>NW_012107430.1:36031-38792 GCF_000951045.1 Mandrillus leucophaeus
GGTTCAAGTGATTCTCGTGCCTCAGCCTCCTGAGTAGCTGGGGTTACAGGTGCGTGCCACCACGCCCAGCCAATATTTGTAATTGTTTTTTTAGTAGAGACGATGTTTTGTCAAGTTGGCCAGGCTGGTCTCGAACTCCTGACCTCAAGTGATCCGCCACCTTGGCCTCCCAAAGCACTGAGATTACAGGTGTGAGCCACTGCGCCTGGCCAGAGAGCATGTTTTAAAAAGCAAATTTGCTTAGAGAGGGAAAGACAGCATGAGCCAGTAGTGTGTCCCCACCTGCTAGAATTCTACCTGCTAGCATCTCTGCCTGTCCAGTCCCTGCCTCTTTAAATGACACTGATTAGGCTTTTCTTTGGATGTGGTTTTACATCTGGGGAGAGTGCACACCTGCAGTCAGGGCAAGGTGATGCTGACACAGCCTGTGGCCTTTCCACCATCTGGGCCGTTCAGGTATTACTCTTTTGCCCTTCCCACTACTCCCTCTTCTTTACAGCATTTGTCCTTGTATTTTCCTATTTCTTTCTCTGGTGACCCCCAGCCCCTTAGTATTCTGAGAGGACACTGTGCCTAGAAACCTGATGTGTAAATCCCCAGGGTTTTTTGTTTTGTTTTGTTTTGTTTTGTTTTTGAGACGGAGTTTCGCTCTTGTTGCCCAGGCTGGAATGCAATGGCGGGATCTCGGCTCACTGAAACCTCCACCTCCTGGGTTCAAGCAATTCTCCTGCCTCAGCCTCCCAAGTAACTGGGATTACAGGAATGCGCCACCACGCCTGGCTAATTTTGTGTTTTTAGTAGAGACTGGGTTTCTCCATGTTGGTTAGGCTGGTCTCGAACTCCTAACCTCAGGTGATCTGCCCCACTCAGCCTCCCAAAGTGGTGGGGTTACAGGGATGAGCCACCACGCCGGGCCCCCAGAGGTTTTTGTAGCTAATCTAACTTTTCATGAACACAAAATTCTGGGACCAGGAAATAATGAATGATTCCAAATATCCTGTGTGGGATGGAAAGTATGAAAGATTACTTTGAGAAAATCTGTATTTTCTTTAAAAAGGCATTTTCTGGCTGGGTGGGATGGCTCCTCCCTGTAATTCCAGCTTTGCGGGAGGCAGATGGCTTGAGCTCTGGAGTTTGAGACAAGTCTGGGCAACATGGTGAAACCCTGCCTCTACAAAAAATACAAAAATTAGCCCAGCATGGTGATGTGGGCCTCTAGTCCCAGCTATTTGGGAGACTGAGGTGGAAGGATTGCTTGGACCCGGAAGGTCTAGGCTGCACTGAGCTGTAATCGCACCACTGCACTCCAGCCTGAGTGACAGAGCGAGACCCTGTCTCAAAAAAATTTTTTTAAAAAGTATTTTCCATATTCACAGAAGCAGTTACAATAGTTTATAAATGTTCTGCAAAATGTCTGCACATTGCCCTGAAAAATACTGTTAATCCAGTATTCCTGAAACAAATATAAGTTACTCAGAGTTCATGAAACTGGTGGAAATTGAGACCATCCACAGATGTACTTTGCTTGTTTCCCTTTCAGTTTCCTGTAACCTGGCTGTCTTCTACCACGATCCTATTCATGACAATATCAACTGCCTCCATGTTCACTGCCCAACACTGGAGAGCTGCATATTAGAGCCTGGAACCAGTGCCATTTTGTACAACATAACAGATGGTAATGATTACATATTTCAAGACTTTTAAAGAATGCTGGCAATACTCTAGTAGAGGCATATAGCTGAGAAACTGGCTGGCAACAGTCAGATGTGAGTCCCTAGAATCATTATTTCCAGTGAACTTTGGAAAAATTTTGCATATCTAGGATGGAAAACTGAAAGAAAATTCTCTTTAGTTTAATGTTTAGCAATTAGTTCACTCCAGATTATAAATGATACATGATTGAACAAGAGCTTACCCACTGTATTTCATGAATCTCAAGAACTCTTAGTAAAGCTAAAGGAAGGGTTTCTCAGCCGGGCACAGTGGCTCATGCCTGTTATCCCAGCACTTTGGGAGGCCAAGGCGGGCAGATCACGAGGTCAAGAGATCGAGACCATCCCGGCCAACATGGTGAAACCCTGTCTCTACCAAAAATACAAAAATTAGCTGTGCGTGGTGGCATGTGCCTGTAGTCCTAGCTACTCAGGAGACTGAGGCAGGAGAATCACTTGAACCTGGGAGACGGGTTGCGGTGAGCTGAGATTGCGCCACTGCACTCCAGCCCGGTGACAGAGCAAGACTCCGTCTCGAAAAAAAAAAAAGAAAGAAGCGTTTCTCCTGCAGTGGCTGAGGGTGCCACTAGGAGATAAAGAACATGCTAAATGGCAGTTCTGAGGTCCAATGGACACTGCATACAGGATTCTGAAAAGAGGGATGTCACGTTCAGGGAAACTTACCACCGTGTGCTAACATACATTAGCATATCATTGGTCCCAAGATAACCAGTGTATTTTATTTTAGAAATATAAGTGTTTTGTGCCCATTTATGTAATCTCAGGGTGTAAATTACTGACCATAAAAGAAGAGATTTTTGCCATCAAAATGCAAAGGAGATAAATTTCTTATCAATTTGTATGTATTGAACACCTGATGCTCCAGGCTAGAATCAACACTGTGGAAGATCGCAGCCATATCTCTGCCCTCAAGCTCCTTTATAATCTAGTAGATGTGACAGATCTTACAATTAGTGTTAAGACACAACTAAATACAGAAATGTGTGAAGCTGTCTCAGTGCAAAGTTTCAAAGAAGGGGAGGCTAGTG
>NW_012107430.1:40947-46339 GCF_000951045.1 Mandrillus leucophaeus
AATTTTTTTAAAAAGTATTTTCCATATTCACAGAAGCAGTTACAATAGTTTATAAATGTTCTGCAAAATGTCTGCACATTGCCCTGAAAAATACTGTTAATCCAGTATTCCTGAAACAAATATAAGTTACTCAGAGTTCATGAAACTGGTGGAAATTGAGACCATCCACAGATGTACTTTGCTTGTTTCCCTTTCAGTTTCCTGTAACCTGGCTGTCTTCTACCACGATCCTATTCATGACAATATCAACTGCCTCCATGTTCACTGCCCAACACTGGAGAGCTGCATATTAGAGCCTGGAACCAGTGCCATTTTGTACAACATAACAGATGGTAATGATTACATATTTCAAGACTTTTAAAGAATGCTGGCAATACTCTAGTAGAGGCATATAGCTGAGAAACTGGCTGGCAACAGTCAGATGTGAGTCCCTAGAATCATTATTTCCAGTGAACTTTGGAAAAATTTTGCATATCTAGGATGGAAAACTGAAAGAAAATTCTCTTTAGTTTAATGTTTAGCAATTAGTTCACTCCAGATTATAAATGATACATGATTGAACAAGAGCTTACCCACTGTATTTCATGAATCTCAAGAACTCTTAGTAAAGCTAAAGGAAGGGTTTCTCAGCCGGGCACAGTGGCTCATGCCTGTTATCCCAGCACTTTGGGAGGCCAAGGCGGGCAGATCACGAGGTCAAGAGATCGAGACCATCCCGGCCAACATGGTGAAACCCTGTCTCTACCAAAAATACAAAAATTAGCTGTGCGTGGTGGCATGTGCCTGTAGTCCTAGCTACTCAGGAGACTGAGGCAGGAGAATCACTTGAACCTGGGAGACGGGTTGCGGTGAGCTGAGATTGCGCCACTGCACTCCAGCCCGGTGACAGAGCAAGACTCCGTCTCGAAAAAAAAAAAAGAAAGAAGCGTTTCTCCTGCAGTGGCTGAGGGTGCCACTAGGAGATAAAGAACATGCTAAATGGCAGTTCTGAGGTCCAATGGACACTGCATACAGGATTCTGAAAAGAGGGATGTCACGTTCAGGGAAACTTACCACCGTGTGCTAACATACATTAGCATATCATTGGTCCCAAGATAACCAGTGTATTTTATTTTAGAAATATAAGTGTTTTGTGCCCATTTATGTAATCTCAGGGTGTAAATTACTGACCATAAAAGAAGAGATTTTTGCCATCAAAATGCAAAGGAGATAAATTTCTTATCAATTTGTATGTATTGAACACCTGATGCTCCAGGCTAGAATCAACACTGTGGAAGATCGCAGCCATATCTCTGCCCTCAAGCTCCTTTATAATCTAGTAGATGTGACAGATCTTACAATTAGTGTTAAGACACAACTAAATACAGAAATGTGTGAAGCTGTCTCAGTGCAAAGTTTCAAAGAAGGGGAGGCTAGTGAAAGTCAGTGTATTCAGAGCAGGTTCATGGAAGAAGGCAGGCAGAAGAAGATGAGTTCTATATTATGCCACAGGAGAGTAAGCAAACAGGTCTGGACACAATAAGGAGACATGTAATTGCAATGAAAATATGGCTAAGATAAGGTAGGGACAGGTATCATAAGGGCCATGGACAGAGTAGAGTTTTGGTTTGACTTTGTCTGAAACAGACAACAAGGGCATTTAATGAAAAAACATGTGAAGTGATATCTATTTGTCCTAGTCCACACTTATATGCAGGTACAGATTAGAAAATCTAGTCAGGGAAGCATTAAAGTCTGCACAAAGTGACTGTAGTTGAAATGAAGAGAAGGGATAATTATCAGAGCATTGGGAAGGTTGAATAAGGACTTAGTCACCTTTTTAATGAAAGGAAATGAAGTGAGTGGAGTCAAAATCACTTTGCAGGCCCAAGTGCAGTGACTCACGCCTGTAATTCCAGCACTTTGGGAGGCTGAGGCAGGAGGATCGCTTGAGCCCAGGAATTCGAGACCAACCTGAACATCATAGAGAGACCCCCATCTCTACAAAAAAAAATTAGCCAGGCAAGGTGCTGTGTGCCTGTGGTTGGTTCCAGGTACTCATGAGGCTGAGGTGGAAGGATCACTTGAGCCCAGGAGCTCAAGGTTACAGTTAGTTATGATTGCATGATCACACTCCAGCCTGACTGACAGCTGTCTCTTAAAAAAAAAAAAAAAATCACAGTGCAGATTTCAGTGTGGGTGATGGAAGAATGATGATGCCAATGAAGGAGACAAGGAGGCAGAGATAATAATTTTGACTTTGGGCATATTAAGAGATGATGTAAGAGGTCCAGATGGAAACCTCCAATAGAAGACTGGATAAATGAGATCAGAACTCAAGAAAGAGGGGAAAACATAGTGATATGGGTTTCAATGCCATTGATGTAGTGGTGCCAATTGAGCATGATCTCTTTGTGTGTGTTGGAGGGGAGGGGGTGGTGAAGAGAAAATACATCTGAAAACCAAGGACTGAAGATGATGGAAACCACACAAGCAGTGAGATTGTACAAGAGAACCAGCAAAAGAAAGTAAAAATGAGAGGCAGTGGGGGAAAATGCCAAGGGGGTCCGAGGTCCAGGGAGTCATGGGAGAAGAATTCAAGAAGGTGGCCGGTAGCATCAAGGACAAGAAAGAAGCCAAAGCAAGGTGACGTGAGTGATCAGGAAGTAAAGAAACAATTGACTACCTCAGAAGCAATGGATGCTGGCATGTTTGCGCATGGAGAGAGGGAGGGAGAGAGAGAGAGAGAGAAGTCACCAGCAGGGACCATTGGAAAGCTGTTGACAGTTTTTTCTCTTCTCGTATAAAGACAAAGCAGTATTTGTTCATGTCTGAAGTTAGAGGGAAAGGAGTTAGTATACAAGGGAGAAAATACTAAAGACAAAGCAAGACCCTCAGAGGTCGAAAAGGGATGAGACTTAAGGCTTTGCTCATGATTTGGCTTATAGTCACCCTTCTCAGGCCCTGTTTTGCTTAACTTGATTTAAAGACACTATATTGCTGGGTGTGGTGGCTCCTGCCTATAATCCCAGTACTTTGGGAGGCCGAGGCGGGCGGATCGCTTTAGCTAACAAGTTCAAGACCAGTCTGGGCAACATGGCAAAACTCCATCTCTACAAAAAAACAAAAACAAAAACAAAAAAAATTAGGTGGGCGTGGTGGCGCACGCCTGTAATCCTAGTTACTCAGGAGACTGAGGTGAGAGGATTGCTTGAACCCGGGAGGCAGAGGTTACAGTGAGCTGAGACCGCACCACTGCACTCCAGCCTGGGTGATAGGGCAAGACCCCGTCTCAAAAAATAAATAAATAAATAAATAATAAACGCTATGTTGTATCTCAAATGGTTACTGTTTCTACAGCTCTCAAAGTAACACTCACTATTGTACAAAAACCCTGACAGACACAAAGCCTTCTCCTTGGGTGTAGTCAAATTTGTTCATTTAAAAAAAAGTGTTTTAGAAAGTTAAGATAAATTCAAATGTAGCCAGTATGTTTGGAAACCTTTGAGAAGAATGTGGTAGTAGAACGTGAATTTAGCTTTGTTCAGTAACTCATAGTGGCAAAAGCCAATCCCTTCTCCAAACTGTGCTTTAAGGTTTTTGTTTTGAAAGTAAAAATAAAATGAATGATGCCTTATTTATTTTTCAGGTATAGATCCAGATTTGCTGGTTTTCGAACAATCTTCCACATATCTCAATACTCGTTCTTCATCCAAGAGATGGGACAGACTAAGGATTCTAAAAGCTATGAATTTAGATAAACAAACCACCATGATAAATGGTATGCTGCCATCCACAGAGGCTCCATCCTCAACCACACATCAAGATTTAGTTGTAAACACAAACAGTACCAGTTATTCTAAGGAATTAACCACAGATTTTTGGGCAAGATTTACTTCCCTGAATGACTCCATTACCGCAAAGATAAATATGGTGTCACCAAATACTGATTTCATCAGCAATCCAGATAATAAGACTATTTCTCCTTTCTTTGTACCCATAGACACAAAACTTTCTCATATGCCTATTCCACCCCTACTCAACAGTAGCAAACAATTCCTGAATAAAACCAAAGGATACAATAGCAGAAACCACACATCTGCGAATGAAGATGAGGTATCTGTGACTTCAAAGGCTTGGCCGGTTTCTGTGGCCCTTTGCACCTCTGTCATCTTCCTTGGCTATTGTATAGTCATCCTGGCATCTGGATGCTGTGGAAAGCAGCAGGGCCACTATAAACTGAGACGGAGAAAATCAGGATCCTAGCAAATTAAAAATCGTAACCATGTGAAGGAGAACTCGTCATAGTAAAAGCTGTAGCAAGATTATATGCTTTAAAGGATATCATTTTTAGTTTTGTGTAAGAAAGGGCAGTTTAGTGGAAAAAAAAATTGGTCTGGGCGTGGTGGTTCATACCTGTAATCCCAACACTTTGGGAGGCCAAGGGAGAAGAATTGCTTGAGCCCAGGAGTTGGAGACCAGCCTGGGCAACATAGTGAGACCCTGTCTCTATAAAATAAAAAATAAAAAAAAATAGCACATGGGGCAACATGATGCACCTGTGGTCCCAGCTACTCAGGAGGCTGAGGTGAGAGGACTGCTGCCGCAGTGAGCAGTGATTGCACCACTGCACTCCAGCCTGGGCAACAGAGCCAGACCCTGTCTCAAAAGAAAAAATAGGATGCCCACTCCTACCAATCTGTGAAAAAAAAAAAAAAAAGGCTAATGCTTGATAAACATAACTGCTTTTTTTGTTGTTATTTCTATTTTTTGAGTAGTGTTCCCTCTGCCAGAGTTGCAAAATTCTGATCCTTACAGTTGTTACTGAGTGAGACACACTGTTTGAGTGCTTTAGGGGCATGAACTCACTGAATCCTTCCAACCCTGAGAGGTGGGTATCCTGCTGTTAACCATGATACTATTATCACATTTTACAGACGAGGCAACTGAGGTGAAGAGAGGTTAAGCATCTTCCCTAAAGACACACAAGTATTAAGTAGTGAAGTCAGGACTTAATTAAACACAGGCAGTCTGGTTCAAGTCCATGTTCAAAATCACTGTTAGACTAAAAGTATATGTTTTCCCAAAAACCACAAAAAAAAAAACAATACCAGGAAGAAAACACCACAATATCATCATATTTGCCTCCCAGTCAAGGTCAAATTATTGTCACGTATAGTAATACGATCATGTAGTAATTTGAGCAAAATAACACAGTTACTAACAGTTACTAACGCATAAGCAAATGCTTCCTGACTTTAATCTAGCTTTCTACTTTCAATTGATTAATCCTTCTCAATTCCAACCCATCTTCATCTTCCTTTCAGTAATTGTGCTACGGAGCTCTTTGAGCTTTCTGTGTTGATTTCTGTTGAATAAAGCTTAGGAGTTTTAGTTTTAGTTACAGCCCTCG
>NW_012107430.1:46389-49127 GCF_000951045.1 Mandrillus leucophaeus
TTTAAAGGATATCATTTTTAGTTTTGTGTAAGAAAGGGCAGTTTAGTGGAAAAAAAAATTGGTCTGGGCGTGGTGGTTCATACCTGTAATCCCAACACTTTGGGAGGCCAAGGCAGAAGAATTGCTTGAGCCCAGGAGTTGGAGACCAGCCTGGGCAACATAGTGAGACCCTGTCTCTATAAAATAAAAAATAAAAAAAAATAGCACATGGGGCAACATGATGCACCTGTGGTCCCAGCTACTCAGGAGGCTGAGGTGACAGGACTGCTGCCGCAGTGAGCAGTGATTGCACCACTGCACTCCAGCCTGGGCAACAGAGCCAGACCCTGTCTCAAAAGAAAAAATAGGATGCCCACTCCTACCAATCTGTGAAAAAAAAAAAAAAAAGGCTAATGCTTGATAAACATAACTGCTTTTTTTGTTGTTATTTCTATTTTTTGAGTAGTGTTCCCTCTGCCAGAGTTGCAAAATTCTGATCCTTACAGTTGTTACTGAGTGAGACACACTGTTTGAGTGCTTTAGGGGCATGAACTCACTGAATCCTTCCAACCCTGAGAGGTGGGTATCCTGCTGTTAACCATGATACTATTATCACATTTTACAGACGAGGCAACTGAGGTGAAGAGAGGTTAAGCATCTTCCCTAAAGACACACAAGTATTAAGTAGTGAAGTCAGGACTTAATTAAACACAGGCAGTCTGGTTCAAGTCCATGTTCAAAATCACTGTTAGACTAAAAGTATATGTTTTCCCAAAAACCACACAAAAAAAAACAATACCAGGAAGAAAACACCACAATATCATCATATTTGCCTCCCAGTCAAGGTCAAATTATTGTCACGTATAGTAATACGATCATGTAGTAATTTGAGCAAAATAACACAGTTACTAACAGTTACTAACGCATAAGCAAATGCTTCCTGACTTTAATCTAGCTTTCTACTTTCAATTGATTAATCCTTCTCAATTCCAACCCATTTTCATCTTCCTTTCAGTAATTGTGCTACGGAGCTCTTTGAGCTTTCTGTGTTGATTTCTGTTGAATAAAGCTTAGGAGTTTTAGTTTTAGTTACAGCCCTCGCTTGTATACATTCTGTTTTCCTAGGTGTAAAGATTAGCTCTGGGTGTTTCAGTTCTGTCCTAATCTTACACCAGATTTACCCCCTAAATCTTAGAAGACTTTTAAGTGTGGAATACTGTAGTTCAAGTCTCTAAGAAACTTAAGCTTTTTAGGCCCCTCTTCTCATTCCCGAAACCTGTTTTTAATGTGAGAACAGATATTAAAAGATAGCTAATAAGCATAAATAATAAATGAGGGGCTGGGCACAGTGGCTCACGCCTGTAATCTCAGCACTTTGGGAGGTCGAGGTGGGAGGATCACCTGAGGTCAGGAGTTCGAGACCAGCCTGGCCAACATGGCAAAAACCTGTCTCTACTAAAAATACAAAAATTAGCCGGGCATGGGTGGCACGTGCCTGTAATCCCAGCTACTTGGGAGGATGAGGTAGGAGAATCACTTGAACCTGGGAGGTAGAGGTTGCAATGAGCTGAGATTGCGCCACTGCAGTGCAGCCTGGGCAACAGTGAGACTCTGTCGGGGGGGGAAAAAAAAAAAAAGAATAAATAAGGGGAAATCCTATTTATAACACTTATAAAATAGTACTGTTCCCTCGTATGTTAAAACAAATTGCCCATGGGTACACTAAATGTCCAGATTTCACCACTACACAATACATTCATGTAACACAACTGCACTTGTACCCCTAAATCCATAAAAATAAAACATTTGATTTCAAAAGAAAAAGAAAACCCAAATTTTTCTAAGTCCAGTGGCTTATATTTCCTTTTCTTTCCCTGGTATTAATACTGGGTAGAAAAAGAGAATGACTCTTTCTTTTAATAGAAAAGAAAAATATAAAATCTCTTGCAGTTGAATACTAACCACAATTAAAAGTCTGATTTTAAAATTTAATCAAAAGGCCAGGCATGATGGCTCATACCTATAATCCAAGCACTATGGGAGGCTGAGGCAGGAGGATCGCTTGAACCTAGGAGCTTAGACCAGCCTGAGCAACATGGCAAGAACCCGTCTCTACAAAAAATACAAAAATTGGCTGGGTGCAGTGGCTCACGCCTGTAATCCCAGCACTTTGGGAGGCTGAGGCGGGTGGACCACCTGAGGTCAGGAGATTGAGACCATCCTGGCTAACACAGTGAAATCCCCTCTCTACTAAAAATACAAAAAACTAGCCGGGCGTGGTGGCACATGCCTGTAGTCCCAGTTACTCGGGAGGCCGAGACAAGAGAATCCCTTGAACCCGGGAGGTGGAGGTTGCAGTGAGCTGAGATCACACCACTGCACTCCAGCCTGGATGACAGAGTGAGACTCCATCTCAAAAAAAGAAAAAAAAAAAAGAAAAAGAAAAAAAGAAAAAAAAATGAGCTGGGTGTGGTGGTGTGTCCCTGTAGTTTCAGCTACTTGGGAGGCTGTGGTGGGAGGATCACTTGAGCTCTGGAGGTCAAGGCTGCAGTGAGCCATGAATGTGCCACCTCACTCCAGCCTGGGCAACAGTGAGGCCTTGTCTTAAATAAATAAATAATCAATTAAAAAATTAGCCAGGCATTGTGGCACACACCTGTAGTCCCAGCTACTTGGACGGCTGCATTGGGAGGATTGCTTGAGCCTGGGAGGTTGAGGCTGCCTAGGAGGCAGAGGTTGCAGTGAGCCAAGATAATGCC
>NW_012107430.1:53602-54581 GCF_000951045.1 Mandrillus leucophaeus
AAAAAAAAAAAAGTCTGTAACTGTTTAGTATTATGAAATACCAATATTGCAAAAATATGCCAAAGAATTAAAGCATCCCACAATTAAGAAAAGAGATTTGATCTACATCTTAGTTGCCTATGTGTTTAAGCAACTTCTGGGCTATACAATTTAAGTTTAAATCAGAAATGACTGCATTAATATAGCAAAGTGTCCCCTAGCATTTTCATTATCAAGATGAATATATGTTCCAATTGCATACATTTGGTCAACTGGCAGGTTTTAAAGGACAAGGATCTGATTAATGACAAATAGTGCTGCTTAATTTTGCTAAAATTACAATAACAACAACTGTTACATATACATACAAATATGTATATATATATACATTTTTAAAGTAGAGACAGGGTCTTGCTATGTTGCCTAGGCTAGTCTCAAACTTCTGGCCTCAAGCCCTCCTCCCACCTCAGCCTCCCAAGGTGCTGTGATTATAGGCATGAGCCACTGCACCCGGTCTGTTTTATTTTTGAGGCAGTTTTGTATTAATCCGCCAGCTCTACGATTTTGCCATTAGGCATCAATAATTGTTTAAGAGTCTTCAGGTTACTTGGAGTTGGCCAAACTGCCAAAGAGGGTAGAGTCCTCTACAATGCCATCCTACTTCTGACATCAACTGTTAAGTTTGTGGGGGATTCCCTAAACAACCCTCAGGTTCAATAATTCACTAGAACTCAGAACTGAATGAAAGCTATTCTTCTCACATTTACAGTTTATTACAGGGAAAGGATACCTTAAAGTCGCCCAACGGAAGAAGTACGTAAGTTGAGGCCCAGGAAGGGTTCAAATGTTTAGTTTCTGATACTCTCCCCTAGGAGTCAGGACACATTACTCTCCTAGTATCAGTGTGTGACAATATGCATGGAGTATTGCTAACCCAAGCTTA
The DNA here is from genome assembly GCF_000951045.1 of Mandrillus leucophaeus. Classification (NCBI taxonomy): domain Eukaryota; kingdom Metazoa; phylum Chordata; class Mammalia; order Primates; family Cercopithecidae; genus Mandrillus; species Mandrillus leucophaeus. The sequence continues at coordinate 54,525 of NW_012107430.1, forward strand.
CTCAAGCCTCCCTGTTCAAATTTTTTTTTTTTTTTTTTTGATACGGAGTCTCGCTCT
>NW_012107430.1:58410-59725 GCF_000951045.1 Mandrillus leucophaeus
AGGCACCCGTCACCATGCCCAGCTAATTTCTGTATTTTTAGTAGAGACGGGTTTTCACCATGTTAGCCAGGCTGGCCTCAAACTCCTGACCTCATGATCCACCCACCTCGGCCTCCCAAAGTGTTGGGATTACAGGCGTGAGCCACTGAGCCTGGCCAAAACCCATGCCATTTGAAGCAGGGGGTGGTGGGGTGGGGAGGCAAGATTTAAATTACCCTAACATTATATTTACAGAAATAATTTAGTAAGTTGTCTTTATACATTTTTGTACATCCATTTAGAAAGTCATTACTTTTTTTTTTTTGAGAGAAGTCTTGCTCTCATCCCCCAGGTTTGAGTGAAGTGGCTTGATCTTGGCTCAATGCAACCTCCACCTCCCAGGTTCAAACGATTCTCCTGCCTCTGCCTCCCAAGTAGCTGGGATTAAGGTGCCTGCCACCACGCCCGACTAATTTTTGTATTTTTTAGTAGAGACAGGGCTTCACCATTTTTTAGTTCGAGACAGGCTGGTCTCGAACTCCCGACCTCAGGTGATCCACCTGCCTCGGCCTCCCAAAGTGCTGGGATTACAAGCATGAGCCACTGCCAAAAATCATTACTTTTAAGTATATGTGAATTGCTTACAGGTTTTCCAGTAGACTAGGGCTGCTAGAATTAAAAACGCTTTTTTTTTCCCCCTTGGGGCTTCTCAGAATTTTAGTCACTCCTTAAAGCTGATAATTTCATACAAATGATCTTAATTTGGGAAAAGCATATTTACCTTCTAAGAAAACAAACAAATTCCTTTTCCTCTTCAGCCCTTTTGACCATTAGATAAATTGAGTAAATTTGGACTGGAAAGACAACAGACCAGAATCAGTTAAGAAGCAAAACTGAGACTAGAAACCACTTTCTTACTGGGAGCCAGAGACAAAAGAGAACTTCTGAGTAAAATTTTAAATTTTATTAAGAAACAATCAGACCAACCCAGGCAACATAGCAAGACCCCATCTCTACAAAAACAAAAACTTAACCAGGCGTGGTGGCGTGCTACTTGGGAGGTTAGGAGTAGCTAGAGGTCCCAGCTACTTGGGAGGTTGAGGTGGGAGCATCGGTTGAGCCCAGGAGGTTGAGGCTGCAGTGAGCCATGAATGTGCCACTGCACTCCAGACTCCAGCCTGGGCTGTAACAGAGCAGACCCTGTCTCAAAAAAAAAAAAAAAAAAATGTGACAACGTTGGAAAGATTTCATGGTTACTTCCTAGGTGGGTGTCACAACCTTAGCCTTAGTTATTGACTGGACCCCAGGGTCCAGTTTGTTTGTTTCTTTTTCTCCC
>NW_012107430.1:61105-63628 GCF_000951045.1 Mandrillus leucophaeus
TCTGTCTCCCGGGTTCACGCCATTCTCCTGCCTCAGCCTCCCGAGTAGCTGGGACTACAGGCGTCCACCACCACGCCCAGCTAAGTTTTTGTTTTTAGTAGAGATGGGTTTTCAACGTGTTAGCCAGGATGGTCTCTATCTCCTGACCTCGTGATCCACCGCCTCGGCCTCCCAAAGTGCTGGGATTACAGGCGTGAGCCACTGTGCCCGGCCCAAAGATTTTACTGGACTCCATTATGTAGGTATGATAGCTGATTGTCTGGTGAGTCATCCCGGCTGTCAGGTGGACTAATACCATGTGACTCAAAGCCCCCACCCTAAATCACATGGTAGATTTTTCTGGCATGTTGGTCCCGTCCTGAGATATTTTGGGGCCAGCTACCCTGCTAAACAAAGACAGTCCTAACGGGTATGGTATAGACTACCTCCCAGAAGCCAAGGGCAACGGCCAGACCTCTGGGTAAGGTCAAATTCCTTATTACACATCCTCCTCTCTGCTTTCATCTGCACTGTATTATTACACAGGATAAACCACCCTAAGCTACTGCTGCTTTACATGTTCCCAAATGATTATCTCTTCTCAGCTTCTACTGTTTTCAAAATGTTTCCTTCTTCAATCCTGTTAGGAATCTGAATTTTTCTTAACTCCATATGAGTCTCTAAATGTACTGGTATGTTTCTTGAAATATGCTCTAAACATGATCTAAAATATTGGTTTTATCTATACTGTTTTTCATCCGCTACTTACCAATTTGGCTCAGTCTAGCCCCTTTTGAGTTCATTCGTAAGTCAGGCCTAGGATTAAAATAACCAGTGTAAGGGTGCCCCAGCAGAGCACGACATGCCTCTTTCTCCCCGTTTTGTACTCAAGGCCATATTGTCCTTCATAACCTACAGACTCCTGGCCTCACTCACACCAGACCATACCTTCATTTCACACAAATGATTTAGGAAATCGTTGTGAAATTCCCTTTTGGCTTTCATTTATACTCTCTAATTCTTCTAGGCAAAATAAGTCTATTAGGCAAATAAACTCAGTAATTCCTTTATTCTGATTTTAAATTAATCACAACCATCGAAGTGGTAAGAAATAGCTGACAGGTGTACTCAGAAATACTGAATTGACAGCTACACTGAATGCAGGGTTTCCCAGGGTAGTTCTTATTTTGTCACTTACTCCATTACATTCAAGGTCCCTATGCCTCATCTTTTTCCTGAGCTGTGGCAGCTCTAACTGGGGCATCCAGGGGGATACACACCAGGTAATCTCCACTTCTACTTTTCTGGTAGCTTGGCCCTGGCAAAATGAGCCCCACAATCTAGAAAGTAGGACGCTAAACAAAGTTGAGTCAACATATCTTTTTAGACAATATCAGGTTAGAGAGTACTCCTGAGGACCTGTTTCTAACCAGAACTGACAAACGTGAAAAATGCATCAGCCAGACAGCAGTCATGTGAACAGACCCTGGAACTGCAAGTCAAGGAAATGGGTTCTGGGCCTACCTTCCGAGGTAACCAAAACCATTATTCAAAAGCAACTACTGAATGCCAGCTTGTGGGGAAAGAAATGGGGAAGGTGGCAAAATCACAATTAAAAGCATGTATATACATGAATACCAAAGCTATTATGTAGAAATAAAATCAAAACACTTTAGACCAAGAAGAAATCAGAGATCTCCTAGTCTATTGCCCCAGTGTAAAAATAAAAAAACTCTGGAGTAATCATTGCCATTAAGCATTAGTATGAGGGAAATAATTTTAACTCTGAGGAAAAACAATGATTTAACATTTTCAACTTTGTATCAAATTAGATACTGATTACATATATTATAAAATTAATAAATCAAGCAGGTTTTTCTACTCCATAATTCATGTCACATTTAATAGTCTCTTCACAGATTCTTTGTACTGAGAAAGCAAATCTTCATTTTCCTCCTCATTTTTAAGACTAACAACAGACTTTTTGTACTCTTCAACTTCTTTAGTACCAAGGAGCTCTTCTTTATTTATTTCCGTATTTTTCTCAGCAGCTTTCATCTGGAGAAGCGTTTCCAGGACATTTCTTTCTGAGGAACTGTTTTCCCACATATACTCTTCCATGTCTGCTTCAGTCTTACTTTTCTCCCATTCTTCAGTTTTCTGAAACAAAACAAAAAATGAGTTCTGAATTCTGAGAAATATCAAAAGTTTCTTTCTTTTTCTTTTTTTTCCTTGTTAAGGGAAGAGAAGTTTGCAAAATGTGGAGAGTCCTGGCCAATGCCTTGTCTGTGCACTTTGGCCCCTTAACCCAGCACTGTTGGCCACCGGCACCTGCGCTTGAGGGCTGCACACTCTGTCACGTGAACACTGGTCTGTCAAGCTCTGTTACCACTCGCTACTCTATCCACATAATTACAATCTGTCTGCCTTACAAACTGTACTTACAAAGATACGCTGTTTTCCAGCAGATATAGAAAATAACTTTTTGCAGCTATTCTCTAAACCCTAAAACATCAGCATTTTACTTTTTTTTTTTTTTTTTTT
>NW_012107430.1:64218-106813 GCF_000951045.1 Mandrillus leucophaeus
CTTCCGCCTCCCGGGTTCAAGCAATTCTCCTGCCTCAGCCTCCTGAGTAGCTGGAATTACAGGCGCCCGCCACCACACCCAGCTGATTTTTGTATTTTTAGTAGAGATGGAGTTTCACCATGTTTTCCAGGCTGGTCTCAAACTCCCGACTTCAAATGATCTGCCTGCTTTGGCTTCCCGAAGTGTAGGGATTACAGGCGTGAGCCACCGTGCCCAGCCTATCCTGGAATTTTATTTTGTTATTATCTTTCTGTTCCCATAATGTGAACAATGTTTTGTTACTACTTGTTTTTTCTTACAAAAATTATTACCATGCTATTCTAGGGAACACTGGTAGGCTTTACAGTAATACAGCATAATTCAGATTTATGATTTAAATGGAGATGTAACAGTCTGTGAAAATCAAGCAACACAGCTACTAAGTAATATACCCTGTTCAAAGAAGTGCTGAATACTAGTCACATTTCTTCCAAATTAACACATAACAATATTCTGAGCCACAGGCTGCTATGGAATCATCTACTATTCTGAATAACAACTTTTAAAGGTGGCAAAATATTAAAAGACGAGTATATTTGTGAGGCTGTCAGAAATACTATTCTACCTCTGGAAAATCCCCTTCAAAGAGATCCCAGCTTGAGTAGACAGCTCCAAGGCTCTGCAGAGCTGAGTGGGCACCAAGCAGCAGGTAAGGTTTCCACCTGTGCCACCCTCCCACCCCCATCCCCACTACAAGTGCCTATGAAAACAAAAGAAAGCATTGGAGATGTGTTCCTCCAAGGGTAAAGAGGAGCCCCACCGATCACAAACAGGCCACTGGGGACAACACGGAGTCGGCAAACCCTGCTCAGATCACGGAGGCGAAAGGAAGAGACTTAGGAGAAGAAATTCTCCTTTGAATCCTTCAAACTGGGTACCGTTCCTTCAAGGGAAACCAGTAAGACGCAGGATGTCTTCCCTGGCCCCCAAATTCCTAAGCCACATGGGGTATATTTGCACTTACAATTCCTGCATGTTTGCTCCACCTCCCTGTAATAAATTTATGGCTGTGGACAGCGTCTCAGCGTATGTTCTAGAAATATCCAGTTGAGAACCAACTCTATATCCTTTTTAAAAGAAAATCTGGTCGGGAGGTTTTAGGCTTGGCAGGGAAGGCATAATGTGAAACAACTTCTTTTTATCTTATTATTATTTTTTAGGCTAGTCGAGTAGTGAGAATGGGGTAAGAGCAGAACAAGGAATTCAACCTGTAACTGACTATGAACAATCAACTGAGATAACTACCTTCAGACCAGCCTGAAACAACTTGTTATGCCTCTCCCCCACAACTCTGCTGCAAATAATTTCTAACAAACTCTGAATGTGTCCATTAAAAGAAATTGGCAAAATTACCCTACTTCACCTAATTTTTACTGTAGTACTTGAGAAAGGAATAAATGTCAACCCCTTAAAAAATAAAGGTCCTAAATTAAATACATTATTGGTTCTATCTATTCTTAGAAATGTTTTAGATGTTTCAAGACAATGTCATAGTTTTTTCACAATTCAAACTTACAGGGTAAAATATACTTAATCTAACAAACCGATAAATACATTGTATAAAGTGTTAAGTAAAACAGTCACTCCATCTCATTCCTGACTCAACTGCCTGACTGCTAGAAGACAGGCAATTAAGAGACTTAACTATTTAGTATTTTTAAGTTTCACACGTTTTATCTGAATTTTCTTAACGGCTTCAAAATAGATGCTTATGCAGAGGAATTAAAGTAAATCCACTAATAATTCCCACATTTCATGTCTCTTCCCCTTACATTTGGTATATATAATTATACACTGGTTTGCCAAGATGTATTATAGGTGTGCCAAGATATTGATTCCCTCAGCCCTTGTAGCCAGGTGAGCCTCGAATACTGGCAGCAGAATGAAGCACCCTCCTCCTTCATTCATCTCAGATGTGATCAAAGCTTACCTACCGCCAACCTCAACTCCTGTGCTCAAAGGACACTCCTGCCTCAGCCTCCTGATTAGCTGCACTATGATTATAGGTGCACGCCACCATGCCCAGCTAATTTTAATTCTTTTTTTTTTTTTTTTTTGTAGAGACAGGGTCTTGCTATGTTGCCTAAGGCTGGTCTTAAACTCCTGGCCTAGAGCAATCCTCCTGCCCCAGCCTCTCAGGGTGCTGGGATTACAGGGTGAAAGCCACCGCACCTGGCCAGTAAATAATTTTCTAAGTGTGTAATCACATGAACAGGTACACGGAGGCAGGCCAAGGTGGATATCCAGGCCTGCATGACAGCGAGTCTGGCGTGCAGGTGCACACCCCCATTTGTTATATAACCTGTTTGTGTAAGTTCATCCTTGGCTCTGAGCCACTGTTGTCTGTAAAAGGTATAATTGCCCTGCTACCGTTGTACGGGCGCTCTTGGGACTCAGCTTGGCTCAACATGGCTCTTGTATAGGCACTGGTGCCCAGAGAAAGAGAGAGAGAGCCAAAGCTGTCCGTCTGGACAGGAGGGAGCCAGGACACAGCTTGGCTTGCTCATGCCCAGATAAAGGGTTAAGCTGCTGACCCTCAAGGCAGGGGAGAGCCTTCCGTGAAGCTGCAGGCATGGTGGTCGCGGGAGCCACACAGCTGGAGCAAACCGCTGAGATAAAGGTGGACAGTGTAAGAAAAGCTGTTCATAAGAGAGCTAGTGTAAGAAAGCTGTTAATGTGAGCTGCTGCTGAATAAAACTGTCTTTCACCTGCCTACAGCCCCCCAAGTGTTCTTTCTGCTCATCTACCCACACCCCTCGGACTTCAGCATGGGCTGGACCTGGACCCCGGGATCTGACAAAAAGGATAGGAAACCCTGTACTACGAAATAATGTACATTTATAGGAGAAAATCACTATGGTTTAACGTCACTAGTAAGGAAAACAAACTACATTCTGTAAAAGGCCTGGCTTCTTATCCTGTACTGAAAACAATGCAGTGTTCAGTCTCAGTTGCAAACTAAACAAAACAAAATTCACCTTTTCCTTTTTCTCTCTCTCTCTCTCTCTCTCTCACTCTTGTAGCAGGGACTATAGGCGCCCACTACCACACCCGGCTAATTTTTGTATTTTTAGTAGAGATTGGGTTTCACCATGTTGGCCAGGCTGGTCTTGAATTCCTGACCTCAGGTGATCCACCAGCCTTGGCCTCCCAAAGTGCTGGGATTACAGGCATGAGCCACGGCGCCTGGCCTCCTTTTTTCTTTTTTGAGACAGGGTCTCCCTCTGTCACTTAGGCTGGAGCGCAGTGGCGCTATCTTGGCTTACTGCAGCCTCAACTTCCTGAGCTCATGCGATCCCCTTGCCTCAGCCTCCGGAGTAGCTGGGACTACCAGAGAGTACCACCATGCCCTGCTAATGTTTGCATTTTTTTGTAGAGATGGGGTTTTGCCATGTTGCCCAAGCTGTTCTCAAACTCCTGGGCTCAAGTGATCCACCTGCTTCGGCCTCCCAAAATGTTAGGATTACAGGTGTGAGTCACTGGGCCCAGCCAAATTCACATTTTCTACATGGTCTAGCTTTAGGATCCAAACTCTGCACAGCTGAATAAAAATTCCAAGATAATGACAGTAACAATCCCAACAAACTGAATATTTAATTATATATCAGGTATCTTAAATGCTTACGTATACTATTACATATAATTCTTGTTAAGATGTACTGGGATAAATTTTAAGAATTACATAGGTAAGAAAACTGAGTATTATGGAAGTTAAACAGAGGTCCACAATCTATTGGGAGAATTCAGAAATTTTTGTATTTTAGAAAGTGAATTATGGTGCATATAGCATATATTTTTTAACACCTCTAGAGGGGGGTCTATAGCAGCATCACCTAATCCAACACATAATTTTTAATGCAACATATATGAATATTTACACTAAATGGAATGAACAAAAAATATAAATAGCCTCTCATCTATTCAGGTCACATGTTTGTCACCAAATAAGTTATGGAAAGACTAACAATTTCTAAAGCTTTTTGGGTTTCTAAATTACAGATGCAGGGCTGAGGCAGCTAAGTTTTGCTCAAGGTCACCCAGGAAGTTAGTATAAGATGGTATTTACTGTGAGCTTTGGTATCTCCCAGACCTGTTTAAATCCTAACTTTCATCATTTATTATTGTAATAGGTGAGTTCCTTGAACTTGTATCTCTGTAAGAACTGACTTCACAGGGCTGTTCTGAAGGTTAAAAGAGGTAAGGAATATCTATGTACTTAGAGGATCTGGCTCATAGTAAACATTACATAAATGTTGTTGTTAATAATACAACTTTAAAGAGGAGTGGGTTTCAAACCCACATTTCCCTACCTCTTGAGCCTGGGAGGCAGAGGTTGCTGTGAGCCAAGATCACACCACTGCACTCCAGCCCGGGTGACTGGGCCAGACCTTGTCACACACACAAAGTTTATTTTATTGAAGTGTAGTTATTTTATACTATATACTAATTTTAAAATATATACTAATTTTAAAGCACAAACAACAGCATATTCAAATTACTGGGGGCAATTAACAATACCATTTTAAGCTCAAATTGATCACTACTTAGGCAAATCAATTAATTTGTCAACTCCTATTTTAATGCTTTGACCATTAAATATTTACAATTTCACCATTTAATTTATAAGTATATGTAACACACACACACACACACACACACACACACACACACACCCCTTTTCCTTTCCTTCCTGCCTGCAATGAGAGAATCTGCCCTGACCCCAACCCCTGAAGAAGCAACTTTCCATTCCATGTGATCCTGTTCTCTTTTCCAGCTGGCTCGATTATTTATTTACTCATCCATTCAATAAATATTTCTTGCACAACTACTCTACCAGGCATAGTGTTCTCTGGGAACGTTCAGTCTAACGAGAGACCTGAAGTTGACGGTGAGCCTGTCAGATGCGTACTGTGATCCCAGTAGAGGAGAAGCATCCACAAAGGCCTTGAAGCCGGTTAACATAATCAAGGAAATGAATGAAGGCCAATGAGAAGGAAGTGGCATGGGCTGAGGCTGAAAAGCTGTTGGAACACTCACTCCATGCCAGGCACTATTCTAAGTGCCTCACAGATATTAACTCATTTGATTCTCACAATAAACCTAGGAGTGAGTTAGTACTATTATCATCTGTTTTACAGATCAGGAAGCTGAAGCCCAGAGCAACCGAATAATTTGCCCAAAACCACACTGCTTGTTAGTGTTAGAACAACATGTTCTAAGGAACCTCCAGGCATGATAAAAGAAGTAACAAAAAAAATATAGTAACATAACTGGAACCTATCATCTTTTTTTTTTTCCTTGTATGAATTTAATACAAAGAAAAACATAATAGCTAATTCATGCAAGGGTCAGTGTATTCTGCTGTAACAGAAGGCAAAGAAATATCTGCTCCACTGAATACACAAGCCTGTCACCTCCTACCTTCTTATTTACAACTCTCTTTGCCTAGGACATGAATCATAGTAATATTCCACTTCTCATGATTACAAGTAAGGCCTTGTGCTTTATGAGAGAAAACAGTTTAACCATTTTTTAAAATCCCAAGCAATTTGAAAATCATAAAAAATACGAAGAGGCAAATATTCATAAAAAGTGAGAAAAGAATTACTGTCAATTCTTTCAGCTACCAAAGCTAAATTTTTAACTATGTCAAGGAATTCAATTAAGTTTTAAAAAACATTTACTGAATGCAAATTTGCCAGACACTGTACTAGATGCTGAAAACACAAAGATGAATGAATATACACTCCTTATACCTCTGTGATCTCACAGTCTAATGGGGTGAGCAGACACGTGTACAGGCAATTACCAGAAAAGTAATAAAAGGAATGCTAGCTAGAGGAGGGAAAAGGGATGGGCAGGAAACAGAGAGGTTACATTTGACGTGTATTAAAAGATTCATATGAATTTGCAAGGCTGATCAATTTGAAAAAAGAATTATAAGCAAAGAGAATAACATATGCAAAGTTATGAAAGAACATATTATGTTCATTATGTCTTAAGGTATAGGCTATATAATGTATATTTCCTGAGTGCTGGTAATGAGGTGGCAAATTGCTGTGAATGGCATGCTAAGGAGTTCAGACATTATCCTAAGTAATGGGAAACCACTGAAGGATTTTGTAAAGGACTATGGTGCAAGAGATTTGTTTTTTTGAACAATTACTCTAACAGTAATATAGAAGGTGGATGAGACAAGGAAATCAATTAGAAGCCTATTGTAGTCTTCAGGTAAATGATGATGAAAACTTATACTAGAGTGTAGCGGTAGGGATAAAAAGGGGGAAACGGTTTTAACCGATATTTAAAAGCAAAACTGAAAGACTTGGTAACTTATTTGGTATCAGAACAGAGGGAAGAAGACTGTAACTCTCAAATGTATGACTTCAGCCACTGGGTGGGGAAGCAGAATGTGGGCAGAAAGGTCTTTTAAGTATATAATAAAATGAAGTCCTGCCTGAAGGCAAAGAGTTATGAGATTGTCACCTTCTGTGTAGCACCATCCTACTCAGGGCTCTAGAACACTGCTTACTGTCTACCACATCAAGTCTAAATTCCTATTTATGTACAACAGAAAAATCCCTCCATTTTCTTGCCTGCCCCTTTCATTCTAATTACCACCCTTTACCCTCAAGCTCTGATATGAGATATAGGTTGAGTATCCCTTATCCAAAATGCTTAGGATCAGAAGTGTTTCAGATTTCGATTTTTTAAAGGATTTTAGAATCTGCATTATACTGACTGGTTGAGCATTCCTAATCCAAAAATCTGAAATGTGAAATGCTCTTCTGAGCATCCTGTCGGTGCTCAAAAAGTTGCAGATTTTGGAGCATTTCAGATACCAGATTTTCAAATTAGGAATACTCAAACTTACACGTACAAAAACTGTCTTAAAAAAGACAAGCCAACTTAATCAGTTTCCTTATTTACAACATTCAAAGACTGGAGAAATTATTCACAATCAGGGCTCAGCACCAGAATCACCTGTGGAGCTTTTAAAACTGTATAAAAACCTGGGTCTTACAGCTAGAGATTCTGATTCTGCAGGGCCCAAGCAGCTGTAGTTACAAAAGCTTCTCAGGTGGCACTGACACAACCCCCAGCTGAAAACAGGTTATGGAGATAGATGAATTTTCAGTTAGTCAGTTGTTCATTTTGAAAGGAGACTAAACTAGCAGTTAAAGTCAGATTTGATTTCATCTCTTATTTCATAACATTTTGAAAGTCAAAGTTAAATAAAACTAAATAATATGATACCATGGAAAGAATATGGTACGCTAAAGCTGCAGTTCAGGTCTGAGTTCCTCCACTAAAAAGCTCTGTAACCTTGGGCAAAGTACCTGACCTTTCCTCTAAATCTTAATTTCTCAGTGGATAAAATGAAAAGGCTATATAATAAGATAAGCTGTTTGATTCCTGACCTTCAAAGTTAGCCCTAATTTAAAATGGATGGCTGCACTAAATGCTTTGTGTTTAAAAAAAAAGAAAAAGAAAAAGAAAAAGACAAAGTATTTTGAAGCACTTTTAAAAGACGGAACATGCTGGGCATGGTGACACGCCTGTATTCCTACTCAGGAGGCTGAGTGGGGAGGATCACTGGAGCCTGGGAGGCAGAGGCTGCAGTGAGCCAAGATCACACCACTGCACTCCAGTCTAGGCGACAGAGTGAGACCCCACCTCACTGTGTGTTGTCGGGGAGAGATGGAACAACTACTTCAACCCCCTTTCTGGTGTCTTTTTTATGTTAATGCAAAGTGATCACTGAAGCAGCACGGAGTTAAAAAAAACAAAAAAAAAGAAAGTCAGAGACAGAGACCCAGTTAACTCTCACAGCAACATCACAGGTCCACTTTTTAGAACAAAGGCCAGATGTATTTGTCTGAAATCAAGTAAAACTGTGGCATGTAGTTATTCTTTACCATTACTGGCCAACCACTAATGCTCGGACTCACGGGAATTCAATGCATGCATATAGTTAGTTGTTTAACAAACACTGTAACATTAGTAAGTTTATGCATAAAGTGTTAAATAAAAACATACGCTTCATGTTAAAGAGATGCACCTTGCCAGGAAGAGCCAGTTTTTTTTTAGAATGTAGATTCTATTAACATTGCTGACTGTAAATTTGCATCATGAACTGAACTCACAGAAGCAAGTATTTGTGGAGAACTTACAAAGTAATGTAGAATTCAAATACCTTTTAAAACACTTCCTAATTGTTTTTTGTATTTTTAGTAGAGATGAGGTTTTGCTGTGTTGGCCAGGCTGATCTCGAACTCCAGGCCTCAAGTGATCTGCCTGCCTCGGCCTCCCATACTGCTCAGATTACAGGCATAAGCCAGCACGCCCAGCCTCAATAGTTGCTATGAAACATTTAGTATTCTTACCTAGCACTGACCTAGATAGTTTGAAGTACAAAGTACAATAGGTCAGATCCCTGCTAATGAGGCCCTAAAGTTAGAAAAAGAAAACATACATGGAACGATCCGTGACTAAGACAACTAACTGCAGTCAGGTGTTCCACTGACCAATATAGAAAATAAAATACAACAGAGTAACTTGCTATCTATACAAAGCAGAAGTCAGACAAACACTAACAGCCTCAAAGCAGGTCGAGGTCTTGAAAGATACATAAGAAATGAAGAAGTAGAGAAGAATTAAACATGAAATGGTAAATTATACAACCTGTGCTACTGACCAAATGTTTGTGTCCCCCACCAAATTCAGATATTGGAATTCCAATCCCCAATAAGAGAGACAGAGACAGGAGAGAATTTCCTTCCTCTCTCTCTGTTCTTCACCAACTGAGGACACAGTAAGACGACAGCCATATGCAAACCAGGAGGAGGGCCCTTACCCTAATCCAACCATCCTGGCACCCTGATCAACTCCTCAGCCTCTGGAACTGTGAGAAATAAATTTCTGTCGTTTAAGCCATTCAGTCTATGGTAATTTGTTATGATAGCTCAAACTAAGATAATCTTAACACTTTTGTGATATTTATTATTATACCTCCTTGCTCCCACTAGAGTGTTCTTCAATTGGAGACAATGGTTTTCCCACGATTTATTAACCTTCATATCCAAAGCAAACAGACAATTCATAAACATTTGCCGTTTTTATTTTATTTATTTATTTATTTATTTATTTTGAGGCAGAGTTTCACTCTTGTTGCCTAGGCTGGAGTGCAGTGGTGCCATCTCGGCTCACTGCAACCTCCGCCTCCTGGGTTCAAGCCATTCTCCTGCCTCAGCCTCCCAAGTAGCTAGGATTACAGGTGCCCACCACCACACCCAGCTAATTTTTGTATTTTTAGTAGAGACAGGGTTTCACCATGTTTGCCAGGTTGGTCTCAAACTCCTGACCTCAGGTGATCCACCTGCCTCAGCCTCCCAAAGTGCTAGGATTATAGGCGTGAGCCACCGTGCCCAGCCAACATTTGCTGGACAACATTTTTAACGAACATGCACTTGACATTTGACACAGGATGGTTTACTGTTTCATGAACAGTGAAACACTCAGAGGGGGCCAGATGTGGTGGCTCACGCTTGTAATTCCAGCACTTTGGGAGGCAGAGGCAGGAGGATCACCTGAGCCCAGGAGTTCGAGAACAGTGTGGTGAACAGAGCGAGACTTCATCTCTACAAAAAATAAAAAAATTAGCTCCGCATGGTGACACTTGAATGTGGTCCCAGCTATTTGGGAGGCTGAGGTGGGAGGATCGTTTGAGCCTGGGAGGTAGAGGCTGCATGCAGTGAGCTATGATTGCGCTACTGCACTCCAGCCTGGGTGATAAAGCAAAACTCAGTCTCCAAAGAGAAAATAAACTTCTAAAATTGTCTAGTAAAACACACACACACAAGCCCCCAAAATAAAATAAAACAAAAATAGTGAGAAGTACTTTTTCAAATGACTAGTAAAATACTGTATCAGCTCAATGTTGCCCTCTGGTTACAAATCTACATTTTGCAAATAAGCACTAGGACGAGCGTCACAGCCTGTCTCTGACTTACTGCCAGCTTCACCTCCTTTCTTGGCCCTGTCAGTTCTATACCCTTGCTACACCAAACTTCTGCCTGCTCTTTAAACTCACAAGGCTTAGAAAGTTCTTCACCCACTCTGTACTGCGTACTTCTATTCATCTTCTAAAACCCATCATCATTCCTGTGATGTTTTCAGGGAGAGTTAACCCTTGTCTGTGGCTCTCACAACACTGTGTTCCTACTTCCATTAAACTCAACAGATTATATTATAACCAACGGATTCCCTCCAGAAATCAAGGTACCTAAGGCAGGGGGTCATTCATTTTGATAGTGGCACCTAGCAACATATCTTGTACACAAGAACTAAATAGTTGTTGAATGCAAAAAGAGAACAACAACGTAACAAACATTGCTCAAGCATTCTCAAGTGGAAATGCAGGTGTGTAGGCATACACAATCAAAATGAACTCATACATCCGACAGATTAAGTGGTGATTATGGCTCTGCAAAAGTATTCATTTTTATCAGAAGTATCTGTAATAATGTCCCCTTTAAAATGAACTCTTAGTAAGTATAAAATTCTCCAACTTAGACTTTTTTAATTTTTATTTTTAGAGGTAGGGGATCTTGCTACTTGCCCAAGCTGGACTCGAATTCCTGGACTTAACAGATCCTCCTGCCCCAGCCTCCAGAGAAACTGGGACTACAGGAGTGCAACACTGCTTGGCTAAATTAGAAATACTTGTTACATGACTTTTCAGAACCATTTTATTACAAAGCTAGATACAGTTCTGGCAATAAGACTATCATGAAATCCAAATAATATAGCTGAAGTTTTAAAATGTAAAAAAGCAACCATTAGTAATTCAATATCAGCATCATCCATGAATCTCTGAAATTTGATTTCAGATCTCTTAACTTTTCTAAAGCAAGTGTTTTTTTCTCTTTCCCAGTATTTGTGCTTATCTTTTGTGTAAGTCACTTTGCAAAATGATTCAATCATTTCTTAACCCAATCATTTACGGAAGGTTTCAATTTTTAAAAAATCACTAAAAAGTTAAAATGAAGGAAGTTGTGTTATCATCAATTACGTCGAATTGTGAGTAGGATACACCTCCTGAAGAGTATAGATCTGACTTTACTTGTACAAACTCCGCCAAATTAAATGTAAACTGTATATATTAACAGAAATTGGGAAACCATGAATTTAAAATTCTAAGAAAAAAATTTCCTTATTTTATTATTAATATTAACAATATTTACAGACGCTTATGGTGAGCCCACTATTTGTCAGACACTTTATGCGAATTCTCCCTGATCCATCCAAAAATCCTTAGGAAAGAAACTGAACCTCAGAGATTAAATAGTCAGAGGCTGACTATTACACAGGTACTAAGTAATGGCCCTGGAATTCAAATCCATGTCTGTCTGGCCCCAAGGGTTATAAATGTATTCCAATGCTAACAATATGTAATACTAAAATAGGAAACCAAATCTCTACAACTCTCCTTGCTTCTTATTTTTAAATTATTATTATTATTATTTTTTGAGACAGAGTCTCACTCTGTCACCCAGACTAAGTGCAGTGGTGCGATCTTGGCTCACTGCAACCTCCGACTCCCAGGTTCAAGCAATTATCATGCCTCAGTCTCCCGAGTAGCTAGGACTAGAGGCACCCACCACCACACTAGGCTAATTTTTTGTATTTTTAGTAGAGACAGGGTTTCCTCATGTTGCCTAGGCTGGTATCAAACTCCTGAGCTTAGGCAATCTGCCTGCTTCAGCCTCCGAAAGTGCTCCCAGCCTCCTTGCTTCTTTAAACTGCTGAAGGATAAATGCATGGTCCAGTGAATATGCGACTCTTATCTAACCTTCCCAGCACTGAAATAATTATTCTTTGAGGTATTACTAAGCCTTTATGCCTGAAGCTTACGCTTTGTGATGTCTGTTTACTGAAGTCTACTTTGACACTTCTATAGTAAACTGTTTTGAATAGTATATAACAGTAATATCCTTCTACCAGAGTCTAGATGATCATTTCTCCAGAGGGATTTCAGTACTACAAGCTACATAAAAATACCAGCTACTTTCCCCTCAGTGCTACTTAGAGGTAACCTCTAGGGGAAGGTTAAAAAGCCAAGGGAAGGCAGGGCACAGTGGCTCATGCCTATAATCCCAACACTTTGGGAGGCCAAGGTGAATGGATTGCCTGAGCCTATGAGTTCAAGACCAACTTGGGCAACACAGTGAAATCCCGTCTCTACAAAAAAAAAAAATGCAAAAATTAACTGGGCATGGTGGCGTGTACCTTTAGTCCCAACTCTTCAGGAGGCAGAGGTGGGAGGGCCACTTGAACCCACGAGGCCAAGGTTGCAGTGAGCCATGATCATACCACTGCACTCCAGCACGGGCAACAAAGCAAGACCCTGTCTCAAAGAAAAAAAAGAAAAAGCCGAGGGAAGCATGTATTTGGATATTAAATGCTCAGACGCTAGCCTATAAAAAATCAAGCAATGGATTAAAAAGAGGCTCTCTTATTTGATTAAATAACAGGTGATAACATCAATTTCAAGTATGAATTCCATGTTGGTGAGACAAAATGAATTTCAATTAAATAAAAATTTTTTTCTAGCAGCTCTGCAAAATTTCACAGCTCATCTGTATTCAAAATCTTCTTCACTGATGGTACTTGTTTAGAAAGGACCAAGAAACAATGTTAATATAGAATTCTTCAAGTATGCTTGTTTGGACAGTTGGATGTGGCTACTTATTCTGGCATCAAAGTAATTAGCATTAAAGATCAAAGGCTTCTGTGTGAATCCAGAAGGCAACCCTGTTTGGATTCTAAGTCACGGAACCACAGAAAGAATCCCATAAATCAGCTTCCACTGAATTTATGCCTATCATTTCCTTCGGGGCAAATTCATTTTATAAGATACTGGCAAAATAAGAGAGTCAAAACGGGTTGTATTTATTGTTCGTTATTAACTCTTTAAGCAGCAACAGCCATAAAACTAGCTATTTCAGCCCTGTTGCTGGTTCAAAAGGAAACTTAATTATCTTAAGCCAACGGCATTTCTAAAATCAATTGTTAGGAAAGAGAGATTAACTGCTATTCTGATGTTGCTCCTAAAGCCAGAACTAGAAAATCCAGATAAATTATGATAATGGAAATAATTGTAAAGAAGAGAAGAGCTTACCAGCTAATTTTTGTATTTACTAATCTCCCAACCAAGTTTTTTTTCTGTCACTTTCCATTCATCCTCTTGTGTTAAAACTCTTTTATCATAACATGAAGGAAGAGCTGTGAGCAGTTTAGAGAACAGCTGCATGTACTCACAGAATCACAGTAACTCGGGCTGAAAGGAGGTTCCAAAGGCCATGGAATTTAACTACCTATTCAGGGAGCATACATTTTTTGCCTATCTTCACTAAGTGGCCAATGGACAGAATGTCTTCTACCTATTGAAGTAGCTCATTGCATCTTATGGTGGCTCTCTTAGAAAGTTCCCCTTTGGGAGGGCTGGGCATGGTGGCTCACACCTATAATCCCAGCACTTTGGGAGGCCGAGGTCGGTGGATCACCTGAGGTCAGGAGTTCGAGACCAGCCTGGCCACAATGGCAAACCCTCGTCTCTACTAAAAGTACAAAAATTAGCCAGGCGGTAGTGGTGCATGACTGTGGTCCCAGCTACTCAGGAGGCTGAGGCAGAAGAATCACTTGAGCCTGGGAGGCGGAGGTTGCAGTGAGCTGAGATCATACCACTGCACTCTAGCCTGAGCAACAGAGTAAGACTTAAAAAAAAAAAAAAAGTTCTCACTTAGTAAACTGAAGTCTGTCTCTGTCTTACTATTGTTTCTACCTTGTATCTCTAAGAGTCATTAAAAACAAATGTAAACCCTCTTCCATATGAAAACTTTTATTTATCTTTTTCAATTTTTCTTTACTTTTTCCTTTTTTCACTGTTTCTGTAGACATTGACATACGAAGTCCTTTCTAAAGAACATGACCCCTTTCTCCAGCTATCTTTATTCCTTTGAATATTCCTAGTATGAAATGCTATTAAGTTCCCCTGTGTTGGGTAAGGCACAAAAAATTTAATTCAAATGCATACCTAAAATTATTTTAATTTTAAAAATTACTATTTCAAACTTTGAGTTACCTAAACATATTAGCTACCAACTTCAAATCAGATGAGCTGTTGCTCAGACATAGTGAAATCTTCCTTATAAATGTATATACTTATATGAAAACTCCATACATTCAGACCCGAGTATTTTTAATACTATTTAAATACAGTTAGCATTCCTAATCTGAAAATCCAAAATCTGAAATGCTTGGAAATCCAAAACTTTTTGAACACGGATATGACTCACACATGGAAAATTTACATCCGATCTCATGTGATGGAGCATGGTCAAATTTTGTTTCATGCACACAATTACTGAAAATATTGTATAAAATTACCTTTAGGCTATGTGTATAAAGTGTATATGAAACATAAATGAATTTCCTGTTTAGACGTGGGTCCCATCCTCAAGGTATCTCATTATACATGAATATGCAAATATTCCAAAACCTGAAAAAACCTAAAATCTGAAACACTTCTGGTCCCAAGCATTTTGGATAAAGAATACTCAAGCTATAATTAACTGCCCTTAGTTGTCCCTAATGTATAACAGTCAAATGTTCACACAAAATGTTATGTGTTCACTAAAAATTCCAATAAACATTTAAAATACCTTTCTATAAAGTTTTGCTCTGCAATTTAAAGAGGATGAATTATAAATTCTCAAATTATACAATAATTATTATTCTCTTCATAGCTAACAACTTTCACCCAAAGTCAAAAAAAAAAAAAAACCCCAAGTCAAAAACTCTGAAGTTTCAAGGCATTTTAGGAATATGATTTCAGCAAGGTCCTGAGATGAACCGAATAATCGTATTTCAAATCCTACTTCACTTTTAAAGTCAGTAGAAGCTACCCATGACATTTCATACATACTTAGATTATTTAGCAGTTCACAAAATACTCAACTGAGTACTTGCCACACAGAGTATTTTGAAAGGTTATAATCATCTAAATTACACTGACAAAATCATTAAATATTCACACACACTTACCCAAGACTCATGGTATAACACTGTTAGTAGATACACTGCATAATCACGGTTCTGCCTCCTTAAAGGGCACCTATTAAAGAGAAAGCGCGAGAAGTCAAAATTCTAAAAACTCAGTATACAGAATAATTTGCAAAATATGCAATATACTAAATACAGAAGACAATACTTTCAGATATTCCTTCTCTGCTTTAGGAAAACTGTTTTTGGAATAAAAATAGTCTTTGTAGTTCATTACTTGAGGAAGCTAAATATTGGTGTTATTTTAACTTTATTTCGAGTATCTCTTTGTTTTCATTAGTAATGGAGTTATTTGTATATGACAATAGCTTTACGCTACTTTTACTATGATTGTGTCCAATCCAAGTTCCCTTCACCATCTCAGTGCCAAGAATCTGCCAAATAGCATGAATACATCTGATGAGCTCACCTACAAAGTAGACATAGGGCTGGGCATGGTAGCTCATGCCTGTAATCCCAGAGGGCGAGGTGGGAGGGTTGCTTGAGGCTAGGAGTTTGAGACCAGCCTGGTCAACACAGCAAAACCCTGTTTCTACAAAAATGAAAAAATTAGCCAAGCATGGTGCTGCACACCTGTAGTCATAGCTACTTGGGAAACTGAGGCAGGAGACTGCATAAGCCCAGGAGTTCAAGGCTTCAGTGAGCTATGACTGTGCCCCTGACCTCCAGCCTGGGTGACAGAGTGAGTGACTCAATCTCTAAAAAAATTTAAAAATATAAATAAGACGTAGGTATAGAAAGATGATAGATGTTAACTTTGGTTTTCCTAGAGCTGATTCTTTTAAAAATGAGTTACGCTGATTCTTTTAAAAGTGAGTTACACTATACAATGCCGTGCTGTTGCTGCTGTATTTAAAATGAAACTAATAACCTAAAATTAGGTAAAACGTCTACATACATGAGATGACACATTGAGCTTTAAGGATAATGAAATAATACACAGAAAGATACAATTATGTCCAATTTCTTTAAATATCAAATAAAACCATCATATGACAAATAACTTCAACTATACTGCTTATTCTGTACTTATATTAAGTCCTCTACTCTAAATAATTACCATAAAACATAGCCATACACTAAGACTTGTAAAACTAGCTTAAAAAAAAAAAAAAAAAAGCAACATTATTGGATACTCACAGAATTTCAAACAATAACATTTTAAAGGCGTTTAAGTTGCATGAACTAGAAAAGCCAACATTATCTAAAGATAGTAAAAGGACTATTCCTAATATAGTTCAAATCTACTTTCTCCCATATGGTAATAATCACAAACCATGGCCCCATGGCTTTTTCTGCCTCCACACTGTTGCAGTCTCTGCATGTGTCAGGCTCCTTCTTCCCACCACTGCGAATCATGAGACCTAATCAAAACTGACAACTCCAAATGCTTTCAAACAGGGACAGGCAGGAAGACAGCAGATTGGTCCACTTACTTATCTCTAAAAGTGGGTCTTTTATATTTTGACATAATTTGGAAACAGCTAAAGTATAATTCTAAAACTAAAATAGCCATTTAGTGAAAACATACCAATAACCTTTCTTTACTTCAAATAGAAATGACCCAATTTATAAATTCATATATGATAAATTTAGTATTGCCTTTATAAACATCTGTCCTGGCTCTGAGATTTTGATTATTTACAAATGTGCCTTGATCAATTCCACATAGACCATTTAATAATTTTACTTTTGAACTATAAGATTTTTATATGCTTTGAATGTATAAAAGCCTGCTTAAGCATTAATCACTAGCAAATCACACTTTTTTCTTCTAATATCTCTCTTGAGTTTTATATACATGGACATATTAAAATCAAGGTTAAAAATAACATTAAATTAGCTAAGCATGCCTCTGTATAAAGATCATGGCAATAGTAAGCTAGTATGAGGACATTAAAAATATGAATTAGAGAACGCTGCTTAATAAGAAAAGGCTAACCCCTCCCCCGTCTTCAACAAAATTTCTTTAAAAAGGACTGCCAGGGAATTGAAAGACAATGGGGAAACTCATGTGACCAGTAGGCTGAACTGTTTTTCCATTACCTATCTGTCTTTATGGTAAGCACATCCGTGGTCTTGCAGTATCGCTCTCCTACAAGTTTAATTAATTTCTTCTTTGCGTGGTCATCTAAATTCAAACTGGAAAGCTTTACCTTAAAAATAAGAAAAGCTATTTGAAAAAATAATTTCATATAATTGTTTAGTGAAAAAAAAGGTAGCAGTGTTATTCCTATTAACATTAAATCTACTAAAAAGAAAGCTTTTCAAACTCCTTTCTACACAGAGCAAGCAGTTGGGACATATTATAAACTCTGATCTTACTCATGGAAACAAAAAAAGGGGGGGGGAACATACTGTTTGAAGCTCTTTGAAAGTTCTGGGCATTAGTGCCTTCCCTGAAAGAACTAATGACATTATCTGGTAAATAAATGAAATTATGGTGCTTATGAGTAGCACTAATAGAATTAAACTCAATTAGTGTTAGTAAAGTTGGAATATAGAAATAAATAGATAAAACATAAGAGCTTAAAGAAATTTCTACCATGCAATTATGAGACTTGTATCATTACAACAAGTTCTACAATGCAATTATGAGACTTGTATCATTGCAACAAGATTTTTTAAAAAGCTACAGATATCTCATGGAAGCTGGAATACAGCATTAGGGAAGGAAACACTTAAAAAATTCATTTAGCTCAACATTTCTCAAAACTAGTGTTCAAAAAACACTAGTCCCACAGGCTAAGAAGAATTTTTTTTAAAGGCTCTTTCTGTTGAAAACGTTTAGGAAATGCCGAGGTAAATTGGGTTTTTTAAGGTAGTATTTCTTAGAACAGATAATATGCTAATAAGCATCTTGAAATTTCAAAATGTAGGGTTAATATGCAATGATTCTCAAATTTATTTGACCTCAGATTCCACTTTTCAAGGGACAGTTCACAACCCTAGTCTTCCTTAGACATATTTTAGGAAGTGCAAGACCAAAAGAACACACTTTTTAATTTGCAGAGAATAAGGGCATGGGCTAAAGGTATTATCTAGAGATGAATATGTCTGATACAAGAAGACAGGCTGGGCACAGTGGCTCACGCCTGTAATCCCAGCACTTTGGGAGGCTGAGGTGGGCAGATCACCTGAGGTCGGGAGTTCGAGACCTGCCTGACCAACATGGAGAAACTCCATCTCTACTAAAAATACAAAATTAGCCGGTCGTGGTAGCGCATGCCTGTAATCCAAGCTACTCAGGAGGCTGAGGCAGGAGAATCGCTTGAACCCAGAAGGCGGAGGTTGCAGTGAGCTGAGATCGTGCCATTGCACTCCAGCCTGGGCAACAAGAGCAAAACTCAGACTCAAAAAAAAAAAAAAAAAGAAGATAGGTTAGGTTAGATACCGGAATACAATTAAATAAGGTAAAGATTAATCTTCCAGGGAGAGCACTAAGAATAAAAAAAGAGCTGTAACTATATGAAGAAAAAAGGCTAAATAGGATTTTGAAATCTGTTTGGTTTTCTGTAGCTTCAATAACCCTGTACACTTCCCTCAAGACATCAAAGTATAGTAGCCTATTTATTTTCCCATTTTTTTCTCACTGAATTGAAACCCTTGAGGGCAAGAATGATGTCTATCTTGTTCTTGGCAATGGCTTAACACTTAAAATGCATGCAATAAATACTTGTGGAATGAATATATAAATTTTTAAAAGCAAGGATATATTGTTTTTTAAAGCACTGTAAATTTTTGTATTTTGTATTTGAACTAGAGAAAATAGATAAATACAAATGCACTCTTAAAAATAACTCAAGTAATATGAATACCGACTACTAACTCTCAATTAGACAATGTGAATCACCAGTTTTCTGGAAAGAGAATGTATCAACCACCAGGTTACTGACTTGATAGATAAAATAAGCCATTTTATACTCTGATTAAAACAAACATGAAGAATTTTTTACAAAAAATAAAATATACGTTTATTATGATTATGAATACACAAATATATGCACATATGCATGTATACAGAGGGAGTAAGGAGAGAAAAATGCATAGTTTTTACATTAGGATAGTGAGAATGTCATGATTTTGCCTTTTTTAAACCTCCCTTCGATGAAATCATAATAATGTTTAACAATAAATTTAAAAGTTTCAAAAGCTTAAAGTATTGTAGCTTTTTATATAAGAAGTGGTCCAAAAAAAGGCAGCAAAGCTGGTCATTACTGTAACAACGTAATGTAAGATCACATTCACATTCATTTAAAACTCACATTAACATACATTTTAATGTTCAAAAACTATATGGAGTTTATGCCAAAAATCATAAATATTTCAGCAGCAGCTGTGTGGTGCACTCACGCCACCTGGTAGCACTCAAAGGCACTGCAACATTGTAGTCTTTAATATGGGCTAATACCTTAACCTGGGCTAAGTGGCATTCACTGTCTTTTATCAAAATTCAAAGTACTTACGTATTTTGCCCTCAATTGCTACTTTTCAAAGAATCAATATAATACTGTTAACATTATCCCCAAAATAACGCTGATATTGCAAATCACAGGAGGTGTTGGTTTTACATATATATATATATATATCTTCAAATGCCTACATTTTAACACAAAAAGAGCTACATAAATTGGGAAATATCTAACTTGTGAAATATTTTCTCTACATGCAAGTATATGTGGTTAAAGAATGCTGGTATTACCTAAAAGACAAGAATTGGTTTGATTTGTAGATTTGCCATTTAATATGTTACCTTAAACAAATCATGTTACCTCCCTGAGACTGTTTCCTCGGAAACACTTAATTCCAGAATTTTTATCAGAAATAAATGAGATTAATAGAAGAAAGCACTTTTGAAGTAAAGTTATATATAAGTTGTTTTTAATCCTAAACTACTTTTATGACTATCAAAAATGTTTTTTCTGTGAATTAAAAAATGTGAGTATGTTCAATAGTTTCTAACAGTTGACTACCTTCACAAGATTGCTTTAATCATACTGGACTGCATGTGTTTTAGTTCATCTGTTTGACCTACGTTTACCCTTGAACTACATGGCACATCCAGGACGCTACCATTGAACCTCAACAGCCAGCACGTGGAGTGCCGAGTCTAGCAGGGCAGATGTGAAGTCAGCAGAAGGGGTACAAGGGAGCAATCACAGGCTAGCACAAGGCACAGAGGACAAGAGGCAAAGCATGATATAAGAAATGAAATCTGGTGCCATCCTTCAAATAAAGCAATGAGATTATTTTTGTGTGAAATAAAATAAGCAAACTTAGAACCAGTAGGGACATCAGATGTCAATTCTAGGACCGAAGACGGAGGCCCACAAAACTTGAGGTGGATAACATAAATGAGGATCTAGGTTTTCTGACTCTCAGTTCAGAGATTTTTCAACACACAACAGAGCTCAACAACTGTTGATTGTGGTTGTTAACATTATTATGAAAAATAGGTAACATTTAATACGTTCTTAAAAATATGAACCTGCGGAATGATACAAGCATGGCTGAACTTTCAATTCTTTTTTTTTTTCTTTTATTGGGATTTTTGAAATTTTATACAGTAAACATATACTGTCTTTGTGATTTAAAAATAGTTTCAATCTAAGAACTTAGTATATTGTTGTGATATTTCAACTGTCCTACAAAATAAAAAAGGTTGGAAAGCTTCATAATTCACTTCATAAAGATGGTACAGGCCAGGTGCCGTGGCTCACATCTATAATCCCAGCACTCTGGGAGGCCAAGGAGGGCAGAATGCTTGAGGTCAGGAGTTCGAGACCAGCCTGGCCAACATGGTGAAACTCCATCTCTAGTAAAAATACAAAAATTAGCTGGATGTGGAGGAGCATTCCTATAATCCCAGCTACTTGGGAGGCTGAAGCAGGAGAATCACTTGAACCATGGGGGCGGAGGCTGCAGTGAGCCAAGATTGTGCCACTGGACTCCAGCCTGGGCAACAGAGCGAGACTCTCTCCAAAAAAAAAATTATATTAAATTTTTAAAAATGGTATAACCCTGATACTGAAACACAGCAAAGAAAGAAAACTACAAATCAATCAACAATATCACTGAGGAAAATGGAAAATTATAGAAATCAATCAACAATATCACTGAGGAAAATGGAAAATTATAGAAAATTATAGAAATTAAAGGAAAATCTTTAATTATAGAAATTAAAGATTGTTTATTTGCTAGTATATAATGTAAAAATGGTTGCATAGATTTTCAACAAATTTCTTCAGTGTACTTCGAATATTCTGGCTTAAAATACAGGCTACAGAGAGTATAAAAGTTAATATTTTGAGGGTCCCAGGAGGCACCTCAAAGAGGTAGTAGTCACCCTCCAGACCAATCAAAAGCACATCAGTCAGGGCTCCTTGGAGAAATGTTGATTCTAGGAATGGGACAGGGAAAGAGCCCAGAGCACTTTGTAGTGCCAGAAAGTAAGTAATTGCTTAAAATACAAATGATGGGAGCATGGCAAAGGAACAGAAGAGCCAGTGGAAAGAGTTCCCAATGGTTAAACTCAGAACAATCTGAGCAAAAAAAACACGTTTTATTGGATTATGACGCATAGTATAAAATAAATACCTATGAGTCCATACTGATATAAACGATTAAATAGGGGGGAACAAACAAATTTGCCATATAAAAGGACTGTAAATAATTTATGTGACATTTCCTTCTCAAAGAAGTAGAGCATACCTCCTGATCCTTAAGTGTGGGCTCTGCATTGTAAAACTTTCTTCTAAAGAGTACAGTATGGAAAAGAGGGGAGGAAGTATAATTTTATGGTGAAGAAAATGGACAAGTACTACCTCAGCCAGGTATCAAGATTAGCATCATCACTGACAAACCATGGCCAGCACAGTGACTCACTGTCTGTAATCCCAGCACTTTGGGAGGCTGAGGCGGGAAGATCACTTGAGCCCAGGAGTTCGAGACCAGCCCTGGCAACATGGCAAAACCTCATCTCTGCAAAAAACACAAAAACTAGCTAGCCGTGGTGTCTTGTGCTTGTAGTCCCAGCTACTGGGGAAACAAAGGTGGGAGGATCATCAGAGCCTGGGAAGGTCGAAGCTGCAGTGAGCCGTGACTGTGCCACTGTACTCCAGCCTAAGTGACAGAATGAGACCCTGTCTCAAAAAAACAAACAAAACAAATCATCTTAATAGCCTATACTCTTGATATGATGTGACAAGAATGGCACTTTACTTCTGGGGTTTTTCTCCCCAAACACACAACAAGTTGAAAGACATTCTACCAAATATATAACTAGTACTCCTCAAAACTGTTAGGGTCATCAAAAACAAGTCAAGTCTGAGAAACATCACACCCAAGAGAAACCTAAGAAGTTATGACTAAATGTAATGTAGTAAACTGGATGGGATTCTAGAACAGAAAAAGCGTGTTAGAAAAAAAACTAAGAAAATCTGAACAAAGTAGGGACTTCAGTAACAATAAATTCAATATTGATTCAGTATCAATATGAATCCACTAGTTGTGACAAATATACCATAGTATATTTTAAGATGTTTACAACAGGGGAACCTAGGTCTGAAATATAGAGGATTCTCTACTATTCTTGGAACGTTTCTGCAAATTAACCCTTTCTGCAAATTAAAAACTAAAATAAGTTTAATTTTAAAAAAGTGTATCAGGTAACTGCTCCATGACTGCTGTGTGAAAAAGATACATGTGTACCAAATTTCTTTGACAAAGGAAACAAACAGTGGTTTCAAATACTAAATTAGAAGTTCCTAGGACAGACCCTTGGAAGTGCAATGGCACGTGGCGTGATCCAGGTGAGTAACAGCAGGATCTCATATTTCTCCAGAGCAATACGGCATCTGAACAAATGATCCTAAGTAAAATTCTAGCACAGCAAATCAGTGGTAGAATAAAAGAATGATACACCATGAACTGACCAGGGTTCAGAAATGCATCAGTATACTGAAAACCTATTAATGTAATTTATGACTTCAATAATTCAAAGGAGGTAATTTCATAAATGCTAGTAATCTAAGAATAGGATACACCATTAACATAGTAAACATTATAGTATCTCACCGAAATCATACCTCATACCTGAGGTTAAACACTAGAGGCACAGACAAAGTATGGAACAGCATAAGGGACTACAGAAATGTGATTTCAGAAATTTTATCTAATGCAGAAGACAAAAAGAAAAAACAAGCTATGGATACTTGAAAAGGGGAATTAAAACTACCATTATTTATCGATTATTTCTTGAGAAACTTCTGAAAGAATCAACTGAGAAGTCCTAGCATCCAGATTATGGTCTGTAAACACCATTGTCCAATGGCAGGTGTTAGGGCTCCTTGAGAAATGGCTGATTCCAGGTCCGGAATAAGAAATTTATAAAAATGAGCCTGAACCATCTTGTGTCAAAATACAAAGAAACTTTCAAATGCTAATGGATTGTAACAAAAGGACACAGGAACCAATTTAAAAGAGTTCCCACTGGCCAAAGTTAAGATAGATATACTTCAAGGATCAAAAAGGATAATGATTTTGCTTGATATCCACCCACAGATTACTTGTTCAAGGGAAAAGCAAAACAACAAAAATCTTCACAAAGGAATGATTAGGTTGTCAGCTTCTTAGCCAAGTGCTCAATTTCAGCATACCAAGAATGAGGCAACCAGACTTGACGTGCCCCTGATGCAATATAAAATACATGGCATTATCTATAAAGTATTCTGGCCAAACATATTTAACTGGAATCTTATCAGTCCTTTAAATCTAACGTCCAGGTTATGTGAAATACAGGAGATAAAGAAATATGGTGAATGACATCCAGATGCAATGGGGCCAATTCAGAAGGTAGGAAATGTTACAGGATAAAATACCTGCCTCTTTAACCAGTCAAATTCATCAGGAAGAAGGGAGGAAGGTGGAGTTGTTGGCCATTCCAGATGACATAAGATACATCATTATCAAATACAATGGTCTTTGACGGGATTCTGGTTTAAATAAAAGAGCTTAATAAATACCATTTTGTAAGGCAATAGGGGAAATTTGAGTGTGGGGTAGATATTTTAGATAATATTTGGGAATTACTGACAATTTTGTTACATGTGTTAACAGTATTAGAATTAAATAGGAAACATCTGAATTCTTAGAGATAACACACTGAAATATTTTAGTGTGAAACATTAGGTGTCAGAAATGTTAAGGTACTTAGATGTATATGTATGCGTATGAAGCAAATTTGTCAAAATATTAATTACCAAACCAAGATGCCATGTGCATGGGTATTTATTATATTAGCCTCTTTCTACTTGTCCATACATTTGAAAATTTTCATAATAAAAAATTTAAAACAGAGAATTTGGTAAAGTAGCCAAATGGAAAGTTAAAAGGTAACTATATGACTTTGACAAGGGTGCCAAGACCATTCAAAGGGGAAAAAATAGTCTTTTCAAAAATGGTACTGGATCAACATGCAAAAGGAATGCAAAAGAATGAAGCTGGACCCTGGCTTCACACCATATGCAGTTAGCCCTTTGTCTGCACGGGTTCCACATTTGTGGATTCAACCAACCATGGATTGAAAATATTCAGAAAAAATAACAATACAACAATTTTTAAAATGCATATTCTTAAAATACAGTATAACAACTATTTACATAGCATTTACATTGTACTAAGCATTATAAGTAATCTAGAAATGACTTAAAGTATATAGGAGGATGTACTAGGTTATATTCAACATTCAAATACTATGCCATTTTACATCAGGGACTTGGGCATCTGCAGATCTAAGCATCTGCAAGTGGTCTTGGAACCGATACCAAACAGATACTGAGGAACAACTGTATGATAATTAACAAACAATAGGTCATAGATCTAAATGTAAGAGCTAAAACTATAAAACTCTTAGGAAAAAACACAAGAGTGAATCTTTATGACCTTGAATAAGACAATGATTTCTTACATACGACACCAAAAGCACAAGAGACAAAAGGAAAAATACAGTCATGCGCCACTTAACAATATTTTTTGACAAAGACATGGCTAGGTGATTTTGTCATGTACAAACATCATTGCTTACTTACACAATCCAATGTGGTACAGCCTACTACAAACCTAGACTACATGGTATAGTCAATTGCTCCTCGGCTACAAACCTGTGCAGCATGTTACTGTACTAAATACTGTAACAATTGTAACACAATTGTACTTGTGTATTTAAACATATCTAAACATAGAAAAAGTACAGTGAAAATACAGTCTTATAATCTCTTGGGACCACTGTTGGGTATGTGTTTATCATTGACCAAAACATCATTATGCAGCACATGACTTACATAAATTGGACTTCATCAAAACTAAAACTTCTGTGCTTAAAAAAGGACACCATCAAGAAAGTAAGAGGACAACCCAAAGAATGGAAGAAAACGTTTGCAAATCATATATCTGAGAAGGGACTGGTGTCCAGAATATATAAAATACGCTTACAACTCAACAATCAAAAGATAAACAACCCAATTAAAATATGGCCAAAGGATTTGAACAGACATTTCTCCAAACATATACAAATAGTCAACAAGCACATGAAAAGATGGTTCTTAGGGAGACACAAATCAAAACTACAATGAGATACTTTCATACCCATCAGAATGACTAAAACTAAAAGACAGGTAATAACACCATTAGTGAGGATGTGGAGACACAGAAAGCCTCAAACTTGCTGGTGAAATTGTAAAATAGTGAACCACTTTGAAAAACAGTTTGGCAGTTCCTCAAAATGTTAAATATGGAGGTGCCATGCAACTCAGTCATTCCACTGCTAGGTATATACCCAAGAGAATGGAAAACACATGTCTACACAAAAACCTGTATATGAATGTTCAACAGCATTATTCATAATAGCCAAAAAGCAGACACAACCCAAATGTCCACCAATTAATGAATGGATAAATAAAATGTGGTATATTCATAAAATACAACATTTGGCAATAAAAAGAAATGATAAAATACTACAACAGATGAAATCTATTGAAAACATTACACCATGTGAAAGAAAACATATCGCATGGTTCCATTTCTGTAATATGTCAAGAACAGGTAAATCCACAGAGACAGAAAGATTAGTTGCTGAAAGGGGCTTGAGGATGGTTAAGGGGGGAATTCTATAGCAACTGAACCATGTCTCAATAAAGCCATTATTAAAAAGAAACAACGGCCCGGTAGCAGTGGCTCACATCCATAATCCCAGCACTTTGGGAGCCCGAGGCAGGCAGATCGCCTGAGTTCAGGAATTTGAGATCAGCCTGGGCATCATGGAAAAACCCTGTCTCTACAAAAATACAAAAAAATTAGCCAGGCATGGTGGCACATGCCTGCAGTCCCAGCTACGGCTCAGGAGACTGAGATGGGAGGATCACTTGAGCCCGGAAGGCAGGGATTGCAGTGAGCCGAGATTGTGCCACTGCACTTCGGCCTGGGTGACAAGGTGAGACCCTGTCTCAAAAAAAAAAAAGTATACAAGAAATCAATACACCATCAAAATGGGCAAATGACAAAATATAAGTGTTTTACAAAGGAATAAATCCTCAACCTCACTAGTATTTAAAGACATACATATTTTAAATATAAGACACATTTTTCAAGTTGACAAGCAATATGTAGGTTGGTGAGAGCACAGTAAAGCAGGCCTTCTCACAATCCGATGGTGTTACATTTTTTTACGTTTCCTGCAGGAATTTTACAATATGTATCAACAAACTTCAAGAGCTATATCCTTTGACCTCACAGTTCTCCTTTCAGGAAGTTATCTTAGGAACATCATTAGAAATACATACAAATATTAATACCTAAGATTACTCATTAAAACATTTTTCTAATAAAGAAAACCACTAAAAAGCCTAAAGGTTCCATAATACAGATAACTTAAGTTATGGTAGATCTATATTATGAAATTATTTGTGTATCACTTCAGTCTCAGAAAAAAAGCTAAGTTTGAAGTGATCAACATTACACCCACCAGATTCAAACACTGTCTTGGTACATAACAGTCTCTCATTTATACGTTATTCTACGTAGCCATTAAAATTAAATTAGGTTGGGTGCAGTGGTTCACACCTGTAATTCCAGTGCTTTGGGAGGCAGAAGTGGGAAGATCACCTGAGCCCAGGAGTTCAAGAACAGCTGGGCCAAAAGTGAGACCCCGTATCTACAAAAAATTTAGGAAAATGGGCTGGGCACAGTGTCTCACACCTGTAGTCCCAGCCACTTTGGAGGCTGAGGCAGGACAATTGAGCCCAGGAATTGGAGGCCACATTGAGCTATGTTAGTGCCACTGCTCTCTGCCCGTCAGACCCCATCTCAAAAAAATTCAAATTAAAATTAAAGAATGTTTAATATTATTGGGAAATGATTAATTCTTTTAAGTAAGAAAGAGACTGCTGAACACATACAGTATCATCCTATTAATATACACACAGGCAGGCTGTGAGTATGTACTAAAATGAGCTACTATAGTTAACAGTGGTTACAAATGGTAGATTTATGGGCAATTTTATAATTTTTTTTTTTTCGAGACAGAATCTTGCTTTGTCACCCAGGCTGGAGTGTAGTGCCGTGATCTTGGCTCACTGCAACCTCTGCCTCCCGGATTCAAGCAATTCTCCTGCCTCAACCTCTAGAGTAGCTGGGATTACATGTGCCCACCACTATGCCTGGCTAAATTTTGTATTTTTAGTAGAGACGGGGTTTCACCATGTTGGCCAGGCTGGTCTCAAACTCCTGACCTCAGGTGATCCATCTGCCTCAGCCTCCCAAAGTGCTGGGATTACAGGCATGAGCCACCGTGCCTGGCATATACTTTAAAACTTGTATTTTCCAAAATTTCTGTGATAAATATTACAGTTTTATAATCACACATATGAAGTACATTTTTTTTTCTTTTCTCTTTATTTTTAGAGATAGGTCCTTGCTATGTTGCCCAGGCCGGTGTCAAATTCCTGGGCTCAAGCAATTCTCCCACCTTCGCCTCCCAAAGTGCTGGGATTACAGGCATAAGCCACTGTGCCAGCCACCAAAGACATCTTTAAATAATGTATTATAATGATTCTTATTTAAAACAAAAAACAAAAAAAACTCTTACTCTTAAGACTACTACTCGTGCTCTGGGGTTCCGAACAGATGGTCCTGATGAAACATAATCAGTGCTGTCAATTTCAATTGGAAAATGCTTCTCACATTTCTCATCACTGTCCAGTGCAGCTGGCCACTCAGTGCAAAAATCTGAGAATAAAAGAAATAATTTCAATTACTCTTTTGCAAGTAAATTCTCATTGTAATGCATACTACTAGACAATACCAAATTATTGAGATCATTGCCAGGTCACATGAAAGAACAGATTCTCTTCTGCACTTTACATATATACCATCATCCCTTATCCCTTTTCCTATTAGGTACATCCTAAATTAGGCAATTTAATCAGGGAATTCTTTGGATATTTCAGGTTTGACGGTAGTGGTATTTTCAGTTAAAAGGGAACTATGCCTTGATGGAAGCTGATTATAAGCTTTGCACACATCTGTTATTGGGCAGTTTACTTCCTCCGTACCAACTAAAAGCAAACAGTTTACAGTACCCAGAGCATTACTGTTTTCAAAAAAGTAACAGATAATATTAATTACTAAAGGTTACTAAAGATCAGCTGAAAGGAACTGAAAGCTCTCAAAGAGCCCTGAGAAGAAACTGAGATGGAGTTAACAGTCGTTTAGAAATCTGGCTGAATAGAACCTCAACTCAAACAGGTACAAAAGCCTAAGCCCTTAAATGGATTCTTATAAGAACTGATATTTCTTCTATGTGACTTCTATGTGCCAAGGGGGCTAAATGGAAAGAAGAAAGCTTTGTCCTCATATCTGGGCAAGACAGCATAGACAGGAAGTGGGATTGGGTCTGAGACCTAGGTCACAACAGGAGCTCCAAGCACTGTGAACATGCCTTCTTGTTATCTTCATAGCATGTTACCTTCATAACACAGAAGTATAAACTCAGGTCCTGAATAGGAAAAAAAAAAAAAAAAAAAACTTAATGGAAAAGAGGTAGCTCCCAGCCTCTTTCAGGTATCAGAGCTGATTTCATCTTGCCCTGTTTCAATCAAGTTAGCATGGCAGAGGACTCTCAGCTTGAGATGAAAATTTCTGGCACTATCAGGCTGTCCACAATGGAAATCTCATTTCTTAAACAGCCTCACTCTATGAACAGCTAAAAGTAACTAGCTTTTTGGGTCAAACATATTAGACTGCATACATGCTTCCTCCAAAAAAGCATAACTGCAGAAGAGGCTGGTCATAATCACAGGCAGACGTGGGAGCTCTTGTAGGTGATAATCTAAGGGACAGTGAGAACTATTTTGCCAATAACATTTCCTTGGGCTAACAATTTTCTTATGCTAACAAATTAAATATAGTTCACTCCATTCCTTGAACACTGTTTAAAAGATCAATACCCAGTCGTTTTGAGGGGAAAAAAGTATCTTTGCAATTAACATCATTTTAACATTTAAAAAATATGAACAGAACAAGATTGTTGAGGCTGAATTTCATTGCCATCATGAACGTATTCCAATATCCTGCACTACAAGATGCATCACTGCCAAGCACTTTGTAAGACAGACTAGTTTGGGGAATTTTGTGAGCTCTTGGGTTTGCACTGACTCTTTTTCTTTTCTTTTTTTAGAAACTATGAATAAGTCATTTCAATCATCAAATAATAATTACAGTTTTAAAATTAAATTACCTAAATTATATGTCTAAAAAAACACAGCCAAATGGAAAATACGTAACAGATTCCTATTAGCCTTTACTCATCTGATAGGTAGAGCAATAGACGAGACTTTGGAAGACCTTGGTTTGTATTTAACTTCTGCCACTGATATTAAAGTTTTGGTAAATTACCTAACTTTCCTGTGCTTCAGATTTTCCATTTGCAAGTTAGATATAAAATCTGAACTGACCTACTTTGAAAGAAAACTGAGAAGAAGTACTTGAAAAGCCTTTGAGTTATTCGGAAGACGCAATCTAAATCTGGAGACTGGCAGCAAGTGCAAAGGGATAATTAAGGAAAGATTAAGACACTTGTTTAAGTACTATAAAATAGAATGCCACTCTTCTGAATGTGCTGTATGAAAGTCTTTCACTTAATTTTTTTTAAACTTATTTTTTATTTTTATGTTGTTTTGAGATAGGGTCTCACTCTGTCGTCCAGGCCCACCTCAGCCTCCAGAGTAGCTGGGACCACAGGCATGCACCATCACATCCCAGCTAATTTTTTAATATTTTTGTAGAGACATGATCTCACTATGTTGCTCAGGATGGTCTCAAACTCCTGGGATCAAGCAATCCTTTCTCCGTGGCCTCTCGAAATGCTGTGAAATTAAAAGCATGAGCTAACATGCCCTGTCAAAAGCTTTTCATTTAAAAATTAGGAAGTATTACAGAAATATTTTATTAAAATTACAAGTTTCTAGATTATAAACACACATTTAAAAAGAAGAAACATGGAATTTTTCACAGTGTAATGCCATTTGTTAACTGGCTTTACAGATGATCAAATAGTAATACATGACTTGTGCCAAACGGGACAGAAATTTGTTATTTTATTTTATTTTTTTATTTTTTGAGACTGGGTCTCACTTTGTTACCCAGGCTGGAGTGCAATGGCGCGATCTGAGCTCACTGCCGCCTCAACCTCCTGGGTTCCAATCCTCCCGCCTCAGCCCCCTAGTAGCTGGGACTACAGGCACGTGCCACCACACCCGGCTAATTTTTTTGTATTTTTTGTAGAGATGGGGTTTCACCACATTGCTCAGGCTGGTCTTGAACTCCTGAGCTCAAGCAATCCAACCAACTCACTCTCCCAAAGTGTGAGCATTACAGGTGTGAGCCACCATGCCCAGCCTGGGACACAAATTTGGAAGTGATCAGTTTTAGTCTAATTCCAGGCACAAATGCATATAGAAACACATACTCTAAAGGGATAGAAAAGCATCCCAATGTCCCAAAAGACCAAATAAATGAAAGGAAACATATTTTTCCTCCCTCATTTCAAGAGTAAGGTTATTATTCCTATGTTTCAGGACCTCTTTATATAGTCTTCCTTATATTTTTAAATGGAAGGCCCTTTGCAAAGCTCAAATTTAATCATAATTATGTTTACTACTCCACATCTCCTTCCCAACATAATCAAGATACTTGTGAAGTGTTTCTAGGTTTCATATTCTTTCCTGAAAAGCCTTAATAAGTATACTGAGCATGTATATACAACACCTTTAAATCAGCATGAGTATATTAAGACTTTATCCACAGGCACCAACTCCTGAATTAATCTAATCAATCATAACTATCAATCAGAACTTAAATTGGAATATGTACATAATTATAAAAACATACACAAAACCATGAGTTAAAAAATGTTATTTGCCTTTACCTCCATGCATGTAGAAAGGAGGAGAAGTAGTAATGTAAGTACATGAAATCTGTTTATACCTAGGAATCAATAGGTTTTCAAAATCAAGAAATCCAGAACTGAAGGTATAATCATAGTCCAGTGATTACTTGCTATTTTATAAATACACATGCACACTACAGAGTGTATATAAGTATATATAAATATATATACTATACATAGAGTATTATAAATATAAGCATATATACATAAATAAATGAGGGGCCAGTCAAGAAAGCACATAAGGCTAGTGCTTTTTCATCATAAACTCTTTTACTATTTGATTTACCACATGCATGTGTCATTCATTTTTTAAAATTTTCAATAATTTCTTCAGGATAATTCTTCTCTGCGAAGTATCTGCAACATTTACTTCGGTCTTCTTATGTGCATGTTTGTTTTCTTTTTTTTTGAGATGGAGTTTCCCTCTTGTTGCTCAGGCTGGAGTGCAATGGCGCGATCTCAGCTTACCGTAATCTCCACCTCCTGGGTTCAAGCGATTCTCCTGCTTCAGCCTCCAGAGTAGCTGGGATTATAGGTGCCTGCCACCATGCAGGGCTAATTTTTTTGTATTTTTAGTAGAGACAGGGTTTCACCATGTTGGCCAGGCTGGTCTCGAAATCCTAACCTCAGTGGATCTGCCCACCTCAGCCTCCCAAACACCTGCTCGGATTACAGGTATGAGCCACCACACCCAGCCTTATGTGCATGTTTTCTAAAACTCAACAGTAAGTCCCTAACCTACCTGTGAACAAGGATCATGATTTCTCATTATTATTCCTAATACCTAGTAGTAGTTAGCAAAAACAATTTGCAGACTTGACATGTAACAATTCACTGAAAACAACCTGAATATAAGGCTATACAGTATATTAGAAAAGAGATGCTTAAATTTATGTTCAAAGTCAATATAAAGTTCATATAAGAAAATAACCACTTACCTTTAAGGGCTTCACAGTGCTTTTTAATTGCTACAGGAGTCAAATGCAGAAAATTGGGAATCTTAAATAGAGAAATTTAAAGGATAAATTAGCTAAATGTCTTAAAAACATGAAAAAGATAGTTTTCTCGTAAAACTAAATCACAGGCCCAGTAAAACATACACTAAATAAATTCTGGTTTTTTACAACATTGATTTTCTGTCACAGATGTTGTCAATTCAAGAAATACATTTCTTAAAATATAAATTCAGTACCAAGTAATTTACAGTGATACCTGGGTTTGTCTTCAGATCATATAAATCTTTTGTCTTTTACCAAGCATCTTATAATGACAATCGTAATGAAAAAAACTAAACATCATTTTATACTATTCTTCCTGCCACAAATCTACAGGTATACATGTATATTTCCTTTATAAAACTGAAAGGACTTAAGGACATGGATCATTGTTTGTTTTTTTGTTTTTCTTTTTTTTGAGACAGGGTCTCGCTCTGTCACCCAGGTTGGAGTGCAGTGGCACAATCTCAGCTCACTGTAACCTCTGCCTCCCAGGCTCAAGCAATTCTCTTCCCTCAGCCTCCCAAGTACCTGGGATTACAGGCATGTGCCATCATGCCCTGCTAATTTTTGTATTTTCAGTACAGACAGGGTTTCACCATGTTGCCTGGGCTGGTCTCAAACTCCGGGCCTCAAGTGACCCGCCCGCCTTGGTCTCCCAAAGTGCTGGGATTGTAGGTGTGAGCCACTGTGCCCGGCCAGGATATGGATCATTGTTTAATCATCCCAAGTCCCCTGGACTGCACAGCATGACAGTATGTCCACTTTGTACATAATAAACATTTTATGAACTAATAAGTGAAGCTAGCAAATCTTAACTGGATAGTTTAATGAAGTTAGGAATATATTTATGATGACATATTAAAGGCTAATGAATCATTCACAGAGTGAATGAAAATTCAGGAAAGGTCAGAGATTTGATTCCTTCAAATAAATAATTAGCATTTATTAGGTCATTTCTTGAATAATGTTAAACATCTAAAAGAGCTTAAAGGCTCATTTGGAAAGAAAGTGTAAACAAGTCGAAAGTTACTCCAAGAACTATGCCATGTATCTTGAGGGCTCATCAGAAAATGTTTTTTGTTTTTGAGACGGAGTCTCAGGCTGTTGCAGTGGCGCAATCTCGGCTCACTGCAACCTCCGCCCCTTGGGTTCAAGTGATTCTGCTGCCTCAGCCTCCCGAGTAGCTGGGATTACAGGCATGCACCACTACACTTGGCTAATTTTTTTGTAGTTTTAGTAGAAATGGGGTTTTGCTATGTTGGCCAGGCTGGTGTCCAACTCCTGACTTCAAGTGATCCACCTGCCTTGGCTTCCCAAAGTACTGGGATTACAGGTGTGAACCACCACACCTGGCCAGAAAATAATGTTTTAATCAAGAGAAAATAGGCACTGAAAACTGGGATTTGGGGATAGGCAGCTTCATTTACTGTACTTTTTGGTTTTTTCCTTTTTATGCATTTTAAAAATTATAAACTCTAGTGTTGAGTGATCTACTTTTAATAGATCACAGTGACAGACTTTTATTTTTGAAACATGAACGTATAAACCTCAAAAATCATAAAAGGAAAAAATAACAGACAATTTGCATGGACTTACATAGGCACAGTTCCATGCACTTTGCATATGTTAGCTCAGTTAATAAGCTTATTCAATGACACCATCACTACAAATAAATGGCATGCATTAAATGTTTGGATTTTTATGTTTATTAAAATGTCATTTACAACCATTAGCATTATTGCAAATATACTGCTACTCTCTCACCCAGTAATTCTCCAAAGATCTCTTTGAACAAAATTCTCTTCTTTTATTCAAAGAAAACATTTGTTTTCCTTGATGTACGCTTTTTGTGTCTTCATATTCCTATTTCTAAATTTCATTTCCCGTCTCCAGCAACAGAGTACCCGTTCTCCCTGTTCCCATCACCTTTTAGCAAACTTGTTTTTCAAAGACTCTCATCTAATGGAAAACAGTTCATTTTCCTTTGTATAACTTTCATTGTATTTAAGAAACTATCTAAGACATGCATTCCCAGACTAAGCATTTATATTTTCTTTAAAACACCCATCATAAATAATTATACATGCTATCAAAGCATTTACCTTAACCTATTTTGCTTCAAGCAATAAAGTTAAATTTGGTAGACTATAATAATAATACTAAATAATATTCTACCTTTATAGACAGAAAAAATTTAAATTCTTTTTTTTTTTTTTTTTTTTTTTAGACGGAGTCTTGCTGTGTCACCTAGGCTGGAGCGCGGTGGCACGATCTCGGTTCACTGCAAGCTCTGCCTCCCGGGTTCACGCATTCTCCTGCCTCAGCCTCCCAAGTAGCTGGGACTACAGGGGGACCCGCCACCTCACCCAGCTAATTTTTTGTATTTTGAGTAGAGACGGGGTTTCACCGTGCTAGCCAGGATTGTCTTGATCTCCTGACCTCGTGATCCGCCCACCTCAGCCTCCCAAAGTGCTGGAATTATAGGTGTGAGCTGCCGTGCCCGGCCCCTCTTTTTAAACTGGAAGTTTTACCTCCCAATTCTCAATCTCAAACTAGGTTATTTCATTTTTCTTAATTCCACTGGTAAGATGCAATATAGAAAAGATATGATAGGCTGGGTGTGATGGCTCACACCTGTAATCCCAGCACTTTGGGAGGTTGAGGCAGGCATATCTCTTGAGCCCAGGAGTTCGAGACCAGCTTGGGCAACATAGTGACCCCCGTCTCCAAAAAGAAGAGATACAATAGAAAAAGGTCACAAGGGGAGCCACAAGATTGACTAATTACATTCTTTTTTTTTTTTTTTCCTGAGAACAGAGTCTCACTCTATTGCCCAGCCTGGAGTGCAGTGGCACCATCTCGGCTCACTGCAACCTCCACTACCTGGGTTCAAGCAATTCTCCTTCCTCAGCCTCCCAAGTAGCTGGGATTACAGGCGCCCACCACCACGTCTGGCTAATTTTTTGTGTGTTTTTAGTAGAGACGGGGTTTCACCATGTTGGCCAGGTTGGTCTTGAACTCCTGACCTCAAGTAATCTGCCCACCTTGGCCTCCCAAAGTGCTAGGATTACAGGCATGAGCCACCATGCCCAGCCAACTAATTACATTATTGAATGCCTAGGATTCTTTGAGTATCCTTTACCACTGATAATCAAAATCAACACCTATTATTATCTGGTATTGTATAATAATATACCTATTATATTATTTTAAAAAATTTTAATTAAAATACAGTAAACTGCTATACACTGAATGTTGAAGCATAAGAGAGTAGAAATAGGGGGGGAAGATCAGCATTTATTTCTATGTAAGTCTGAGTCAATGAATCAGCAATTTGTCTTACCTTTAAAAGTTCTAGATTTCCCTCCTTTGCCATGGGCACGCCCCTTTTTACCGGATAACCCATTCGAACAGGAAGAGGTACTGCAGAGGGTTTAAATGGTGCTGCAACTGGGTAAACACTAGGCCAGTCCTGGTCAACAGCCATTTTCTCTGTCCTAGGAGGTAGGGCCTAAGAAATATAAAATCATTTAGTATTTTAAATATAAAAACATTCTTTAATTTTTAAAGAATTTTAATTTTAAAGCAAAAAGTTACAGTTATAAGAAATAGAAGCAAAATTGCAACATATGTAAAATCTGACCTCCCACAAAGCTGCTGCTGTCCAAATTTTAAAAACACTAAATATAGCTAAATATCTCTGCACTGTTTCTTCACACCCTCTGGCAAGGATCCCCTTTAATATCACATTTTCTTCACTAAAAATTTCTTTAGACTTTCAGCAAAAATTTTTTCATTTGGCTTATGAAAAGGTGAATTAACAATACATTTTGAAATAATTTTTCAAACTTCTTTGATGGAAATCAGTAGCATGAGGGGGCATTAAGTACTTAGAAGTAAAAAGAAAAGGAAAAAATAATTAGGGTTAAACTGATTGAATAAATACATAATGAAAAATTATATGTCTCCTAGGCCGAGAAAAACTAGTACTCGATAGCTTAGTCAATCACATTAACATTTATTTTTCATGGCATCAAATACTAGGGGATGGCCCATATACAAAAGTAGGGTTTATAGTGGCAAAATTCAGCCAGACCCCACCTACACAATATCAAAACCAGTGTAGTCGATGTCCTAGAAGCAGGTAATAGTCCTGAGGAAATGACTGCTCTTGATTATTGTAATTTGATACCATTTAACTTCCAACTAATGTGTCTTTGTTCTGACACTATGCTGACCAACTGACCTTATAGTTTAGATTCCTCCATAGAAGTAAGGAATCCAAATGTCCACAGGGTGAGACTAAACTAGTTAGAATATGGCCAGGTGCAGTGGCTCACCCCTGTAATCCCAGCACTTTAGGAGGCCTGAGGCGGGTGGATCACCTGAGGTCAGGAGTTCAAGACCAGCCTGATCAACATGGTGAAAACCCCTCTCTATTAAAAATACAAAAATTAGCCGGGCATTGAGGTACGTACCTGAAGTCCCAGCTACTTGGGAAGCTGAGGCACGAGAATCACTTGAACCTGGGAGGCGGAGGTACCAGTGAGCCGGGATTGCACCACTGCACTCCAGCCTGGGCAACAGGAGTGAAACTCCGTCTCAAATAAATAATAATAAATAAACAAACTAGTTGTATTAATACATAAGTCCCAGGCTGCAGGACTTAAGACAGCATTAGAAATTGTTCCACATTCTGGTTTATACACCTGTTTCCTGGGAGTTCCTCAGTAAGTTGACCTCTCAAAGATGATCTATTCTCTGGGTACTGACAAAAAACAAAGACTAACCTCTCCCAGGGCTATGGTAATCATCCAGTAAACATGACCTTGTGAAGTCTTCTCTGGCAACACCCTTCTGCCTTATAATGAGTATGTGCCTCATTTTAGAACTCTAGAAACCATTAAGATGGTAGAGTATATGAACTTTTTACCTTTCTTCTTGGAGGCCTTTCATTTCCGGATGTTCCTTCTTCTGTACGTAAAAGAACACAATAAAGGGAATTTTATCATGTCAACTTAGTTGTTCAACATCAATCATGATCCCATTATTCTAACACAATTTAAGGTATTCCGTAACATAACAACGAAACAACTTTTTTTTTTTTTTTTGGTAAGCTCAGGGACCAAAATCATCTTAATGAGGACTAAAAACTGGAAACAGAAGGAGTCTTGGCGTGTCGCCCAGGTTGGATTGCAGTGGTGTGATCTCAGCTCACTGCAACCTCTACCTCCCGGGTTCAAGTGATTCTCCTGCCTCAGCCTCCTGAGTAGCTGGCACTACCAGTGTTCCCCACCATACCTGGCTAACTTTTGTATTTTTAGTAGAGACGGAGTTTCACCATGTTGGCCATGCTGGTCTCAAACTGCTGACCTCAAGTGATCCACCTGCCTCAGCCTGCCAAAGTGCAGTGGGCAGGTGTGAGCCACCATGCCCAGCCCCAGTAAGGAAAATTCTATAGTTATTTGAATTGCCAATACAGTGAATTCATCATCTAAAAAATGACTCTTACAGAGTCTGTCAAGTAAGACAACTTTTTAACAAATAATTTCAATTAAGCGATAAATATTATGAACACATATAGCAGGGAACTAAACCTAGTCAATTAGTTGGTGTGATGGTGAATTTTTTCTTTTTTATTTTTTGAGACAAGGTCATCTCATTCTCACCCAGGCTGGAGTCCAGTGGTGCAATTTCGGCTCACTGCAGCCTCGAACTACCAGGGTCAAGTCAATCCTTCCACCTCAGCAACCCAAGTAGCTAGGACTAAAAGCATGAGCACACCTGGCTAATTCTTGTAGAGACAGTGTTTCGCCATGTTGCCAGGCTGGTCTCAAGCTCCTGAGCTCCAGTGATCCACCCATCTTGGCCTCCCAAAGTGCTGGGATTATAGGGGTGAGTCACCATGCCCAGCCATGATAGTTAACTTTAGGTGTCAATTTGACTGGATTGAGGAATACATAGACATGTGGTAAAGCATTTATTTCTGGGCATGTCTGTGGGGATGTTTCCAGCAGAGACACACATGTGAGTCAGTGGACTGAGTGAGGAATACCTGCTCTCAATGTGGGTGGGCATCATTCAATCAGCTGAGGGCACAGAGAGAACAAAAAGGCAGATGAAAGAAGAACATATTCTCTCTCTCTCTCTCTTCTGGACCTGGGACACTCTTCCCCAGCCCCTGGACATCAGAACTCCAGGTGCTCCAGCTTTTGGACTCCAGGAACTTGCACAAGCAGCCCCCTGAGTTCTTAGGCCTTCAGCTTTGGCCTGAAAATTACATGGCTTCCCTGGTTCTGAGGCTTCTGGATTTGGACTGACATGGGCTTCCAGCTTGCAGACAGCCTATTGTGAGGTGAGTTAATTCCCCTAACAACTCCCCTGTCACATGTCTATATATCTACATCTACATCTATCCTATCCTACATCTACGTTCTGTCTCTCTGGAAAACCCCAATACAGTTGGGGAAAATCTCCCTGAGAAAGTGTACTTTAAGCTAAAACCTGAAAGATGAGCAGGACATAGCCATGCAGACAAGCAGGTGAGAAAAAGTGTTTTGACAGAGCGAGAGCACATGGAAAATCAAAGTGAACAAATTCAATATGGCCGAAGTTTAAGAACAGAACAGAGAGACAGAGAGAAAAGAGGCTGAAGACACTTAACAAGCTTCTTAACTATAATGCATCCTTGGCAAAGCTTTTTTTCTTTTTTTGAGATAGGGTTTCACTCCCGTCACCCAGGCCAGAGGACAGTGGTGCGATTACAGCTCACTGCAGTCTCAACTTCCCAGGCTCAGGTGGTTCTCCCACTTCAGCCTCTGGAGTAGCTGGAACTACAGGCATGTGCCACCACGTCTGGCTAATTTGTATTTCCAGTAGACACGAGGTTCCGCCATGTTGCCCAAGCTGGTCTCCTGGGCTCAAGGGATCCACATGCCTCCACCTCCCACAGTGCTGGGATTACAGGAATGAGCCACCATGCTCAGCCCCTTGGCAGGGCTTTTGATTTTCTTCTTCCAGTCTTCCCAACTCGTGTAAATGGAATCATTTACAATTGCTAGGACATCCAATTGCTCAGGATAAAAATATAACAGGATTTTTTTGAGACTTGTCCTCAAGCCCCACATCAAATCCATCAGTAAATCCTACGAACTTTACCTTCAAAATATATTGCAAATACAACCACACCCCCTTCTCCACTATTACTTTAATCCAAGTCA
The DNA here is from genome assembly GCF_000951045.1 of Mandrillus leucophaeus. Classification (NCBI taxonomy): domain Eukaryota; kingdom Metazoa; phylum Chordata; class Mammalia; order Primates; family Cercopithecidae; genus Mandrillus; species Mandrillus leucophaeus. The sequence goes on from NW_012107430.1 coordinate 104,103, forward strand.
CTATCATCTCATTTTGACTACTACAACAGCCTCCAAACATGTCTTTGGCTTCCACTCTTACCCCAGTAAAGCAGCCAGTGATCTTTTAAAAATGTAAATCACGTTATATCAGTTCCCTGTTCAAAGCCTTCTGATATAAAACCCAAGCCAAAAATCCAAATGAAATGTCTACAAACTCTGGAGAGATCAGATCATTATTTAACTAACTCTCTGACGTCTTATACTACCGCTCTCTCCTCTACTCACACTTAGCTCCTGCCATGTTGTCCTTCTTCCGTTCCTTGATCACACCCCTCAGCGTGTTCTCAACTTTTGGCCTTTGCACTTATAGTTCCCCATGCCCCAAAGGCTCTTTCCCCAGATCTCTGCATGGCTTGGGGCCCTGTTCAAATGTCACTTCCTCAGAAAGATCTTTCCTGACTACCCTATGGCCACTACTCCCCACAAATCCATCATTCTCAATACTCTGCTTTATTTTTCTTCATAGCATTAAACCCTATCTGACATCTTATTTAGTTGTTTGGTTGTTTATACTCTTGACTTCCCCACCTTGCTGTATCCCCGGTGAGTGTCCAGAACACTGCATAGTATACAATAGGAGTTAAGTATTCCAAGAGTGAAAGAATGAAAAATTAAAAACAGACAAATATTAGACCTATTAACAGCCAGTATTTAGGATTAATGAATTTATACTTTATCTGAAAACAATGGGTAGATCTTGAACATGGGAACAGCAAGACAAGATCTAAGTTCTGAAAACCTCATTTGGCTGTTGTGAGAATTCAATGTAGAAGAGAGCAAGAAGGGAAACAGGAAACGGAATAGAAACTTGTAGAAATGAGATGGTCATCGGAACTAGATAGTTGGTAGTATAAGGAGAGTAAATTACAGATATAACAGGAAATAGCACAGGTAGAATCCGCTGATTAGACTCACTCCAGCCACACTTCTATCACAGCGCCTCTCACTCTACACAGCACTTCTCCGTTAATAAATCTGTATTTTCCACTAGACTCCTCCGGGGTAATCACGCTATCAAGCATCCTTATGATCTCTGTTAAATGCAGGTCATCAACGCCTGTTGAATGAAGGCCGCCCATTTGGTTGCCTGGAATTCACAGCAGCAATTTGTCCTAGCACAACCGTATGACTCTCTTAATGTTTGGGGAAATCCACGGTTCATCACTGCCGAAGCCGGATAAGCAATACAGAGCACCAGTAACCTGTGCCAGGGACCATGGGAGGGGGCAACACAGGAGCAGGTCACGGGGAAGGGGGATGTAAGCTTTCTGAGCAAACGCCCAGAGCACCCAGGGCAGAAACAGGCGACTAGGAGCCGGGCAACGCCGGCGCAGAGGACAGACCTACGTCCACGGCTTTCCTACCAGATCCGCTTGGCAGCTGACGCACCGGCCTCCCTCGTGCGGCGCTGGCTCAGCCACCGCGGCACCCTTAATGGGGCCGGTATTCCGCTCTTGCACCTCCCACAAAGCCCGGAGAAGACGAGACAGACACTCACGCAGGTCACGTCTCGAGACCGGAGTGACCGGGGACACGGCGGTGGAGAATGCACGCAGAGTCCTTGCTTTCGACCGCAGAGACACCCATGCCGGGAGCGCGGCGGCCGCCATGACTGCGAGTACGGCAAGCCGGAGGGGACAAGCGCCGTTCAGCGTCAGGGGCGTGCCTGGGGCGACTAAACACAGGCTTCCTGGGCTGGCACCGCTCTAGGCTGGAGAAACAGGAAACACGTGGGTCTGCGCACACAGAGCCGAGTCAAATGTGCAGGAAGATACCCCCAAACTGAAAGAAGTAATGAAAACAAAAAATCCTTAAAACTCGAGTGAATCAGTTCGTAGAGAATTGAAGATAAGGACCATAGGGATGGGGGTTGCGGCTCACTGAAGGCAGGTGTGGTCTGGGTGGAACCTCAGATGATCCAAGAGTCAGGCAGTCTACCCGAGGGACTCCTAGTTCTTTATAATTGCTGCTTTTCTACATTTACTTGGATTAAAGAAATCTTCAAGTAATGCAAGTGATATTTGCTAAGGGGAGAGAAGCAGTATCCTGAGTCAGAGTGCTTGAGTTTCAAACTTGACTTCACCATTTCTGGGAGGTATGATCCTAGACAAGTTAGCATAGACAAATGTTTGTGTACAGCATTGGCATACAGTGAACACCGCGTGTACATGGCCTATAACTTTTAGCTATATATGGTTAGCTTGTTGTTAGATCAGGTTAGAATTACAGAAAGTCAGAACTCATCAGAACCTAGAAAATAACCCTTTAATGAACACTGTTATTTTCCACGGTAGTATGGATTAACATACATGGATTAATAAAAATATTCTCGGCCAGCTGCGGTGGCTTTCGCCTGTAATCGCAGCACTTTGGGAGCCCAAGGTGTGTTGATCACCTGAGATCAGGAGTTTGAGACCAGCCTGGCCAACATGGAGAAGCCTGGTCTCTACTAAAAATACAAAATTAGCCAGTTGTGGTGGTGAGAGGTGACTACATGCTAGCAGTCCTTGATCTCGGCACCTCCTCGGCCTCGGTGTCCACTCTGGCGGCGCTTGAGGAGCCCTTCAGCCCGCCATGGCACTGTGGGAGCCCCTTCTCTGGGCTCGCAGAGATTGGAGCCAGCTTCCTCTGCTTGCGGGGAGGTGTGCTGGGAGAGGTGCCAGCGGGAGCCAGGGCCGCGCGCCGCGCTC
>NW_012107430.1:107607-119068 GCF_000951045.1 Mandrillus leucophaeus
AGGTTTGTAAATACACCAATCAGTGCTGTGTCTAGCTAACCTAGTGGGGACTTGGAGAACTTTTATGTCTAGCTAGAGGATTGTAAATGCACCAACCAGCACCCTGCCAAAATAGACCTATCAGCTCTCTGCAAAATGGACCAATCAGCAGGATGTGGGTGGGGTCAGATAAGGGAATAAAAGCAGGCTACCACCAAGCTAGCAGTGGCAAACCGCTACAGTCCGTTTCAGCACTGTGGAAGTTTTGTTCTTTTGCTCTTTGCAATAAATCTTGCTGTTGCTCACTCTTTGGGTCCATGCCCCTTTTTGAGCTGTCACACTCACTGCGAAGGTCTGCAGCTTAACTCCTGAAGCCAGTGAGACCACGAACCCACCAGAAGGAAGAAACTCTGAACATGTTCAAACATCAGAAGGAACAACTCCAGATAGAGCTGTAACACTCACTGCGACAGTCTGCGGCTTCATTCTTGAAGTCAGCGAGACCAAGAACCCACCAATTCCGGACACAGTGGCACATGCCTGTAATCCCAGCTACTCGGGAGGCTGAGGCAGAAGAATCACTTGAACCCGGTAGGTGCAGGTTGTGATGAGCCGAGATCACGCCATTGCTCTGCAGCCTGGGCAACAAGAGCAAAACTCCATCTCAATAAATAAAATAAATTCTCTATTTTCTCATTGTTTTAAAAATTATTTTAATTTATTATTATTATGTTTGAGACAGAGTCTTACTCTGTGCCAGGTTGGAATGTGGTAGAACAACCATGGCCTACTGCAGCCTTGGCTTCCCAGGCTCAAGTGATCCTCCTAAGGGAGGAGACCACTACTACTCCTGCTGCCCTCCTCCCCCCACCTTGCCTAGTTCAAAGACAAGAGAAAAGAGAGAGAGAAACAAAAGTATGATAAATAGCCAGACAACCTTGGCACCACCACCCAGTCCTAGGAGTTAAACAAAGTAATAATAATAACTTCAACCCCTGGCCTAAACTACTTGTGTTATCTGTAAATTCCAGACACTGTATGAAAAAAGCATTGTAAAACTTTTTGTTCTGTTAGCTGATGCATGTAGCCCCCAGTCACGTTTCCCAAGCTTGCTCGATTTATCACGACCCTTTCATGTGGAGCCCTTAAAGTTGTAAGCCTTTAAAAAGGCCAAATATTTCTTTCTCTAGGAGCTCGGCTCTTAAGACGCGAGTCTGCCAATGCTCCCGCCGAATAAAAAACCTCTTCCTTCTTTAATCTGGTGTCTGAGGAGTTTTGTCTGTGGCTCGTCCTGCTACACTCCTACCTCAGCCTCTCAAGTAGCTGAGGTTACAGGCACACACCACCACACACAGCTAATTAAAAAAAATTTTTTTTTTTTTCCTAAAGATGAGGTCTCAGTGTGTTGCCAGGGCTGGTCTCAAATTCCTGGGTTCAAGCAATCCTCCTGCCTTGGCCTCCCAAAGTGATAAGACTACAGGCGTGAGCTACCGCACCTGGCCTATTTTTTCCATTTTTAAATTTTTTTGTAGATTTGGGGGTCTTGCTATGTTGCCCAGGCTGGTCTCAAACTCTTAGCCCCATGTGATCCTCTTGCCTTGGCTTCCCAAAGTGTCAGGATTAGAGGCATGAGTCTGGCCTATTTCCCTATTTTGTCTCAAAGTGACAAAATTATAACAGTCAAAAGAGCTAGAAATAAACCAAACCGATTCTTGGTAAGCATACAACCAGTAGAGCAGAGTTCTGCAGGTGTCCAAGAATATTCTAGCTACGAACATTCAGTGTGCCATGGACATCAATCGGTAAGGTAGAGGAGGGGGATAAATAGCATGAGATGGACAAGTATTTGTAATATTCATCATCTTCATCATTTCTGGACTTTTACTGTCCTGTTATTGTTCCAAAACAGAAGCATGATGTATGAGTTTCCTAGGGGATTGGAACAAAGTACTGTAGACTGGATGACTTAAAAGAACAGAAATTTACTCTCTCACAATCCTGGAGTCTAGAAAGTACAAAATCCAGGTGTTGGCAGGGTTGGTTCCTTCTGGAGGTTCTGAGGGAGAATCTGTTCCATGCCTCTCTCCTAGCTTCTAATGGTTGCTGGCACTCCTTGGCTGGTAGACACATCACACCACCTTCTGCCCCCATGTTCCAATGGTGTTCTCTCCTCTCTTCAGACTATTTTTAAGATCAAAAGCATGGCCTTTTTAATCAGATGGAAGTGGGGTTTGAATCCAAGCTCTGGTTCTTTATGATTTTGGGCAAATCTACCTAACCTTTCTGAGTTTCAGTTTCAAGGAAAATGAGAGCAATAATATTTTTCTTAGGACAGTCGTGATTAAAGGCATAAATATAAACAGTGGGCATTGGCATTAAGCGTAGGGTCAATGCAACAGCCTCTTTTTCTTGCAAGTTTGTATATTTTAGTAAAGTGCAAGTCCTATACCATAGAAATTTAGGGACAAAAGGAGTACGATCATATTCATACTGTTACTAGCGACAAATCTGCACAGGTCTGCAGCAACCTCAATTCTTGCCTCCTCAGAAGAAAGAATTTGACCTAGGAACATAGGCAGAAGGAGAGACTGAGGTAAGTTTTAGAGCAGGAGTGAAAGTTCATTAAAAAGCTTCACAGCAGGAACAAAAGGAAGGAAAATACACTGGGAAGAGGACCAAGTGGGTGACTTGAAAGACAAGTATCCCATTTGACTTTTGACTTAGGATTTTATACTTTGGCATACTTCTGGGGTCTGTGTCCCTTCTGCCCTGATTTTTCCCTTGGGGTGGGCTGTCTGCATGCACAGTGGCTTGCCAGGATTTTGGAGGGGAGCATGCATAGTGCGTTTCCTGGAGTTGCACACATGCTTACTTGAGGTGTTCTTCCCTTACCAGTTGAACGTCCCTTACCAGTTTAACGTCCCTTACCAGTTGAATGTCCCTAGAAGATCAAATACCAGTCAAATTCTGCCATTTTGCCTCTTAATGTGCATGCTTGTGCACACTCACCCAGCTCCTAAGATCTTACTGGAAAGATCACTAGTTTCAGGTTTTTTGTATCTATTGGGAGACTGCTTTTCCCTGGTGCTGGCTGTGACCAATTATTGTTTCAGAAAGACAGTTAACAATCACCTGATGGTCGCCTGAAATTCCTGGGGGGGGTGTGTGTGTGTGTAAGGGGAGCCCTCTCCTGCCCTGCTCATTCATGACTAGCTACCTGCTCTAACAATATTTCTTAATTTTTGAGCAAGATATTAAAGACTTAGGTCCCCATTGTACCTTGCTATGTGTTCTTTTGTTGTACTATCTCCCTAAGACTAAAGTGGATAGATGACCAAAGCTAGAGGAACCAGAAAAATACTTATTGTTTTCCTTGGCATCAAGTACAGTAAGTTTCATTCTATAGTAAAAGTTAAAAATTCATTTGTAATGCTATTAATGCTATCAACAAGCAAAAATATCTGTCTTGCGCAGTGTAAAGAGTAAAGCATGTACTATCTTGCACATAGGGGTTACTAAGATTACATAATTTTTCACTTGGGAATGATCTTAGAAGTGTAATCATTCACTCATGATAAAAATCTTTTCTTTGCTGGGTGCAGTGGCTCACTCCTGTAATCTCAGCATTTTGGGAGGCTGAGGCGGGGGAATCACTTGAGCTCAGGAGTTTAGACCAGCCTGGGCAACATAGCAAGATCCCGTCTCTATAAAAAATACAAAAATTATCCAGGTATGGTGATGTGTGCCTGTAGTCCCAGCTACTGGGGAGGCTGAGGTGGGAGGATCACTTGAGCTCAGGAGACAGAGGTTGCAGAAAGCCGAGATAGTGCCACTGCACTCCAGCCTGGGTGACAGAGTGAGACCCTGTCTCAAAAAAAAAAAAAAAAAAAAATTTCTTCAAACTTTATGACCAAGTAATCTAACACATCATAGAAGCCAGGCTGGCTTCATAGACATACAACATGCACTTAGAAGGGCCTGTGCTTGGCCTAATACTTTGCTGTTGCTGTCTTAAAAATCTTAATAATTTTTGAACAAGGAGTCCTGCATCTTCAGTTTGCACTGGAACCTACAAATTATGTAGCTGATCCTGTGTAGAACAATTTTAAATATGAAGCTTTTTTACAATGGGTTTTTATTATATTTAAACCTGGATTAATTCAATAAAAGCTACTTTTTAATTTTTATTTTTGTGGATACATAGCAGGTATATCTATTTATGGGGTATATGATTTATAGTGATAAAGACATAAAATGTATAATAATCACATTAGGGTAAATGGTGTATCCATCACCTCAAGCATTTATCCTTTGCATTAAAAAGCTACTTTTAATAAAAACTAACTTCTTTTTTTATTTTATTTTTTTCTTTTTTGAGAAGGAGTCTTGCTCTGTCACCTGGGCTGGAGTGCAGTGGCACAATCTCGGCTCACTGCAACCTCCACCTCCCGGGTTCAAGTGCCTCAGCCTCACAAGTAGCTGAGATTACAGGCATATGCCACCATGCCCAGCTAACTTTGTGTTTTTAGTAGAGACACGGTTTCACCATGTTGGCGAGGCTGGTCTTGAACTCCTAACTTCAAGTGATCCACCCACCTTGGCCTCTCAAAGTGCTAGGATTATAGGCATGAACCACCACACCCAGACTTCAAAACTAACTTGTTTTATAGTAGGTGAACAAAGTACGTCGGTTCACAAGCATGGTAGACAATATGCAAATATAAGGTATAGTTATAGACCTTGCAACCTAAATGTCCATCAAAACAGTATTTGTTAAATCTATTATGGTGTGTTGATATAAAGCAGAGTACTACTAATAGAGGCAGGAGGCAGAGTAATCCTAAGCAGACAGTGGTGGGTCTCCCGTGAAACCCCACCTTCAGGCCAAGAACAGCCTGAAGCCCATGGACCAGAGTGAGAACCTCTATTCCTATTTGCTCACTCTCTCCCGATTGGTTCTTTCTGAATAATGTATTTAACCAATCAAATGTTGCCTTTTCCGGTATTACCTACAGTCCAACCCACCCCCATCCTGTGCCTGTAAAGACCCCAGACTCAGTTGGTAGAGGTGGGAGATGGCCTGACTTAGGGAAGAGACCTTCTGACCTCAGGGGAAGATGAACAGTCCTTCCCATCCCCTCTGGGCTGAGAACTTTTTCATCACTCAATAAAATTCTCTGCCCTCACTATCCTTCAATTGTCAAGGGTGACCTAATTTTTCTTGGATGCTGGACAAGAGCTTGAGATCCGAGTGTGGGTACCCAGAAAGGCTGTCACACTGACCTTTTGCCCTGGTCAGCAGAGGACAGCCACTCCATGCGAGGGGGCCAGGAACCGACTGAGCTGCTAACACGCCGCCATCCATTGGACTGTGGGTGGCAGAACTAAAAAAGCTAATTAGCACACTAACACCCCTTCTGGGACTTTGGGGTCTTAGGCACCCTTGCCTGGGTGCCACTGCATTCCCCTCAAGGCGACACCACTGGTCTGGCTGTGGCCTCTGCACAAAGTTTGCTCCTGTGATGGCGGAGTGGCAGGCTGGACTCTGGACTCACTCACTTGCTCCCTCCCTCAAGGGGCTGAGTGCGCTGGGCCTCGTAGACAGAGCGCCCCTGCTGGGAGTCCAGTAAAGGAGCCGAGAAAAATCCTGCAACACGACTTAAGATTCATGGGCCCCAATACTGGTTAAACATTAGAATAACCTCAGGAGATTTTTTTTTTTTTTTTTAATTATCTAGACTCCCTCTGAGATGCTGATTAATTGGTCTAGATGTGTTTGGAGCAATAGGGTTTTGTTTTGTTTTTTGTTTACTCTAAGTTCTTCAAGTGAATCTAATATTGAGGCAAGATGGAAAACCACTGGTGTCAGCCTTAACAAGGATGAAGTGGATATAAATCTACTAGCATAGAAAATTGTCCACAATATATTGTTAAGTTTTTTAAAATGCAGATTATAAGGCATTTATGGATTATATAATCTCATTTGTGTATTTTATTATTATTTTTTGCAATACAAATTCTGGAAGGGTCAACAGCAAATCTGAAGCAGCGGATATGAGGATGGAGGAGACGCTCCTGAAGACTTCACTTTCTCCATTTCTGTACTTGAATTTTTACACCAAGCATACAGCTTGAAAAAAATTAAATGAGAATGCAGTATTTTTAAAATCTACAAAAGCTTCACATTTTAATTTTCACTTGGAAAAAAAAGATGGTGAGTCTGATTTATGGTTTTCAGCTGTTTATAACATGAATACTTACAATTTATACTAGTTTCTCTGAAATTTGGTAAGCTTACACTTCGGTATGTAAAATATTTTCACAAGATTTGTCTCCTTTGAGTTACAGTCACTTGCCACATAAAGACATTTCAGTCAACCACTGTGCATATATGATGGTGGTCCCGTAAGACTATAATGGAGCTGAAACATTCCTATTCCCTAGTGACATTGTGGCTATTGTGACATCATAGCACAATTACTTTTTTGTTTTATAAATTTAGCGCAGCCTAAGTGGACAGTGTTTGTGAAGTCTACAGCAGCATACAATAATGTCCTAGTCCTTTGCATTCAGTCACTGCTCACTGACTCACCCAGAGCAACTTCCAGTCCTGCAAGCCCCATTCGTTGTAAGTGCCCAATATAAGGGTACCATTTTTTACCTTTAATATCTTATTTTTACTGTACCTTTTTTTGTGTTTAGATATGTTTAGATACACAAATATTTACCATTGTGTTCCAGTTGCCTACATTATCGGTAAAGTAACATGCTATACAGGCTTGTAGCCTAGGAGTTGTGCCACATAGCCTTGGTGTATAGTTGGCTGTACAGTCTAGGTCTGTGTAAGTACACTTTATTATGTTCACAAAACAATGAAATTGCCTAACAATGCGTTTCTCAGAACATATCCTCATTAAGCAATGCATGATTGTAGTTGAAGTCATTCCCACTTTACAAATAAGGAAACAAAGAGTTAAGCCACTTGACTCTGCTCTTATGAGCATTGCAACTCAAATCCACATCTGATTCCAAGTTGCACATTCTTTACATCACCTCCTTGAGAGTGTACTCCACACAGCATTCCTGCAGACAGGGGTCGCTATACACCAAGGAAACATTAATTGAGTACTGTAACCTCCCAGAAGCATTGAACATGGGAACAGTTACTGCTTAACACTTTAAAAGATGCCACCTGGGCCTATTCATGCCCAGTTTACTGAAGGCGAAGGGCTAAAATGTTTTTTTCAATTAAAAAAATTGTATTTGCTTAGAAGTATTCAGAATATCAACAAAACAGCTGCAACTTTTTTTTTTTTTCCAATTAGAGTGGTATTCAGTTAGCAGAACAACAATTATATCGTATAAGCCACCGCAGAGACAAATGAAGATGAAAAGACTATCCTCATATATAACTAATCTGTGCTGTGCCCCAACAAGAACCTGCTTTAAATTTCCATGCCAATTACAACCCCCGTTCTGTACCAGGCAAGGTTAGTGTCTCTTAAAAATATCACCAGGACAGGGCTATCTAAAGAGACATTCAGTAGTCTGTTAATTGTACAAAAAAAAAAACAAAAAAAAAAAACACTGTAATGTTTACAAACAAATCTTACACAGCCTTACATTTCAATTTTTTTTTCCTTAAAAGGAGTGAGTTGTATATGGGGTTTGTTAAATACTTTATGGACAAGAAAAAAACTGCTACAACCAACTTGTTTATCATCATTTTCTTCTTCCTCTTCTTCCTCATCCTCCTCTTCTTTTTCTTTCTTTCTTTCTTTTTTTTTTTTTTTTCAGCCTTGGCAATTCCCTTTGTTGCTGCATGAGGCTTTCCTTTAACTCAGTCTGCTGCAATATCCTTTTCATATTTTTCCTTCACTTTTCATAAGGCTGCTTGTCATCTGTAACGGTGTTATTCCACCTCTCTCCCAGTTTCTTTGCAACATCACCAATGGATAGGCCGGGATATATTCCTTTGATTCGGGGGCAATACTCAGAACACAAGAAAAAAGCCAAAGGAGGCCTCTTGGGCTTTTTTTTTTTTTTTTTTTGCCTCCCTTTCTGGAGGGATATAGGTTTTCATTTCTCTTTCATAATGGGTCTTTTGCCCGAGTTTGCCACGTCTTCAAATTTTCCTCTTTAGCAGACACAGTCCTCTACCTCTCTGGCACTTTTTAGACCACTCTGAGAAGAGGACAGAAGCATCTGGGTGCTGTGTCTTGTGCTCCTTCTGACAAGTGTGCATAAAGAATGCGTATAATGACATTTTTGCCTCTGGGATCTCCTTTGCCCATGTTTAGTTACTTTTTCCTCAGTGAGGCACCCAGTCATGCAGTGCCCGTCTGTCAGTCATGTACCCTGGCACTGTTTCTCTAAAATGCTTTTCTCCATCTTTTGATTTCTTGGGATAAAGGAAAGTCAAAGACAAATTTATTTCTGTCCTTGCATATATTCTTATTATTCAAGACATTTGGAAATACAGCAACTGTTACATGTTTCAAACCCCACATCCAATCATCAGCAAAAGCTGCACACTTTACCTTCAGCTACATTCTAAATCTGACCTCTTCACACCTCCTCCTGTATGAGTGTGGTCCAGGCCATCTTTTTCTCTTATCTGGATGACTGTGGCTTCCTAGCCGCTTACCTGGGTTCTGCTTCTCCTCTTTTTCTTCTACCATCAAGTCTCCCCGCAGTAATCAAGTGAGGGTTTGTTTGTTTGTTTATTTGAGACAGAGTCTTTCTCTGTCACCCAGGCTGGAGTGCAGCGGCACGATGTCGGCTCACTGCAGCCTCTGCCTCCTGGATTCAATTGATTCTCCTGCCTCAGTCTCCAGAGTAGCTGAAATTACAAGCATGTGCCACCACGCCAGACTAGTTTTTGTGTTTTTAGTAGAGACGGGGTTTCACCATGTTGGTCAGGCTGGTCTCGAATTCCTGGCCTCAAGTGATTCACCCACCTTGGGCTCCCAAAGTGCTGGAATTACAGATGTGAGCGACCATGCCTGGCTTCAGGTGAGGCTTTTAAGGTACAGGTCAGTCAAGACATTTCTCTCCCCTATCACTCAGAATAGTTGAGTCCTTACTTCACCTTACAAGTTTGAAGAGCTTGATCAGTTTGCTGGCTACTTCTGCAAACTCATCTCCCACCTCTCGCCTCCAGCTCACTCTGCTCTGTCCACGTCAGCTTCCTTTGCTATCCACATTCACATCCACTCCCATTCCAGGTCCTTTGTATTTGCAGTTCTTTGTGCCTAGAACGCTTTTTCCCAAATGTCTCCTCTGATGCTCAGTGTCTTCCTTCAGATCTCTAGCTAATTGCCCCCTCCTCACTGAGGCCTTCCTTCACCACCCAATATAAAATAGCACCTCCTAACACTCTTTATTCCCTGATCATGCTTTTTCTTTACATTACTTGATGTTATTTAAAATTGATGATGATTATTATTTGAGACAGGGTCTCACTCTGTTGCCCGGGCTGGAGTGCAGTGGCTGGACCTGCACTCACTGTAACCTCCTCCTTCTTGGCTCAAGCGATCTTCCCAGCTCAGCCTCTCAAGTACAGGCACACACCCCCACGCCGGGCTGATTTTTGTATTTTTAGTAGAGACAGGGTTTCATCATGTTGCTCAGGCTGGTTCCAAATTCCTGAACTCAAGTGATCTGCCAGCCTCAGCCTTCCAGAGTGCTGGGATTACTACAGGCATGAGATGTTTTGAAAATATGCATTTAAACATCTGCACGTGTTTGTCTGTCTTCCACCATTAAGATAGAAACTCCCTGAGACTAGGAACTTTGTTCTTTGTACTGCTGGATTGGCAGGGCACAGAACAAGCCCTACATATAACAGGCACTCAGCAATTATGTTTGAATGAATCTATCTTCCATTTGTACTTTTAAGCCTTTTTTTTTTTTTTGCAGTATATTAACCCAAATTGCAAAAACTGAGCTTGACTCTATGCTACTGGAGACCTCACTACCAAAAAGAGGAAACAGACGTCTCTGCCAGTACTCACCTTCTTTAAAAAAAAATCATTTTTAATTGACAAGTAATTGTGTATGTCAATACTCCATTTTATTAAACACTTTTTCATGCCAATTTCTAATGAAGGACAACTACAAGGCCGCAGATATGTTCTTCCTATTCCAGGTTCCTCAAGGAGAGGGCTATGGGAGTGAATAAACATTGATAGGAGGGAAAACAAAGCCATTTCTTGAGGCCGAAGAGAATATACATCATTTTCTTCTTTCCTGAAGCTGCAGGCATCATGGGGATTAGGAATGCTCCCTTCCTCACTTTCCCCCAGGACTTCTTTGGGAGATAAATTTGAAGAGAAGGGATTGGGGGTTGATGTTCCCCAATGTTGCAAGGCTTGTTTTGATTTGAAGAACACCAGGCTCAATGGAAAGAAAACAGGAGCATGCTCTTAAACCTACATCTAGATTGAAGTTAACGATGCACCTTTATATTCGCTGTGGATCCTGTTTACTGAGCTGGATAAAGAATCAAAGAGTGGATTTGGATTATTGTACTAAGCATTGTTTTAAAATTATTTTTTATGTTTTTTGAGATGGAGACTCTTTGTCACCCAGGCTGGAGTGCAGTGGTGCCATCTCAGCTCACTCCAACCTTCACTTCCCAGGTTCAGGTGATTCTCCTGCCTCAGCCTCCCGAGTAGCTGGGACTACAGGCACACACCACCATGCCCAGGTAATTTTTGTATTTTTAGTGGAGACGGGGTTTCACCATGTTGGTCAGATTGGTCTTAAAATCCTGACCTTGTGATCCACCTACCTCAGCCTCCCAGAGTGTTGGGATTACAGGCGTGAGCCACCAGTCCTGGCCAATTATTCTTAATTTTGTAACGAATAGCAGTTCTACAAGGTAGGTATTGTCATCTCCAGGTTTTAGATGGGAAAATCAGGAGGCATTAGGACTCCAGAAGAAATCGAATGACACCCTCAAGTTCACCTGAGGGAAAAGGACATTTACAGGGTGGGGGCAGGATGCAAGGAACTAACCAAGAATGATGAAGCAACCTGGAAGACAATGGCCTGAGAGGGGAAGGGGAGGGAGCTGGAGTCTCAGAGAAGGGCCAGCTGGACAGGAGCTGTCTGGAACAAAGCATCATAGTGAGGCAGGGTGAGTTGGGCTAATACATTCCAGACCTGTCCCCTTTCTGATCTCGTGCCCTCCACGGGATGGAAGCCAGAGTGATGCAGTCAGAACCCAGAAGAAGGCAGACAGGGTGGGGAGTAGATGTGGAGGCTGAACCGAGAATAACCAGCACAGAGGTTTGGTTGGATAAGCATAAACAAAAGAGCTGGGATTTTAAGCAGGTTTGTCCTCAACTAAACTCGAAAGCTCTCACTCCTACCATGACAAAGTTTTTACAAGTCTGCATTGTGACCTATTGATGGTCATGATATCAGTTTGGTGGCTTGCAGTCAGCATTTTACAAACTGATGTCGGACAAACTAT
>NW_012107430.1:119118-125423 GCF_000951045.1 Mandrillus leucophaeus
GAGAATATACATCATTTTCTTCTTTCCTGAAGCTGCAGGCATCATGGGGATTAGGAATGCTCCCTTCCTCACTTTCCCCCAGGACTTCTTTGGGAGATAAATTTGAAGAGAAGGGATTGGGGGTTGATGTTCCCCAATGTTGCAAGGCTTGTTTTGATTTGAAGAACACCAGGCTCAATGGAAAGAAAACAGGAGCATGCTCTTAAACCTACATCTAGATTGAAGTTAACGATGCACCTTTATATTCGCTGTGGATCCTGTTTACTGAGCTGGATAAAGAATCAAAGAGTGGATTTGGATTATTGTACTAAGCATTGTTTTAAAATTATTTTTTATGTTTTTTGAGATGGAGACTCTTTGTCACCCAGGCTGGAGTGCAGTGGTGCCATCTCAGCTCACTCCAACCTTCACTTCCCAGGTTCAGGTGATTCTCCTGCCTCAGCCTCCCGAGTAGCTGGGACTACAGGCACACACCACCATGCCCAGGTAATTTTTGTATTTTTAGTGGAGACGGGGTTTCACCATGTTGGTCAGATTGGTCTTAAAATCCTGACCTTGTGATCCACCTACCTCAGCCTCCCAGAGTGTTGGGATTACAGGCGTGAGCCACCAGTCCTGGCCAATTATTCTTAATTTTGTAACGAATAGCAGTTCTACAAGGTAGGTATTGTCATCTCCAGGTTTTAGATGGGAAAATCAGGAGGCATTAGGACTCCAGAAGAAATCGAATGACACCCTCAAGTTCACCTGAGGGAAAAGGACATTTACAGGGTGGGGGCAGGATGCAAGGAACTAACCAAGAATGATGAAGCAACCTGGAAGACAATGGCCTGAGAGGGGAAGGGGAGGGAGCTGGAGTCTCAGAGAAGGGCCAGCTGGACAGGAGCTGTCTGGAACAAAGCATCATAGTGAGGCAGGGTGAGTTGGGCTAATACATTCCAGACCTGTCCCCTTTCTGATCTCGTGCCCTCCACGGGATGGAAGCCAGAGTGATGCAGTCAGAACCCAGAAGAAGGCAGACAGGGTGGGGAGTAGATGTGGAGGCTGAACCGAGAATAACCAGCACAGAGGTTTGGTTGGATAAGCATAAACAAAAGAGCTGGGATTTTAAGCAGGTTTGTCCTCAACTAAACTCGAAAGCTCTCACTCCTACCATGACAAAGTTTTTACAAGTCTGCATTGTGACCTATTGATGGTCATGATATCAGTTTGGTGGCTTGCAGTCAGCATTTTACAAACTGATGTCGGACAAACTATGAGTGCACTGCAACGTGCTTCAGTTATACAGATCACAGCAACAAACGTATTTCTTACTTTGGAATACTTGCATGACACCACATTGCGCTCAGATGTCTTAATTTAGCCTCACAGGAACATGCCCTAAATTCCAAAACACAGAAGGGGCCAAGGACATAAGAAGACTGTCAGAAACAGAAACGGTTTTAAGAGGTTGGATGCAGGTGAAAGGCTTCAGCCCACGTTTTTAATGGCTGCATATCAGTAAACAGGTTGTTCAACAACAGGAAAAGTAGCCACAGATTAAGGCCAGGAAATGGAAGAAAAATGAGCAACAACCACCACCTAGCATCTTTGCAGGTGAACATCTTTGTGGTCTCAGCAATTCCAGTAGTTTAAAATGAGAGAATTTTCTTTTTATGTATTTGAGATGGAGTCTCGCTCTGCTGCCTAGGCTGGAGTGCAGTGGCGCTATCACGACTCACTGCAGCCTTGACCTCCTGGACCCAAGCAATCTCTCTACCTCAGCCTCCAAAGTAGCTGGGACTACAGGCACACATCACCATTACTTTTTCTATTTTTTGTAGAGATGGGGTTTCACCACGTTGCCTAGGCTGGTCTTGTATTCCTGGGCTCAAGCAATCCTCCTGCCTCAGACTCCCAAAGTGTTGGAATCGCAGCTACCCTTCCTGGCTAACTAATTTTCTTTTCTTCTTCTTTTTTTTTTTTAATTGATTTTTACTTAACATAATTTATAGGCTTACAGGGAATTTTCTTTACATGATGGTAGAATATGGGTTTTGTAACTGGGCACACTTTACTCTTTTGTTGCGAGCCACTTAATAGATTTATGCGTTATCTAGCCTCTTTGATTTGGCAAATAGAAACCTCTTAGAGTCATGGAGGACACATGAAAATCACGCTAATATATGTAAAGCATCTGACTTGACTTACAAGTACAATAAATAATGGTGATTCCTCTTTGTACTGTTATAATTCCACAGTGGCTTTTAAGCAAAAATGATTATTATATGTGAATACATTTTCCTTACTGCAAAGGCTAAACAAGTATTATTAAAAGGAATAGTTTTATAGGTCACTGTTTTAAAATCATAGGCAGAGCTAACACTAAAGTGAATCTCAAATCCCATCAAAGTCCTCTCAGTGTGGACAGCAGCTAGGGAGAAGGCAGAATAAGGTGAATGTTAAGAGGAAAAGAACAATGTGAGTTTTGCTCAGGAGTCCTGAACCAAAACTATTTTTTTTTTTTTTAAAGATGAGGATTCACTCGTTGCCCAGGCTGGAGTGCAGTGGTGCAATCACAGCTCCCTATAGCCTTAAACTCCTGGGCTCAAGCGATCCTCCCGCCTCAGCCTCCTGAGTAGCTAAGACCACAAGCGTAAGCCACTGTGCATGGCTTGAAACTGATGTTACAAATGTAATTAAACCTGCTCTGTAGCCTTACCCACTACTTTACCCTACCCATCTCCCACCAACAGATGCAAAAACACATTTTATACTTTTGAGTGCTAGACTTATTATTTCAAACAAAGACACTTTTTTTTGCAAATCAAACTTTAAATGTGACTTTATTATCTCTCTTCCCATTTTTATTATTGAATAAGTGAATGAAATATTAAACTAAATTATAACTTTTCCTGAACTGTTTTTAAATCATAGGCAGAGCCAGAGTTTTCTTTTTTTCTCTCTCCCTCTGTAATTGTGACATTAATATACTTTGATCCCAGTAATCATTTTCAATCAATGGGAAAACAAATGAAAAAAAAATCCCATGCTGGAATGATGCAAATAGATGAGCTTGCTTATTAGAATCTTTTTTCTTTTCCCCTTACAGGCCAGTCACATAATACATATCCAAATCAGAGAATGCTAATATAAACCTGGCCCACCTCTCTCAGCCCGTCTTTCTTACTCAGACAGTTTCTGAGCAGCTCTTTGATGAAGACACAATCTTCAGTCTCCAGGACAAACTGAGCCACAGCCTTCCCTCCTGGCAGATGGCTCCTCACCATCTGACTTTTGACACTGTCCAGGACAACTCCCCTGATGTCTTTAGGCTTTCCTGGCATACCAAAGATGATAAACAGACCCAGGCAATCCTCTCCTATTAAGTTACAGAATTCTTCCAGCTTATCAAATCTACTTTTCTTCCAGGAAGACTCCTCTACCCTTGGTTCTGGATTGGAAAGGTCATAAGGTTTAGATTCCATAGGAGGAGGTGAAGACATCTGCAGAGTCTGTACTGCCAGCTGAAGCTTTATTTGCTTGTCGGATCCCCAAAAGGTCCAAATCCAGTCTGCGCCAAACAGGAAGGCTTGGTGCTTGGTCATCTTGGTGGTGGTCAGCAACTCATCAACTCCCTTTTCCTGGCAGAAAGTGATGAAATGGATTAAGAAGATCTCATTCAGAGTATTTGCAGCTGGGCAGAGTTGACTCAGAGGATATTCAAATCCAAGGTACTCCTTCAGTTTCTGAGCTGCATGGACTATAGCTTCACTGACCACCTCACAGACGATGGGCACCTCTTTGCTGTCCTTCAGAACCAACTGTTGCGATGCTTTCTGCCCCATTTTCTCTGCATCCAAATATCACACATGTGAATCTGGTTCAGGAGTACTTCTTTTTCAAAGTAAAAGTTCTGCAAGGAGGTCACATCTGTTAATGGTTCATGTTTTTCTAACTCTACAGCTCCCTTGGGTGTAGTTAAGCGTATATACATACAGCTAAATAAACATGTTCTCTCTGTTTGTCAGTTGGGTGTGTTGTATTCATTCAGTTCCTGCTGTCTTATTAAAGATACTAAATTTCACACAAAACGTCTGTTCCATCTAGGTTATATTCACTCTACTTTTAACCTTTGGTAATCTCTTCCAACATATGTTTCCTCTTTCCAAGTTTTAGTAAAAGTAAAAATGGCACATTAGTTCTTTTTGTTGTCATTTTTTGAGACAGGGTCTCACTCTGCTACCCAGGCTGAAGTGCAGTGGCGCAATCATGGCTCACTGCAGCTTCAACCTCCCTGGGCTCAGGTGATCGTCTCACCCCAGCTGGGGCTACAAGTGTATACCACCACACCTGGCTAATTTTTGTGTATTTTTTGTAGAGGTGGGGTTTCACCATGTTGCCCAGGCTAGTCTCGATCTCCTAGGCTCAAGCAATCCTCCTGTGTTGGCCTCTCAAAATGCTGGGATTATAGGCATGAGCCACTGCACCCAGCCCTATGTTAGTTTTTTAAATATCCACACACCTCTTTCTACAACTAACTTCTTCCAGTCTGTAGGTGAGTCATTTCCATTTGCTTTTCCTATTTTCTGTTTGTTTGTTTCTTTCACTTCTGCCATATTCTTCATTCCCCAGCTCAGTTGCTTCTTTTCCTACAAAATCTTCTCAAACAAAGGCCTCAAATTCCTATCTGTTGATACACGTTATAAACTCCATTCAAACAAATTTATGGCAGTTTATAAAGAGATTGTGTTATTTTCTATATCAGAAACAAAGCCTGTTACTATGAACAACGGAAAATGAAATAAGGGCAATAAAAATGAAGCAATTATCAATTGACTTTATTTCCTTTCATATGGTAACACCAGCAGTGTATATTTTGTAAATAAAACACATCATAAAAAAGTTTAACTTTATTACATATTATCAGTTAGGTTATGTCGTCCTGAATAAAAAATACTTGGGCCGGGCACGGTGGCTCACGCCTGTAATCCCAGCACTTTGGGAGACCGAGGTGGGCGGATCACGATGTCAGGAGATTGAGACCTTCCTGGCTAACACGGTGAAACCCCATCTCTACTAAAAATACGAAAACAGAATTAGCCAGGCATGGTGGCAGACACTTGTAGTCCCAGCTACTTGGGAAGCTGAGGTGGCAGAATGGCGTGAACCCAGGAGTCAGAGCTTGCAGTGAGCCAAGATCACGCCACTGCACTCCAGCCTGGGCGACAGAGAGAGACTCCGTCTCAGAAAAAAAAAAAAATTTGACATCTGTAACAGTCTCCTGGTGTTTTCAACCAGGTTCTAAGAACAAATTGATTTTTTCAAGTGGTGACATCTAGTCACATTAAAATAAAATCCAAATAAAGTAAGTCCAATACAGTTACCACATAATGAATGGTAGAGTTTAAAGAAAATTATTATTAGCATCAAATCAATTGTTATGAATAAACAGTAATTTGATATCACAATTTCTTTAATGAATACTTGGTAACTTGCTGACAACTTAAAAGATAACACCACTGATATTCAAATACAGTTTATAATCAAGTCCAATGGCAGATACTGAACTGCCCACCTCCACCTCAATTTGTGAAAACCTGTCTTTTGTAGGGTTGGCTACCATGGGTAATTATGTAGCACTGAATAAAAAATAGAATATTTTTCTAATACTTCTACAAACATAATAAACACAGTAACAATTTTTGCTGCAGTGATTTTCTTTACAAAGAATATTTGGGCCCAGTGCTACAGAAAAACGTGAACTACATCTTATCATCACAAAATAGCCATTATAAAATGAATTTTGCAGCCTTTGTTTTTTTGAACTTTGAAATAAAATGTTCAGACAAATATTCAACTTTTTAAAAAGCTCCATTCATTGATAGCCTGAGAAATGTACAACGAACATGTTTAGGCAGACTGTTAGTATTTTGATGCAATGACATAGTTAACAAAGAGAAAAGAAACAATACTGTAAAGGTTTCTGCTTTGCTTTTGGTTTCCTCAAAAACTATTTCTACGCATTTTGGGGAGAGGAGGTGATTCTGAATGTATTCAAGTTAGTGTATTCAAGCCAGGCACAGTGGCTCACACCTGTAATCCCAGCACTTTGAAAGGCTGAGGCGGGAGGATCACTTGAGGACAGGAGTTTGAGGCCAGGCTGGGCAACATGGTGAGATCCTGTTTCTACAAAAAATTTTTGAAAAATCAGCCAGGTGTGAAGGGTGGGGTGGGGTGGGAGGCCACACACCTGTAATCCTAGCTATTGGGGAGGCTGAGGTGAGAGGATCACTGGAGCCTAGGAATTCAAGGCTGCAGTGAGC
>NW_012107430.1:125721-144762 GCF_000951045.1 Mandrillus leucophaeus
GCAAAAGAATGGCTTGAACCCAGGAGGCGGAGGTTGCAGTGAGCCGAGATCATGCCACAGCACTCTAACATAGGTGACAGAGCGAGACTCCATCTTAAAAAAAAAAAAGTATACTAATGTCCCTCAAGTTCTTCCATATGAGGTAAAGGGATCCAAGATTAAGGTTGAAATTTTTAAACTGTTCAACAATTTTGTGGTATCATCAAAAAGGAATATTTCATATATATTAATTTAGCCTCAATGATCAACATTGTTAAAAGTCAGTATGGAGAAAGATCATTCTGACTTCTTCAGAAACCAGCTGGTAGATGAACATTCTGATCACCAGATTGTTTAGAAAACGTGATCTTTTCACCATCGTCCTTAGGTCACAAAATAAATGTTCTATTTTCTATGTACTGTATATATACATATATTTAGAAAAATATATAAAAATAAGACAGTAAGAGGCAAGTGGAAGTGTGGCTGGCATTTAGTGGGCACACTGAATGCTTAAAGAAGTTCCACATATTGATTCTGAAATCACATAATGTCCTACTTAGGTGGCTCCAGTGAACACTGATGTGACAAAATCATTCACATCCTGGTTACTGTTCCCCAAATCCTCCATACTGCGGATGTGAACGGAAACACTCTGGTAAAATACTCATCTTAAATGCAACACTTTAAATATAATATATCACAGATTTTTACATTAAATAGAAGAAAAACAATTATACTCTCATTCACCAGTGTCTTATTTTTTTGTGGCCACTTCGGAATCGGCACATTACTCCTGCTTCCTGTTTAAACTTCTCAACAGCAGAAGTTGGAACAACAAACAATAGACAATCCGCTGCCTGTTGTATATACTGTGAGTGTTTGGAAAAGAAAGTAGAAAAAAGACTAAGCATTCCTAATGTTCCTCCAGGTGCTACGGTCAAACGTTTGAGTCTTCATCTGTAATGCTGGCACTGGGGGAACGGGCAGCAAAATCTTTAAACATGTCATCTTCCTTTAACATGTGCTGGAAAACAAGGAGACAGGGAGTCACACTGAGAGCCAAGAGCTCAGAACTACACATTCTCCAAGAGACATGTGGTCCTCTGGGGTTGTTAAAAGACATTTATAGAATAACATTTTCAATTCATTTCACAAACTCACTGTCAGATTGTTGATGCCTTCGGAGAATGCACCTATCTGTCTCACTGTCCCTTCTGAATCTTCCATCTGCAAAGAACAAACCATAACATGACATAGGTGTTTTCACAATGTCAGGGAAAGTGCAGCGAGAGGAACAAAAGTCTAAGAGGAAATAATGCAAATAGCACTGAATGGGGTAGGAGCAACAGAACACTTCTGGTGATAATCTCCTTTCACCACTGCAATCGGAAGTGAAAAATTAGAAGAGACACTTTACTGACACAGCTAGTCTAATGCCTTTGCTAACAGTACCAAAGCATTGTTGATTAGAAGGGAAATATGCAGTCCCATGACTTTAATCTGAAAAGGCTAGGTAGAATAACCTGTCCATTCCTAACATGTTTTAATACAGAGATGGCATAATATAGGTAAATATCATAAGCTTTGGAGCCAAAGAGACAGGTTGGGGACCTTGGGCAAGTTACTTAGCTCTCTGTGCCTCAGTTTCCTTATCTCCAAAATGAGAATAACAATGCTCTCCATGTCTTAAGGTTACCACAAACATAGTATACATTAAGTGCTTAGGATGGTGCCTGGAACATATAAGCGATCTCTAAGTGTTCACTACTATTTCATTATTATCTGTATTTTTAGTTATTGGAAGAAGATGTCCTCGATCAGACACAGTATACAAAGCTCCCATTTAGTGTCTGAATGATGGAAACACTTGAAAAAAGGTATATAATGGATTTACCTGCTCTAATCGGTCCAAATCATCTTCCTCATACAGGCGCATATCCAAACCAGGTTTAAATCCTTTCTTAGATGCACTTCCTGATACCTGTCCCAATTCCATTGGACAAACATATTCTTCACCATCTTCCTGTTTCTTCTTTCTCAAATTCCCAAAATTGCTAAAGGCAAGCTTCTTTGGCTTTAAAAGAAAAGCAAACAAAAACATTCAAAGGATTTGATAAAATGTGTACAATCAAGGACTGATAACATGTAATTATTTTTGCATTACCCCCTCCCTCCTACATGTGTAATTTAATTATTTACCCCATGGTAGAGAGAAAATTAACTGGATGTTTAAATTTGGATAAAAATGAAAGGGCATCCCAGACATATAAATGATGCAATGATAAATGACCCTTGTTATGAATCTCAGAAAATTAATCTTATTCCTCTTATTCACGCCAACTAGCTGAATAGTCACTGTGATAAACAAAATATGGCAAAAATAATTTGATTACATCACTACGATTATTTTTAGAGACAGAATCTTGCTATGTTGCCAGGCTGGCCTCAAATTCCTGGGCTTAAGGGATCCTCCTGCCTCAGCCTCCAGAGTAGCTGGAACTACAGGCACAAGCCACTGCACCTGGCTTCATAGTTTTGATTAGACAGGACTTAATGCAATGAGATTTCTCATGGCTGAATCCAATTTTGCAAGGTTTTTCAATCTAAGATTACCAAAATAGAATAGACCTCACTATATTTTTTCTTTGGGTGAGGCTATAATTATCTTGTATGCCTATTTTGCTTCCATAACAGGACTGGTGACTGCTAAAAGAATTTTCTGGAGAGGAAACTTCAGTGATACTTAAAAGAGAAACTCCATCTTGGTCATTGGATACTCAGGCAGATAGATGGGGTAAAAAAAAAATTAAAAAGAACTTTGGCGCAAATTTCTGGAGGACCTCATAACCCAACAAGTTGGTTGAGATAACATATTTAGAAGAGTTAATCTAGGATTAATTTTAAAGAAGAAAAAGTAATCTAAATTTGGTATGACCCATAAATCCAGGTAAATTAGGAAATATCCATTCTCTTCTGGCCTACCTTCAATCATTTTTAAAGTATCTTTTCCTATTTACAAGGCTGGTCAATCATAAGCCAGAGAAGCTAAATCTGTACAAGAGAAATCTCTATTCTACACCTGATTTATAAAAACAGAACAACTGCAATCAATATTTGGACCCAAGTTATGGACTCTCTGCACTGCCAATACATGGATTGTGGAAGCCAATATGATGCGTTCATTATCATTTTTTTAGAGACAGAATCTTGCTCTGTTGCCCAGGCTGGAGTGCAGTGGCATGCTCATAGCTCAATCATAGCTCACTGCAGCCTTGAACTATTGGACTCACATGATCCTCCTGCCTTGGCTTCCCGATGCACTGGGATTACAGGCATGAGCCACCATGCCCACCTAAGAGGGAACACTCAAAAAGGGACATGAACCTTGGACCCTCAGATTAAAAGTCTGATGCTCTACTGCCTGAGCTATCTGGGTGCATTCTCTTAATTATTATACTTTTAAAAGATATATACTCAGTTGTCCCTCAGTATACACAGAGCATTAGTTCCAAGATCCCCATGTATACCAAAATCCGTACATACTCAAGTCCAGCGTACCCGTGTACCTAAAAAGTCGGGCCTCCCTAGACGTGGGTTTTGCATCCCTCCACATTTGCTTGAAAAAAAAAAAATCTGAGTAGGAGTGGACCTGTGCAATTCAAACTCATGTTCTTCAAGGGTCAACTGTTTCTTCAATTTGTTAGAGTAGGCAGATAGCTAGACATGAGGGGAAGCCGCTGAGAAAAGAGAAGTCCGGAAAATCTCACACCCCAGAAACCACCCAAAACATACATCATGCTCCATATGAGCAGAGAGGAGGAGAAATACCTATGGAGAAAGGAACATCCCTTAAGATGCTCAGTAATCACTCACTCTGCAGTTCACCTGCCAGAATTTAGCTAGCTGCATGCTGATAAAGAGGGCAAGAGGGCAAAGGAGAATGCCTAAGAGAAATGCCGGCACAGTACATATAGATTTGACTGTTATACAACCTTCCTGGGGGCGGCGGGAATGAGCAATGCAGCCTTTAGGTAGAATTGCAGCCAACATCCAGCCCACGCATGCGCACCAACTATAGTAAGGGAGGGTGCCACAAACCTAGGATGGGAACTAGGCAGGGAAAAGGCAAGGACTTAAGGCAGGAGCAGGAAAACGAGATAAAAAAGGCAGGGACTTAACACAGAGGCGAGAGCTTCAAGAAAAAACTGGACATCATAAAAACCCGACGCAGAACTCCTGGCCTCTTTCTCTTTCAGCAGCCCGCTGTGCCTCGGTTTTTGGAGTGTACTGTCCCTTTACATAAACATTGCTACTGCGACCCTGTTGTTTTCCCTGCAGGATCAGCCCCTGTATGGTTTTTTTTTCTTACAATAAGCTCTTTGCTCCCTATTTCCCTTCAATAAAGCTCTCTGCTATCTGTGAACTGTCTCTTGGCCAACATCTTTCTCCCAAAACAACTAAGCGCTGAGGATTCCTGCATCTGCTGGTAAGGAACCCCTCCACAAAACTTAGCAAACCCCAGAAAACAGAATAACCAGGTAACAGACAAAATGTTGCCTTTGCGCCAAGCAATTATTAAACTGTATGAGCCTGAACCAACCTTCACTTTGGCAGTAGCTGTTAGAAGTACATAATCCGGCAGCTCCATGGCATCTCGCTTCTGGTGCTGTGCCTCAGCCCCAATCAGAAGGTTGAAATGAGTGGCCAAATGTCTTCGCAGCAAAGTCTTATTGGGTGGGATGTTCAACAACTGAGCCATTGTTTCTACATTAAAACGAGGCTCTAGAACCTGTTAAAAAAAATAAGCTTGTCAAAAGTCACCACAAATCATACATGTTTGTATTGTGCTTCATAATTTGCAAAGCTCTTTCTCTTAGGTTATCTCCAATGATCCTCTCAACAGCCTGGTGAGGTAGACACCATATGGACTTTGATCTTTAATTTACATATCTTTTCTCCATTTTGCCCAAGCTAGTGAGTGATAGAGCTGGTCCTGAAATCCAGGATTCAGGCATCCCAATATCAGTCCTCTACCTCTCTGGGGTGCTGTCCGTGGCAGCCAACTCCTTATGCAATATCAATGTGCAGAAATACAATCTGCATCCTTGCAGGGGTTTTCAAACATGATCATATGAGAGGAAGAAGCTACATGTTATTTGACATGAAAGAGGACAATAAAAGAGAACCGGCTTTAAATTCAATCCAGAGTTATAAGATATCAATACAAATACTCTGAAAGTAAAGATTTACTAGAAATAGGGCAGGAGGGTTGCGTCAGATGACTTTAGGATTATGATAAGCAAAAATTGATACTATCCTACTCACTAGACTAAAGGAAACAAAGTCAGTCAGTTTGAAATTAAATCAGAGCTTTACCATGAGCCCACCATGGACACCGCTGCCTCTGAGATTGGGGGCATATTCTGCCAAGTCCACGGAGCGCAGCCACTCCATCACTCGATGGTTAGTCCACTTCTGAACTTCTGAGGGGGCGATGGTATTCTATGGGAACACACAACCAAGATCCTAAGTATTAAATTGCATTTTCTGTCTAAAAAGTCTGCTCCATGGAGTACAGTTACTCAACATCCCACTAAATGCATAAAGAAAGGGAAAAATTCTCTTTTAAAGAATTTCTGTCATAGTTTGTGTTTCAAGTTTTCTTACATACTAATAAAGCTATTGGTTTAGAAAAGAAAGTGTTTTTTTTGTTTTTTTTTTTTTTTTAAAGACAGGGTCTAACTCTCTTACCCAGGCTGGAGTTGTAGTGGTGTAATCAGGGCTCACTGCAGCCTCCATCTCCCAGGCTCGGGCAGATCCTCCGACCTTAGCCTCCTGAGTAGCTGGGACCACCAGCATGCACCCACCATGCCTGGCTAATTTTTTATTACTATTATTTTTGTAGAGACAGGGTCTACCTATATTGCCCAAGCTGGTCTTGATCTCGTGGGCTCAAGTGAATGCATCTGACTTGGCCTCCCAAAGTGCTGGGATTATAGGCATGAGCCACTACATTTGGCCAGAAAAGGAAGTCTTTATAGTGATATTTATCTCTGTGGATTAGGGAATCAGGAAAAAAAATACACCCAACAAAAGGAAGAAGCATAACTGAAAATGAACCCTTAGCTTTAGTTATACGAGTGGAACCATCATGGAGAGAAAAGGAAGGAATACAGAAAAAGCCTAAGAAGTAAATGAGGCTGAATTTTAAGACTTTTCCTGCAAGCTCCAAGAAAAATGGCTCTTAGTTTTGACATATGGACAGTCCCATGCCTGGGAAGTGCATGCTTATAAACCTCAATCTTAAAACGCTACCTCATCAGATGGCCGCCTCCGTAGACAGTTTGGTTCAAAGTTATTGATCCTCAGGACCTGGATGGCCCTTTTGATACTGAGGTGGTGTAGCACACTCACAACCTTCAAAGACAGTAAATCATCCTGCGAAAAAGAACAAAAGGAGGAGTTCACTGTGCTGGCCTGTAGCAGGGGGACTTTCTTGGGAATCTCAGAAAACTGGAGTAAACGGAGAAGAGCCCCTCAAACCAATATGCCCCAAGGGCTTGTCAGAACCCACTTTCCCATTTGGAACAAAATCTTCCCCAAAACCCCAAATTAGTATTTTTTGCCAATGAAGCTGCCTTCCACCTGTTTCTCTCTCTTCCTGATGCTCTGAGATAGGACTGCAGAACCCCAGGGCTCTGAAAACCACAGTTTGACAAGCACTTGCTGCGTCACTACAAAAGGTGATCTGCATTGACTTGATCTGCACATACTACAAACACGGAATTTATTTCTTTCCTCTTTAGTTTTGGGAACTTTATCTGTGGATAAAGCACTTAGGCATTGGCTAAACTGCCCTCTCTATTTCCTTTCAGCAGACAGCGAAGAGCAAATGATGCTTATTGGCGGACATGATCAAGGCTTGGCTTTCTTTTTTCATCTTTTCTTTCTTTTTTTTTTTTTTTCTTGGAGAGACAGGGTCTCACTATATTGACCAGGCTATCTCAAACTCATAAGCTCAAGGAGTCCCCCAGCCTCAGCCTCCCAAAGAGCTGGGATTACAGGCCTGAGCCACCGTTCCTAGCCAAGGCGTGCTTTTCTGAACTAAAGCACGTCATAGTTTTGGGGAAAATCAGAACAGTGCTCTTGTTATACTACTCCCTGACCTTAATAATTCTCCAGTTCTAGATTATTTTTTAGTAAAGACTTGTCTGCTATTGAATAGCTCTAGATTATTTTGGTTTATCTAGCAGACACTGTGAACAATTTTGGCAAAACTATATCAATCACTGCAAAGGTTTTGGTCAGAGTTAAGAGAGAATAAAAATGAAGTTATAAGTTAGATCGATCTATCTATCTATCTATCTATCTATCTATCTATCGATCTATCTATCTATCGCCAGTCAACTCCCCCCTCCCTTCAAGGAAGAATCTTCACCAGTCTGTGGCTCTTGGAAATATTTTCAAATATACCAAACACACCAAAACAAATTATTTCAGAAGAAGGTGATATTAGGGGCAGTGTTAAGATAAGCACCAGTCTACTTCCGAACACACCCAGAAAATAAACAAGGAAAACATCCATTTTAGACACACCTTTCTGATAAAACATTTCTCATGAAAGAAAGAAAAAAATGTAATCTACTACAGAAATATTTAATAAAAATATTAATCAGTTTATATCCTTGCGGCTACTAACTGGGCAAAAATTATTTCCTGAAGTTTTTCTGGAGTAATTCCTTAAAAGTAGCATCTTAACATATGTTACAAAAAGTACTTATTTTAATCTAGGATTGAGACACCCATTGCAAACATTTCAGGGTGAGCTATTTTCATCTAACTAGTCTATCAGCTTCAAAAATATCTGAAAGCACAATGTTTACAGTGTGATTAAAATGTTAATTGTTTTTGAAATTCTTTATACTTTGAAGGATTTTAAACAGAGACAGTTTTATGTCAAAACGGACTTTTTTATGGGTGATTTTCTTCTTAATTCTGGATTTTTAAAAACTTTTAATTTTAAAATAATTTTAAATTTGTGGAGGAGTTGCTAAAGATAGAACAGAATCCTATATACCTTTCACTCAGCTTCCTCTAATGTTAATATCTTACATAATCATGATTACATTCGTCAACACGAAGAAATTAATGTGGATGATAATAACATCGACTAAACTGCAGACTTTATTCACATTTCACCAGTTTGTCCAGTAAAGTCCTTTTCCCGTTCCAGGATCTAATCCACATTAAAATACATATTTTGTGACTTAGGACTTCTAGGGTCAAATTTTCCAGGGTCATTTACTCTTTTATAGCCATTTCACAGATGTTTCTTGTGATTTTAAGCTTGAATTTGTTCACATTCTCAGGGTGAACATACTCACACCTAGATAGGGAGGCAAATATTTACTGAATGTGTTCTAGTCATAATCATGAGCTATTAAAAGCAGGGATCTTGAAACAGCCTGAGTTCAAACTCTCTCCGACTTTCTATTGCTAACTGTGGAAAGTTGGCTACCAAGTTACCCAATATCTGGATTCCTTCCTTTATACATGTAAAAAAGTAGGGATAATAATAGTATTATAATACTATAGATACACAGAGTATGTGTGTGTGTGTATATGTAGATACACATACACATATATACACACATACATATACACATATGTGTACGTATATATACACACATGTATGTATATATACACACACATACTCTGTGTATCTATAGTATTACATATGTGTGTATAATACTATGTATATATAGTATTATATAATTATATAGTACATATGTGAACAAATTCAAGCTTAAAATCACAAGCAGCATATATGAAATGGCTATAAAAGAGTAAATGAGCCTGGAAAATTTGACCCCAGAAGTCCTAAGTCACAAAATGTGTTTTTTAATGTGGTGCCCCAGATTAGATCCTGGAACAGAAGAAGGATCTTACTGGACAAACTGGTGAAATGTGAATAAAGTCTTCAGTTTAGTTGACTGTATTAACATCTACATTAATTTCTTAGTTTTGAGGAATGTAATCATGATTGTATAATATGTTAACATTAGACGAAGCTGAGTGAAAGGTATACAGAATTCTATCTTTGGCAACTCCTCCGTAAATCTAAAATTATTTTAAAATAAAAAGTTTAAAAAACTTTTTAATATATATTATACACACTATAATAAAATTAGTAATATTAACTAAAAGGGTTGTTGAGAATCCAGTATTAATACGAGCAAAATGCTTAAAAGGATGTTTGACACATAGTAAACGTGCAACATACTACACATATTGTATTATTTCATGCAGGTTTACATGATGTGCCCATCAAGGTAAGGGGCTTGGGTTCAATGATAGAGAAGAAAAATCCATGAACTGAACTCCAACTTTTTTGATATTGAGAAATGCCTACTTAAGTTGGCTGTTTAAAACCTTCCACTTATTTGAAAAAGATTATACTTAGGGTAGTTGGGTCCAAAGCCTACTTCACAAAAAGCTGTTTAAATAAAGTAATTTTAGGCTGGGCACAGTGGCTCACACCTGTAATCCCAGCACTTTGGGAGGCTGGGGCAGGTGGATCTCCTGAGGTCGTAAGTTCCAGACCAGCCTGGACAACATGGCGAAACTCCGTCTCCACCAAAAATACAAAAATTAGCTGGGTGCAGTGGTGCACACCAGTAATCCCAGCTACTCAGGAGGCTGAGGCAGGAGAATCACTTGAACCCGGGAGGCGGAGGTTGCGCCACTGCACTCCAGCGCGGGCGACAGAGTGAGACTCCGTCTCCAAAATAAATAAATGAATAAAAGAATTTTAAGTAGAACATGGTTGGGCGCGGTGGCTCACGCCTGTAATCCCAGCACTTTGGGAGGCTGAGGCGGGTGGATAATGAGGTCAGGAGATGGAGACCATCCTGGCTAACACGGTGAAACCCCGTCTCTATTAAAAACACAAAAAATTAGCCGGGCATTGGTGGCGGGTGCCTGTAGTCCCGGCTACTCGGGAGGCTGAGGCAAGAGAAGGGCGTGAACCCAGGAAGGAAGGGGAGCTTGCAGTGAGCCCAGATCACGCCACTGCACTCCAGCCTGGGCGACAGAGCGAGACTCCGTCTCAAAAATTAAAAAATTAAAAATAAATTTAAAAACATAAAATAAGAGAATTTTAAGTAGAATATTAATAGTGGTATGGAACCTAAAACAAAGTTCTCCTGGAATCCATCTTTCCCACTGCTGTCAAGCAGGGAATAGTCCTACACACTGGCTGGAAGGCTAGAAATGTACCATAATGAAGGAACCAGAGTGGAAGTCTAGCCTTCCTCCCGCCTCCTTTAACCCCAGTTAACTCCTGCTGTAGCAGAACCGGGCTGAAGTGAGACGGGTGATAGGGTTTCAGGTAACAGTTGTCCAGAGTGGAAAGGTAGGGAGAAGACAAGTCCTGGAAGATGTCAGGTCAAAAGCGTGGGCTCTTCCAAATGGTCACTGCACATAGAAACGCATAACTTAGAAACAGCTTGGGCTTAAAAACTGTATATTCTATTTAAAAAATATCTTTGGGCTGGGCGTGGTGGCTCATGCCTATAATCCCAGCACTTTGGGAGGCCGAGGCAGGCAGGTCACTTGAGGTCAGAAGTTTGAGACCAGCTAGCCAACGTGGCGAAACTCCGTCTCTACTAAAAATACAAAAAAATTAGCTGGGTATGGTGGCATGGGCCTGTAGTCCCAGCTACTCAAGTGGCTGAGGCAGGAGGATGGCTTGAACCTGGGAGGTGGAGCTTGCAGTGAGCTGAGATTGTGCCATTGCACTCCAGCCTGGGCGACCGTGCAAGACTCCATCTCAAAAGAAATAAAAAAAAATATATATTTTTTTTATGAGATATAATTTACATACCATAAAATGTACCCATTCAAAGTACACACTTCAGTATTTACATTGTTGAATGTGTTACATATAAAATCAACTTTCTGGAGAGCTTAGTTTAAATTAGGCTTCACTTAGCTTAAATTGGGGTTTCAAATTATCCCAAGGCTGTTCAGTCACAATCACCAAATGCTACAACTTCAACTTCACAGGAAATATGCCCGCCACTCTCCTCAAGTTCAAGCAACAGCTTCAAACTCTGGTGTAATCACTACATTGTGTTTGGCTTACTCAATTTCTGCGTTTTTCGAGAAAAAAGATTTCCTCCCCCAAACCCCAGGAGTGAGTCACTTACAACAGTCATGTAATGTAGCATTCGACCATCAACCCGGCCTTCATCAAACTGGGTCTTATATTGAGGGAGGCCAATGTCATCCAACCATCCTAAAAGAGAGAGGCCAGTGTTGCTACCGTGCCACAAAACACCTGTTCTTGTGATTAAAAAGAAAAAGCAGCTATATATATAATTATTTCATTTTGTTAGAATAAAAACTTCTTACTAGTGACCCAGTTGAAATCCAGCTTCCCGTGATTGGTTTCTTCTTCAGATCCCAGGGCTTGGAGTGCCAGCTGGAGTTTCTTTCGATGAAGTGAATGCTTGATTCCAAGTTCCTGAAACAATAAACATTGACTTTATAATTCTATCTATATAGGCTGGGTGCCACTGGCAAAGGATGCAAATTTCTCCAAAATGAAGCTAGCACTAAAGATCCAATTCAATACTAAATTACAATCCTAACTTGCGCTAGTAAAGTGCTGTAGAACGAAGGTCCCTGAAAAGCCAAGACCACCACAATTAGCTTAGGGGCGTGTTAGGCATTCCCTAGTGACTCCTTTTCTTTGTAAGCTAGGAACTGTGGCATGCATAAAAAGAATTTGACTCTTATTTTGTGCAAAATATTAAATAATTGGGAAGAAATGTTAAATTATTAGACATAAATTGTAGGGTGCTTTTTTTTTCCTTTTGCAAAGTGCATTGCATATATTACACTGAGAAAATAGGCCAATGATAAAGCCATATAATGATTTCGAGAAATATGAACTTAATTATGCTTATGCAATTATTTTTCATTAAAATGCCCAATGGCTTAAGTGTTCCATAAGGAATCATCAAGACCAGGTCCTCCCAAGACCATCAGAAAAAAATAAGCATGAAGCAACTGAAAACCCAAATTTTTATTTAGAGAGTATTTACTGGCTTCACTCATGGCCCTTTCTGGACTATAAAACAACCCTACATTGTCTTCTTCTCAGTATTCATTGTGTGAACAAAATAGAGAAGCAGTCACCTTCTCTAGATCTTGTTGAGAAGCCTGCAAAAGCGTTTGGCCAGATGCAATCCAGTGCTTGCCAGAATTCAGGTAGGAGCCCAAGCCCTGTTCCATCAGCCAATTGCAAACCTGCTCCTTGGTCCACTTGGCAAATGGCATATCCAAGTCACTACAGGAAAATGAGTAATTGCATGAAAAATAATCCAAAGCCAATCCTGTGGCTTATCATGAGTTTTAAACAACTATACATTCAATAGACATGGACATTCCCTGGTGATACACATTTGACCACGAAAAGCTTAATTTTTAGTATACATTGGAGGAACAACTGGTACTGGAGTTGAAAGTTATCTTCTAAGACCACTGTCTCATTTCAAATGAAACCACAAAAGATTTAATGTGACAGAGCAAGAACAAGTTCTACAGAAAAAGACTAAATTGGAAAAACATAAGTCACTGTATCAGTTTCAACCAATGTTGTCTGAAGACTGGATTCCCAAACAGGAAACTCAGTTGGAGTGAAAGAAATTTAAGTCTAATTTGAACTAACTTTAGCAGAATTATGGTTTATTTCCATATGGTAACCAATGAGAAGAGGGCAATATGTTGTCACTAAGTGTAGGAAACAATCAAAGCAAAATTCCTGTTTTCTTTTACTTAAGATACACAGATAGTGTTCTTGTTCCGCGGTGGGGACAGGGTGCGGAGGGGAAGATGCATGTGCTTTTTTAAAATAGCACAAGGAGCTCTACTGTGTTCAAAGACAACATATGGCAAATGAAACTGTTTGGTATTTGAAGAAGGCCAAAGAGGGTTTCCTCCTTGATGTAACCTATGTCCAGTGTTCCACCTGTATGGGAGGGGCTGTATTTAAAGGGTTTCTAGTCTATTATACTGTTAAAATATTTGGTATCAATGCCTTGTACTTTATGTTTGCCAACCCCACCCTTTTATACACAGTGAGTCAATGTAGTAGTTCTAAGCCAGCCCTCAACTTTGGTAAGAGTGTCAGAGCAGTTCTTAGAATCTTAATGGATAAAATATTATCTAGTCCTGATAAATATAAGGATTCTGATAGAATTTTTGTCTTTAAGTACTTTCATAGATTCTGTTATATACTAATGTTTCTTGAGTAGTTACTATCTGCCAAATATTTAACACATATTAACTTATTTAATCTTCACGATCAGCTTTTGGAGTAGGCACTAATTCTGATGATGAGAAAACTGAGACACAGGGCCTGGAAGCTGTTGCTCAAGGTCACCCAGATGGTAGAAAGTGGTAAGGCCAGAAAGCAAATCCAAGTGGTCTGATCTAGAACATACTCTCATGTAAATATCCCATCTTTCCAAAGCTATGCTTTAGAGTACTTATAATTACCGTCTATGTAAAATTTAAGTCTGAGAGCCATTCTAACACAGATGCTGCTGACACTTTAGCTCTGGCCTCTCCCCTAGTTCACACAGCCCTCACCTTCTGTATGTTCATCAACCACTGACAAATTGCACTGCTCTAAAGATGATGTCCCCTTTCACTAGGCACAGCATTAAGCAATGACTTTGTTTAACCCCATGACAGTACTAACACTGCAGGACTCATGAGGCTATGATGCTTGGCAGAGATGCAAAAGTCTATCAGTTGGTTCTTCTTACTTGTTAGACTGTCCCAAGTCTCGAGACCAACCCAGTCGGGGTCCCGCGGTTGCCCTTGTCCCTCCTCTTTTGAATTCAGGCTCAGACATGTCATCTGGGTTGAATGTAGTTGATTGACTTCTCCTAAGTCTGAAGAAGACATAACACACATGGCCAGTATTAGACCTGAAGAGGCCTTAGGCTTGTTAATCAGAGAATTTTTAACTAGTACAGCTACTGGAACTAATCCTCTGTGTCATTAACATAGACATTTAAATTTAAACTTTAACTAAGATCCAATGAGTTAATAAATCCCACATCATAATCCAAACTTCCTTCCATAAGAGGAATACAAAGGCCTTACAAGTCCATACCCATTTCCAGCCACTTTAAGCAACATGTAAGACAGGGCCCACTCTACTTGTTCACTGCTTTACTTACTTTCCAAAGAGTTTCATGATACCTCTGGATTTCTTTTTGGAATCTGGAGATGGAGGTGGTATCTGGAAGGGACTGTTCCTCTGTGAATCTTTTGGCCGAGAAGAAGCACCAGCCAGATCTAGGTGCTCTGCTGTCTCTTTTTCTGTTTCAGCTACTCCAAGAGCAGAATACAGACAACGAATTTTAAAATATGGAATGAACATGATAAGATGTTAATCTTCTTGGTTCTAGAACTATTAAGAATTCTTCTGTTGGTCTATAAATCAGTAATTTACAAAGAGCACTTTGTAAATATTAGAAATGGAACACACATATATGTTCTGCTCCATAGTTTACTGTGTTTAAAGTTAATAAAATTACAAGCCTTTGGAGATTAAAAGAGGGTGATAGGATTGCCACATTCTTTCCTTGAGTGATTTGAATTCATGATGGAATTATTCCCAATCTTTCCATAGCACGTGGTACTGTTGATTACCTCCTACATCCTTCAAAATCATCTCCTCTGGCTTCTTGACATGACCACTCCTATATCTGCCATCTGATAGTGTCTTTGCTGTAGCACTCCTGCTTTTTTTTCTTCCCCCATGCCACTTTAAGATTCTGTTCTAAGCGCCCTCTAGCGGATCAAAATCTCTGGGCCCAATCTCTCTCTCCAGGTCCTGTATCTAAATGCCTGTGATATTCCCAATTC
Organism: Mandrillus leucophaeus; assembly: GCF_000951045.1. Taxonomy (NCBI): domain Eukaryota; kingdom Metazoa; phylum Chordata; class Mammalia; order Primates; family Cercopithecidae; genus Mandrillus; species Mandrillus leucophaeus. Next base: position 140,653 of record NW_012107430.1, read on the forward strand.
AGTGTGTCGGGACATCTGGGACTTCACAAACTCATCCAATTTCCCCGAGAGTCTTCTCCTCTCTCAAATTTTTTTTTTTTTTTTTTTTTGAGACAGAGTCTCGCTCTGTTGCCCAGGCTGGAGTGCAGTGGTGCGATCTCGGCTTACTGCAACCTCCGCCTACTGGGTTCAAGCAATTCTCTGCCTCAGTGTCCCAGGTAACTGGGATTACAGGCACCCGCCACCACGCCTGGCTAATTTTTGTATTTTTAGTAGAGACGGGGTTTCACCATCTTGGCCAGGCTGGTCTTGAACTCCTGACCTGGTGATCCACCCACTTCGGTCTCCTAAAGTGCTGGGATTAAGGGCGTGAGCCACCTCGCCTGGCCTCCTCTCTTAAATGTTCTTATTTGTTATTTGGTTAATATTAACTAATACTGTTTCTGTTACTGTAGCTCAAACTCTGTCATTTTCCTTTTACTCCTTCTCCTTTGGCATTTATATCAAATCAGTTACCCAGTTCCAGCAATTCTTTATTTATGAAATGTATTCCAATTAAATCCTAGGCACTGAGAGAAGAGTGACCTGGATATGCATAATTTTTCTTTTGACATAAAATAAGTGCCTGTTGATTTTACCTTAAAAGAAGCACATCCACAGTTGCCACTCTCAGATATCCAAGCATTAACTATTTCAGTTCTTTTAGCTGTCCCTTAGTGAACAATCCCATACTAAGTATAAAACTAGTGAGATTTTATACTTTATAAAGGAAAGTAAAAGTTGTACTAAAATCACAGGAACAGTGTTTCAGCAAGATCTACAAGTTGCAGAAAGTTGATTTTTCTACAAAGCAGAGCTGTGATTATAGGTTATAATAAGCAGCATTTACCTCTTAGCATTAACAAAACAGTTCTAAGAAAGATGCAAAAAAAAAACTATTTGAAAATAGTTGTCTGAATAGATCAGTTTATTTTATGCATCCAGTGTTCATTCTAGACATTTATCTCTATAGAGAGAGAAGTCCTGTTTGCTGGTCCACGTGAATAGATAGGTAGATATCTATACAAGGTAACAGCACCTTTTGGAAAAACCCAAAGGAACTTTCCCAATTCAAATCCTTCAACCATGATGGGTACAGGTGCCCCTGAAAATGCTGCCTAGCTTATTCTCATCTTAAAGCTACCATATTTCTCTTTTTTATTTTGAGAGCTTTTCCCCCAATTGGTGCCCTGCCTTACAAAGAGGAAAACTAAGTTGCCTCTTTTCTAAAATCACTTTGTGGGGTAACGCCTCAGATATCAAGTAAAGTTGCTTCTGTCATCACTAAATATTATCTCCATCTTCAAAGTAGTAAAACGTCAGAAGAATGTTCCCCTAAGAGAAGTAAGCCTAAAACTATAATATTCCAAGTCTTCTATAAACTTCCTTATATGGCTAAAAAAATTTCTTTTTGGAGGCTGGGAGAAATGTAAGCATGGAGAATGGACTGCAAGGACCTGGGAGTTAGTGTGTGGTAATATGCACTTCAAGGCTGAAAGAGCTGCAATGTACAATGCCAGGACATTCCTGCCCTGCACTCTAAGGAACGCTGCACACCTCTAGGTCCTCTCAAAGCTATTCACACAGTGAGTGTTACTAGCATTGGTTAAAACAGCGTTTAGGCTTGGAAGCAAAGCCTCTACAGCGTCCTTTTCAGCAGAAGGTGGAAAGAACACTCTGGAATAGAGAACTACATTTTCTGATTGCTGTCAGATCGCTTTCTAGAGATCACAGATGCCAAGAGCAGGGATTAGATTGGTTTGGAGCACAGTGCTGGTGAAGGCTGGCATGCAGGGGTACAATACCTAAGGTGGGTGCACTGGCACTTCGTTTACGATCTTCAGATATCCCAACAACGCACACAATCACACGCAGCCCAATGGAGAGAACACAGAGATGACAAAATGAAACACAGATCAGACTCCTCCTCACCAAATACACACTGTGGAGGAGAGGCATGCGGCACACCGTGCTTCCGATGTTACACACAGGCTCAGCGTCAATGTTAATTTATCCACTGTCACAACAGATGGGAAACTCCATGATGAAGTCAAAGGGAATCATGATTTTAGGTCTTTCCACTAAGTTTATACCACAGGAGAGAGCAGGGTGAGAGTCTATATATCTTCACAACACTAAATTAAATCCACTGAGGCATTTTTTGCTAAATCCCCCCTAAGTCATTCACCTTCGTTTCTGAGAAAGAGAAAGGAATCAGTGAATGAGGGAATAAGGGAAGGGAAGACACTGCTTTCTTCCTCCTTGTGGAAGAATCAGGGCAAAGGCATTTTGGCCGTACATACCCAAGTTTGGTGCACTTGCTGTTCTCTTGTTACTTTTGATTTTAAAAAAGCCCCGGCCAAAGGAAGATCTGACTTTTCGAGTGCCGAAGGGGTTGTCGTCCATGGAGGTGTCCTGCCCTGAGGGTCTGGGAGGAAGGGTCCCAAATGGCCTGCTTTCTGCCGGAGCTCTGTCCTGAGAGGCAGATAAGAATAGTGAAACAGCGTTCAGGTGCAGCATCCTCAGCACATGCCAGGCTAACAGCAAACACTCACTCACGCCACATCCATGAGTTTATTCAAAAGAAAAACTGAACTAGCACATCGATCGCCAACGTCAAACGCCTTATCAGAAGTTGAAAAAAAAAATCAATTCTGAAAGCTACTTAAGAAACAACAACAAAAGCAACAAGGAAAACATGTTCATCACTAATCTAGGATCAATCTGTTTAGGGCTTTAAATATTTAGGCTACAAAAATTCTTAAATTTTGTTTGCCTCATTCCTCAAAAGACATGGAGACATTACATAACCAGAATAATGGCAGCAGATTTCTGACTTTTCCAACAACTATGACATGGATTTAGCTATAATACAGTTTATATTCTTATATTATAACTATGCCAATAGAAGCCCAATATAATATTAATTATTTTACAAAGCAGGCATTAGTCCAAACTTCTACACCAGCAGTAGAAGGAGACCCTACTCCAGTTATTTGAAATATTCTCCTCAAAGAATAATAAAATGAAGGCACAGCGAGCAACTTTATTTTGAGCTTTTTGGTTCTTTGAATTGGCAATTAGAGCTGGCTGTAACACAGCATGTTATATTATCTCAGTATTTATACAAAGATGCTTTGCCTAGACCAATGTCCTGAAGTGCTTCCCTGTTTTCATCTAGCAGTCTTATAGTTTCTGGCCTTATATGTAAGTTCTTAATCCATCTTGAGTTGATTTTTGTTGATTTGGTGACAGGGGGAGTCCACTTTCGTTCTTCTACATACGGATATCTAATTTTCCCAGCACCATTTACTGAAGTGGGTGTCCTTTCCCCACTGTATATTCTTCACACTTTATACAAAGATGCTTTTGTCTTCTTGTTCTCATTTCTTTAATAATTCTTGCCCTCTGTTTTTTTTTTTTTTTTTTTTTTGCAGAAGTAGAAATAATTCTTGCCCTCTGCTTCTTTTTTTGCAGAAGCAGAGAGAAGGGTGAGGGGATATAGGTATTTTAGGTTATTTTACTCTATATATCTATAGCTCACAGAAACCAAAAGTTTATAGATGGCACCATTTAGTGGTATTATTATCCCTGGCTCAACAATGACGTCAAAATCATTTAACCACTTATTGAACTGAAAAGACAAAAAGGATTTTAATTATAGCTGTTGCCACTAGCTGCTTTGTCAGTTCTGTCCATATATAACTCTGGCACTAAGAGCCAACAGTCAAGAGACTGGATCTGGAAGTAGCCTATCAAGCTGTAATCTTTGCAAGGTTAATGACAGAAAATCAGAGGACAGAACAGGCACAGTGGCTCATGCGTGTAATCCCAGGACTTTGAAAGGCAGAGGTGGGTGGATTACTTGAGCTCAGGAGTTCAAGATCAGCCCGGGCAACATAACAAGATCTCATCTGTACTTTAAAAAAGAAAAAAAAAAAAAAAAACAGCCCAGTATAGTGGTGCATGCCTGCAATCCCAGCTACTTGAAAGGCTGAGGTGGGAGGATCACCTAAGCACAGGAAATTGAGGCTACAGTGAGTTTTAATTGCATCATTGCACTTCAGCCTGGCTGACAAAGTGATACAATCT
>NW_012107430.1:145167-197422 GCF_000951045.1 Mandrillus leucophaeus
AGGATGGTCTCGATCTCCTGACCTCGTGATCCGCCCGTCTCGGCCTCCCAAAGTGCTGGGATTACAGGCTTGAGCCACCGCGCCCGGCCAGTTACGGTCATTAAGAACATTTTTGTTCTTAGGAACATTTTGTTTCTTAATAACTTATTGAAGTGAAATTCATAACAAAATTAACAATTTTAAAGCGCACAATTCAGTGGCATTTAGTATGTTACGATGTTGTGCAACCACCACCTCTACCCGGTTCCAAAACATTTCCATCATTTGAAAGCAAAACCCTTTACCCTTGAACAATTTCTCCCCATTCTTCCCTCCTCTCACCACGGGTAAACACCGATCTGCATTCTATTTCTATAGATTTATCTGGTCTGGATATTTCACATAAATGGAATCATATAATATGTGAACTTTGTGTCTGGCTTCATTTGGCATAATGTTTTAGAGGTTCTGAAAGTTTTTATCCACTGGAGACATTTAAGCAATTTACAGGTAATGGAAGCAGCAATATTTTTGCATTGTAATTTGGATAAAAAGTTACCTCTGATGTCTTCTGAATAGATTCCTTTTCCTGTTCAAAGCAAAGCAATAACAATATTTAAGGTTGTTAGGGAAATCCTTTGTATAATTCTGAATTTGTCACGTACAACTCCATAGGTTAAAATAATTTTATATCTACTTCTAAGCTACAAAATTTTAGTATCATTTATTTTCTGAAATGTTTTATTAAAGTCTCCATTTTTGGTTTTACATACTATTTTCAATCCTTCATATTCATACTTCTTAATATTTACTGTTAAACCTAATATCTAATAATTTTCCACTAAAAACCACAAGCTCTTCATGAGAGTTTTATTTGCAAAAAGGGAAAAGATGAAGATCCCTAAACAGTTTTTTCTCAGGATAACAGACAAAAAACACAGAACCCACCCCGTCAGATGTCTCTTTCTTCAGATTGCCCAGGCTGCTGGACTTCTGCAGACTTGAAGTTCTAAAAATAACAGCAATAACAATTAATAATAAGTGGCTCCAGTGCCACTGTTTCTAAGTAAAACATCTTGGAAAGAAACTAAAATTGCATGTGGGTTGAATCCTAGTAATAAAAGAAAATCTGGAATCAGGCAGTCACTTATGTGCTTAACTAAATGACAACATTTAGTTCTTTTAAAAGCAGGGGTGATTAACTGTCCTGCCAATAATTCTGACTGCCCTACACATGTTAGAAGAGCTGGAAAAGCACTTAGGACTAGCCTTGTGATGTCAATATTCAAAAATAAAGCAGTGTTTTCTGTGGACTAGTGGTGCGTCCTCTGCATGTACACAGTTAAACTAGGAACTTTAAAAATACTCATGTACTATTTATATCTAATCCTTCTAATTAAAATAAAGAATGGAAGTTTTACTTTTCAATTCACGAGGGAATCACTTTTCTGAGCCTGGCAAAGCAATTCATTTTATAGTTCTAATTAAAGCATAGTAGAGGAATCCCTAATGCTGCCCATAATAATTCATTTGCTAGCCTAGTGAAGGGAAAGAGACACTATAAACATCCAGAGACTCTTTCTTTCACATAATTAGTATTCAATTATATAGAGCTGGTGTTACTAAAAAATTGAAGGCAGAGATATGTGACCAGTTTAGAGAGAGTGACAGAGAAGTAATGTATTTGGCTCTATGAAACAGAGTAATATAAATACGCACATTTACAAACTTTTAAAAGGCATTTCTTCTGTATTTATATGTATACATTGCCAGAAGTATCAACTACCAAGTAAAGTAATAGTGAGAAAAGAAAAGATCTCATTTTTGAGTACTGCTCTGAAAATAGACTTTCCTAATTTAATCCAGACTTTAACTTGGATAAACATAGATATTAGGTCAGTTCATAAAACTGAAAGTGCAAAAAAACCCATCTCAGCTTTTCCAGCATCACATCATTCCCTGTGGCGCCTTCCCACTGGACTCAAAACATGTCAGTGCAAAAATGAATTAAAAGCATTGAACTTCAAATGAAAACTGATTAAGCAAGGCTAAAGACCTGCAAAACCCCGGCGTGAGATAATAGCAAATGAGAAATTATTTCTTTGTAAACTTACAGCTCCCCACCTTCACCCCAACCCAATTATTATAGCTGCATTAATTTATTCAGTAATTGAACAGCCTCAGTCATTTGCTGTTAGTATTAGTAATTGTTAGTATAACAGAACTCTCTTCCTCCTCTAGCCTCAATCACATTTTCACATTGAATAAAATGTAACTTACGAAAGATTATCACACAGTTGGGTATCAACAGTGGCACCAAGGATTATCTTTCCATCACTAAAATGTAAAGAACAAAAGGTATTTATTAACCTCACGAATAAAAGATCATATATGTTCTAAGTGAACAGATATGTAAACAACAAAAAATTGTGCAAAGGAAGCTATTTCTATTTTTTTTTAAATGATTCTATTTGGCCTAAAATAAGACGAGGCAATTTGGGAATATGTTGGCAAAACATTCTATTTGCTTACAGACAAACTACTGTATCCTTTTTCCTGTCCCCTTCAGACCCATCCTTCAAATGCACTCACAGCACATGACCGTGACTATTTAGTTTACAATCCTTTCACAGTTACCTATGACCTAGGACATAAAAATCCAAGTTCCTTAAACTGTTTTTCCTTTTTTTTCTTTTTGAGACACAGTCTCGCTCTGTCACCCAGGCTGGAGTACAGTGACGTGATCTCAGCTCACTTCAGCCTCCGCTTCCTGGGTTTATGTGATTCTTGTGCCTCAGCCTCCGAGTAGCTGGGATTACAGGCGTGCACCACCACACTCAGCTAATTTTTGTATTTTCAGTAGAGATGGGATTTCGCCATGCTGGCCAGGCTGGTCTCAAACTCCTGGCCTCAAGTGATCTGCCTGCCTTGGCCTCCCAAAGTGTTGAGATTATAGGCGTGAGCCACCACACCCAGCCAAGTTCCTCAAAATCTCTTTCAAACCTGACCACCCTACCTCCGCAGCCTCATCTCTTATCGCTTCCTGCTTCACACTTTTTATTTCCATAATACAGAACTGATTACAGATCCCCCAATGGACGTCTTGCTGTTTCTTGCTTTTCTAGGTAAAAATTATGTCTGTAAATAAACGCAATACATCTGTGTCTTTGGTTGATCTACTATTTTGAACATTTATATTGCACTGTTAATAAATGACATACTTTTCTTCAAATGAAGTCTCTGGCTTAGGAGTCAACTTTGATTTTTCAGAAGTTTCCATGCTTATAGTTGCTGGCAATAATGAAGGGATGGAAACTTGCAAGATGGTGGTATGGAACTGTAATGTAATCATAAAAAGTCAAAAGTCAATCAATCAATCAATCAATCAAAACAAAACACAAGCCACAGAGTAATTAAACAAAAGTAAGACAATTAAATGGTCCATTGACAAAAATCTCATAATCATTGTTCAGAACTCTATAAAATGATTTCGGAATATAAACATCTACACAGAAGAAGTACTAATCAAGGAAATCATTCTGGAGGAAGGAAATTTTTTAACTTGGTTCTGAATAAGACACTGAATATTGTGAAAAAGATGGTATACCATTAAGCAAGTTAACAGCAATGTTTTTTTCTTTTTTTGAGATGGTGTCTTGCTATGTTGCCCAGAATGGTCTCGAACTCCTGGGCTCAAGCAGTCTCCTGCCATAGCCTCCTGAGTAGCTGAGATTATAGATGTGTGCCACCGTACCCAGCTAGTAATAGTAAATCCTAACAACCTTAAGCCCTGGCTGAAATGTTGGCTCTGACACACTTGCCTAAGTGATCTGTGATCTTAGCAAATCACTTTGCGAGGCATCCATTAGTTTCGCCCTCTGTAAAATAAGAATGACAATGCCTACCCTGCAGGTTGTGACGATTTAACGTAAGATTTGGGTAACATGTTTTGCTTTCAACACTCTATTATTACTATTATTTTTTGGTCTCAAAATGGTCTCACTTTGTCATCCAGGCTAAAGTACGGTGCTGCGATCACGGCTCACTGCAGCCTCGAACCTCTGGGCTCAAGTGATCCTCCCACCTTAGCCCCATCAAGTAGTTGGGACCACAGGCATGCGCCACCACAGCTTGCTGATGTTTAAAATTTTTTTGTAGAAACAGGGTTTCCCTATGTTGCCCAGGTTAATCTGGAACTCTGTGCTCATGCAGTCCCCCTGCCTCAGCCTCCCAAAGTGCTGGGATTACAGGCATGAGCCACTGTGTCCAGTGAAAAGCTCCATTTTTACTTTGATTTCTACTACTAATCTTACACGGAACATTGGTCAAGCCAGTTAATTATTATTCTATGTGCAAACTAGTTGACTAATTCCAATTAACATAATTGATGAAAAGTGTAATTAAAACCAATTACAATGGACTTTGTGGCTACCACTTAAAACACTTTGCTTAATGATAATAATAATATTACAGCAACAAATAAAATGCATAACACATTTTCTCAAACAAATGCTTTGTGTATCCTAAGGAAAGAGCCTGTGAAATAATTTTAATACTTCGGTTTTCAACAATTACAACCGTAGAGCAGTTAGATTGTGGGCCACGTCATAAATGAATGAACGAAAAATATTTCAGTTAAAAAAAAAAAAATGAACAAAGTTTGTCACAATGAACTCCTACCAGTCAACCAGTGACAGTTCTTCACTTCTGAAAGCTGCCTGGTAAGGACTCACACCAGTGAACACACTTCTACACGCCAACCAGTCAGCAACAGTCTCACCTTAGTAACCACACATCTACAGTGGATGTCGACTCACATTTGCCTCAGAAAGTCCACCAATCCTTGAGCTCCAACCATCCCAAAACCCACATATAATCAGCTAGAAGAGAATGTACTTGACTGGGAACACTCACTCACTTAAGTAAGCAATAAATTCAGCTTTGCGATTTTTGTTTCTGTTATTCAGTGGTGGGCTCATCCTTTAACGCAATAAAAGGTTATAAAATGTGAAATCATATTATTTATGAAGTAGAAGATTATTTCACTATCAACTTTTTCAATTTGAATCTTTATGGTGAATTCTGGGCAACTTATTTAGCCATCATCGCTGTTTCCTGAAGTTCATTTGTCTCTTGAGATTCCTAATCATGAGGAAAATATAACTAAACTAACAGACCCATTTTCTTGATCTTTTTCAAACTTTTAGACTTTAATTCCAAACTCAGATCCCCCTCCTGGCTTTCCTTTAAAAATGTGGCTGAACTCCCTCCATCCTCATCAAACTATTCTTGTTATAAACTTAAAACCGGTAATTAAACTACAATTCACATAGCAAAGACTTTTTCTAAAAGGACGTGAGATTATTTGGGTGTACCCTACATGTAACACTAGTTCTATAATTGCAGCATACTCATGGGCTGTCAAATATTATTTTTGCTTTCAATATAAATATATATCTAACAATTAGGGGATATTTTCCACCAAAGTATTTCTTATTCCTTAACTAATTCCTTGATTAATGGAATATTTCAGCCCTCTCCTACATTTAAGAGAGAAATTTTCATTGTCTTCTCCTTGAATTCATTTTCATTCAGTTCAAATTTCCATCTTCTCATGGTGTAATTATCAGCAACAGATAAAAAGTAAAAATGCCACTTGGTTTCTTCTCACTACCTATGGTAAAATGTGAGAAGAGAAATGACCAAAACAGGAACTGCTAAAATAAGGAAGCCAAGATTGTTTAGACAATGAAACTATTTCCCATTCCCGGTCTCTCTAGACGAAAAAAATTACACTAAAATTAAGAAACAGTTTCAGGGCAAAGATCAAGCACAAGGGCTATCAGGAGAACATGGTCTTCAGGTGAGCCAAGGATGTGGCTGTAAAACCCTTTGCTAAGACCTCAGGATGGACTAGACTAGAATCAAATAAAAATAGAAAAAAAAAACCTTAGGAAGATTAGAGTAGTACTGTCTCATTGAACCTTTGAAAAATGATCAAAGGCTCTAAAAGCAATGGGATGTCCCACTGCAGCCTTACAGGGAACCTTAGCTACAGAGATAGGCTTATGGTGAAGATAGCTGTGGATGTGTTCTTCTCTAATTCAGTGAATTATAACATGATTCATATGAAATTCTAAATGTTTAAAGTATTACACCAAATTAGACTCAAAAGGACAGAGATAATGGAAAATGACGAGATGAATTTGGAGATCTTTGGGCATTTTTGCAGGCACAAAACTGAGAAAACTACTCATCTGCAAATACAGGCAAAGGAAGGATGACTTCGAGGGAAGAGCCAATAGCCCAGAGGATTGGCAACACGTGCCTGGCTGGATTTTGGAATTGCTATGGACTGGTGACACCTGTGAGCCTTCCCGCTCCCCTTTTTTAATGGGAGTGGCTACTGCAGTTACATTATGCCTGTCCAACTATTGTATGGGTGTGTGGAGGGCAGATAACTGTCCTTGAAGTCCACAGCTCTTTAAGTCAATGGAACAGTCCCCAAGGAGCTGTGCGCAAGGAACTGTACCTGAGGAGCTTCACCCACATTTCAACCTGGTCTGGATGACAAGATCCTGGGATGTTGACGCCTCACTGGAATGAGACTCAGGGGTCTTCGGAAAGGGGGCGAGTGTCTTTTGCATGGGAGAGGGATGTAAAGTGGTGTAGCCAGAGGGTAGATTATATTTTCCAAATATGGTTGCACCAATATATCCCATCCCATGTGTCCTAACAATGTAATGTTGTCACTTGTTCATCCAGAGGCAGGGTAGGGTCTGTGTTTCCTCTCCTTGAATCAGGGTGGGCTGCAGGCCTGTGGCTACAGCAGAAGAGATGCCATGTGATTTCTGAGATAAATCATAACAGGAGATGCAGAGTTGCCCGGGCCTCCTGGAATGCTCACCCTTAGGATTGTGAGGAAGCCCAAGCAGTCACAGGTAGTTGTTCTAAATGGGGCCTCAGCTGAGGTCCCAGCCAAAAGCCAGCCTCAACCACCAGACATATGAGTGAGTTAGCCTTCAGACGACTCAGGCCCAGGCCTTCACGCCACTCCAGCTGATGCCAAGTGGAGCAGAGACGAGATGCTCATGCTGAACCCTGCTGAAGTGCAGAGTCATCAGCAAAAGAAATGCTGTCATTGAAGCCACAAACTTTCGGTGTGGTGTACAATAGATAGCAAACAGATTTTCATGCCAGTTTGATGCAAACTAAGGAGTGTATAACTGCTTACTCCTCTCCAGTTGCTTCTTCCAAGTCTAAAGAAGTCAGAAGAAAATTTTATTCAATTATCTTTCAGAGTCACCATCAGAAGTGGCCAAAGTCAATTTATTTATATAACCTCACTTGAGTTGGTAATGGAACTGAGAAAGGAACCCATGTTTTTCACGTTATGAGCAGTGTTATAACTGTCAATAACGCAGTCTCTTCAACATGAAGGAAATATCAAAAGTCTATCAATACCTCTTCAGGAACACTTGTGTTAAATGGGTCACGACTGGGAGATCCCATTACTGGAGTGGGTGATGGACTTTTCTCCAGATCACTGAAACCCTGTGCATCCAGCAAAGTGGAGATGGAACTGGAATTGAGCAGATCTTCATATTCTCCATCTTTGCCTGGGAAAAGACAAAGCAAAGAGAAGACAACAGTAGTTTTTGATTTGTATTTCACTTTTACAGGAAGATAAGAAACCCAATTATATTGAACATAAAATTTTTTCTGATCCTCAAAAATCAGAGTCAGCTTCTCCTGGCATTCCTTGAAAAACAACATAGGACCTAGGAAACAGCATTTGAAACTGTGAACAACTAGGACCAGGGGCTCTTGGGCCACAGTGGGTACCTATGATATTAATAGACAAAGTCGTACTTGATACATTGACTCATCAGAGGGAAAGAAAATTAAAAGTTAACTTTTTCCAACAACTCTCTTGTAATTTTGTTTTAAAATCCGGGGCTTACAAATTTTAGTGTAGAAATAATCAAACTGAATAATACCTGGTACAAAAAACAAATTCCGAATAGCAACAAAGTCCCATTTAAACAACTTAGTTTTCATCACTGCTGTGCTCTTGAAAAAACATAGAAAGAATAGAAAAAACAAAAAGACAGACGACCTTTGATCTCTCAAGAGGATCCTTTTATGCCATTTTAAAGCAAAAAAAGTCTGATGGAAAAAAGCAACCACATATTCACCAAAGCTGCAACCTTGAGAATTTTTTTTTGCATCTCTAGAAATCAAAAGGATTAAATGGTGAAAGCGCAGTGCCAGATATTCTTTTTTAAAAACAGGAAAAAAAATGATACTTAAGACTCTAATCTACAAATAATATGAAATGGTAAATCATATACTTGTTTAAAGATCTTAATCAGACCACAGCGTCTTAATTTAGGTTTCACTAGAATGTTATTCTAATTTTATTAGAATTTAGTGTTATTAGAATTGTGTGAGGATTAACTAAATATAACTCCTAGTGAGAAATCAGTTTATACAACCCTTTATTGGAACAGAACATAGTTTTCAAGGGTTTATGAAATCTGTGCTGCTGTACCTCGTTAAAAACTACCTCTTTTATTTACATATTTGTATGCACAGGAAAAAAAAGCTAAAAAGAAACAATAAAAAAAATGCCAATAGTGATCATGCCAGTGCAATTATGAGTGATTTTTATCTCTTTTCTTTATTTTCCAAATGTTTTCCAATATAGTCTAATTAAAGGAATTAATTTTTTCTGCCTTGGTTTTAAACATAAGAATTGGACAGTTGAAACTCTATAAAATTAAACAATATTTTAAATGAGATGCATATGTAAAAACCACTTACAAATTTGCAATATTCCATAGGATAGAGACTCTTTTTCTGAAGGCATGGAAAATGCTGAGTGATGAGAACTGCTAGTCAACACTGATTATCAGAGGTTCATTTGCTCACTCAGATATTTATAAAATCTAATATGCCAGACCCTGTATATAATTTTTTTTTTTCCAAAAATCCTGATCCAAAGCAGGATTTTCCTTCTCTGTGAACTCACCAAAATTAAAATTTCAAAATCTGAGTGTTTCATGGGGACCTTCCAAAAGAATTGTTTATTTCCAGTGCTTACGTTGAGAGCAAATAACTCTATCTATGCATTGCTAAAAAACAAGAGCCCTTTCAGATTTCCTCCACATTTGAGGATGGCCAATTGGCCCATCTGCAGATAAAATAATAACGAATACAACAAAATGCACAACTATCTTTATGTACCTGTTTTACAGGGTTTTTCTGAACTTACCATGTTCAAAGCTGAACTCAATCCTCCTACCCCAGCCCAGTGTTCCTTCTCTAGGCTTCCCCATATCAGTAAATGGAACCATCAGCTACCCAGCTGCTTTAGTTGGAAAGGTCTTTCTTGATCTCTCCTCTCTTATTCACTCTTCTCCTCTATCTTATTACACCACTGGGTCATAACATATTCCCAATCAGCAACTACCAGATTTTTTCACTTGGAATACTACAAATCTCAGAATTGGTTTCTGCTGCTCCCAATACTGCTCACTTCCCTCCATGGCCCACGTGTTATAAAGATCATGCTGCTGACTTTTTTTTTTTTTTTTTTTTTTGAGACGGAGTCTCACTCTGTCACCCAGGCTAGAGTGCAATGGTGCAATCTCGGCTCACCGCAACCTCCACCTCCCGGGTTCAGGCGATTCTCCTGCCTCAGCGTCCTTAGTAGCTGGGATTACAGGCACCTGCCCCCACGCCCAGCTAATTTTTTTGTATTTAGTAGAGACGGGGTATCACCATGTTGGTCAGGCTTGTCTCGAACTCCTGGCCTCAGGTGATTCACCCGCCTTGGCCTCCCAAAGTGCTGGGATTACAGGCGTAAGCCACCATGCCTGGCCACTGCTGACTTTTAAAACCCTTCAGTGAGTCCCTCTGCACTTGAGCATGAGCTTAACTCCACCCATTGCATGACCAGTGGTTGCTCATCATCATGGTCTCATTTCATCCCCTCTCCCCACTGCCCACCACCTTGCAGCTGCACTGGTGTTCTCCCTCTTAAGCATGCCACATTCTTTTCCCCCTAGGCTCTCTGCATATGCTGTCGTTTTCTCTCTCTGGAATGCTATCTCATCAACTCCTTAGAGAGGCACTCCCTGACCAACGACTCTACAGTACACTGACTCCTCAGGCTGGACGCTTTCCGGCAGAGTACAGTTCTAATTGTTCAATTAATGAATGAGCTACCTAATTTGGGATGATGGGTATGATCCAGGAAAGAAACTGAGGCCAAATGTGTAAGTTTATAGCCACCTGGAGTTAACCAAAGTAGAAAAACTTTTCGAGCTACACTCTACCTTTTTTACCTTGGGCCAGTACCACAGTATCTTGCATTTTCTTGTACCTGTTCAGGCACTGTCGAAGATCTTCTATTTTTCGATCCTAGGAATAAAATAAATTACAATCTTTAATCCTATGTTCTTAAAAGAGTAACAGTAATCGCTTTTACATAAAGAATATGCATGATTCTGCCGAGAGAGCATTTTAATAAAAGAATAAGCAGATGTGAATTATTTACATTATTTAAAGAATATTTCTAAGCTTTAGGAGAACTGGTAATAACTAGACTATGTTTCCTACATACATTAAAGATATGGAAAAAGTACCTCTAAATTTAGAGATTCTATCCTTTAGCTGCCATCTTTAAACAAACAAAAACAAAACAAGGTAATAAGACGCAAAACAAAAAAATAAAAAAGTCAGCTTCAATTACTCTCCTCTCTAACTTATAAATCAAACCTCGAAAGAAAGGCCCCCATCTTCTGTCTTTCTTAGCCATCATTAATCACCATCTGGCTTCTCCACTCTCAAAACACTCTACCAAGGTGACCTCCTATCTATTAAAAACAATGAACACTTTTCATTCTTTTTTTTTTTTTGAGACAGGGTCTCGCTCTGTTACCCAGGCTGCAGTGTAGTGGTGCAATCTTGGCTCACTGCAGCCTCAATCTCATGGGCTCAAGTCATCCTCCCACCTCAACCTCCTGAGTTGCTGGGAGTACACGCATGCAGCACTATGACCAGCTCATTTTTGTATTTTTGTAGAGATGGGGTTTCACCATGTCACCCAGACTGCTCTTGAAATCCTGGGCTCAAGTAATCTGTCCACCTTGGCCTCCTGAAGCACTGGGATTACAGGCATGAGCCACCATGACCAGCCCCAACCTTTTTCTAATTTGACCTCTATATGGCATTTGACTGACCTCACTCTTTCCTTCTCCTCTCACTTATCCATCCACTCTTTCTTTTCTTCTATTTTTGTTTATCAATCCTTTGACCAGATAGCTGCCAAACTTCCATGACTCCCATTATCTTCTCGGACTAATAAAATGCTAGAGCTTCCAGGTTCTGTCCGTGACCCTCTTTGCTTTTCCCATGTGCTCAACTGTGCTATGAAAATGGCCTCCCTAGCTCCTCCCATTCTCATTCCAGGCCTGGCCATGTGGCTGGCTTTGGCCAAAGAGATATCAGCAAATGTAATTCAAGCAAAGGCTTGAAAAGCATTTGCCCTTTGTGGCTGCCCTGTGGTGTGGCTCTAAGGAACCCTGAGGAGCTATGTGAAGAAACCTAGCCTAGTCTACTGGAGGATGGGAGACCATCTGGGGAAGAGGCTAGTCCTCCCAGCTGTGGCCAACCTAAACCAAGCTGTCAATCACCGGACACGTGAATGACACTATCCTAAATTACGCATGCAGTCTCATCTAAGCCACCAGCTGACTGCAGACGTCAGCTAAGCCAGCCGAGATCAGAAGAATCATCTAGCCAACTCACAGAAGTACGAGAAATACTAAATGTGGTCTGTCACAAAGGAAAAGCTACCTGACACATCAACTGTGGCTTAGTCTACACCAAACTACAACTCTACATTTCTCCTAAAATTGAAGGGCCTCACTCCCCATCAATCTATGTTTCTACATTAATCCTAACATTTAGATTCATGTTCCAACTTTCTGTAAGAAATCTCCTTAAGAATGTCCCATAAACATATTGGATAGACTAGATCTACAATTAAGCTCATTCTTTCCCTTCAGTACTTGAGCCTGTGCTTGGATTTCCTTAACTCCTTAAGAGCACCATCCACTCACCCAGTTGCCCAAACCAGAAACTTACTCTCGTTTTTCAAATCCAGAGACCTTAAATCTTGTCAACCCGTAAATTTCTCTAAAACCTCTTCCCACCTTACCACTTCACTGCTATTGCGTTACTTCAAGCCCTCTTCATTTCTCACCTATTTTAACAAACTTTTAACTATTGACCTGTCGTCACTCTCCCATTCTGCTACCAGAGTTAGCTTTCTGAAATGGCAATTTAATCATGTCACTGCCTAAGGTTTACACGCTAAGACCTTAAATCAAGAGCATGGTGCGTGAAGCGGCCTGCCCCCTAACTGAGCTCTGTGGTCGGCCCCACGCCCCCTCCTTCACCTGCACTGCTCAATCCCAGCATGCACTGTGCTGTTTCATACCTGGTCTCAAGGCAAGTTTTGACTCACGGGCCCTTTGCTTAAGAAGCCTTTATTTTCCCAGTGAACAATTCTTGCTTTTCCCCAGAATTTGCTCAAATATGTCCTCTTTGAAGTCTTCTGAACCCCCGACCCCATGAGGAAGTTATGTTACTCTGGGTGCTCCTATAAAGGTTTCAGCATCTCATAAGTCCTCATTCAACACTGGGAGTTTTGTTTGCTGTTGCTCGTTGAGGGACAGAAATGAAAACAAAATTAATTTCAGTGATTTTTTTAAAAATAAAAGTTACGGTGGGCAGCTTGCTAATTCCTTGTCTTTTTATTCAATAGTGGGAAACATTAGCAAAAAAGGAACCTGTATGAGTAGGTATGATGATCAGTTTATTTCCAGGCAATAAAGAGCAAATAAAGAGAACGCAAGGCAAAAATAAACAAGGAGATAAGAAAAACAGAGTAGTCAAGAGTGAGAGAAAGAAACTTACAATGGGAGAAAAGGATCAAGCCAAAGTTCTTTGACATTCTGTTGTTTTTTACTTCCTTGAAATTACTCTTTTTGGGGGGAAATATTCCCTGGTTCTATTCATTCAGGCAGATAAGGGGAGAGAAGTTCTGACGACATCAGCTGAACACAATTGCGGCTGCCAGCTAGATACATGGATGGTCAGGCAGGCTATGAAGAAACCCATTGTTTTCGTGGGGTAACTGCATCCCTGCCCTTAGCAGGATGAAGAACATCAGATGTGGATAACAAGAACCAATTGGCGGGGAAAAACCTGTGGAAACCTTGGAATGAAGCCAAAGTAGCTGAAGTAAAGACTGTGCCGCTGTTTTCTGGTATTTAATCTCTCAGGAGAGCAGAGACAATCACAGATGTGAAACAGGCCAGGAGTGTAAAGGAAATAATGAGTAAATGGAGGACAAAATCAACATGACCATGAAGCTGAGTGAGGCTGTCAAGTTAGCTCCTTCAGGGCCCACAGGTCAGCCCAGAATTTTCAGTGCCCACAGACAGGATCTACTATGGAATGTATCCTCTCTCTGTCACCTGAATATGCGGAACTGATCAGAGAGTTTGAACATTTTCTGAATTCATGGGGGCAGAGTTCTCAGTGGAGCCAGTGCAGCTCCTCCCTATTCCTGTGCATACAGCCCACCTAGGAGTGTGCACACCTGCCCCTCACTCCTAGCAGTGTTCTGGGCGTGTTCTTTTAAAATGGAATAGCTCATGAAATTGCATGGAATGGTCAAAATGGTGTTAAAAAACATCCACATATATATTTAAATTTCATCTGGATACCTTTTCTTCATTTGCTGCCATCAAAGACTCCACAGCTTTCTTCATTTTTTGTACTTCGATGTCTGAAAATAACACCAAATCAGAAGTCAGTTTAGTTCACACGTGTGACAGTGATCAGAAGTTATTTACTCTCCAGACTGAAATATTTTAAGGTAAATATGTTAACGATTTCTTTCATTTATTCTTTTAAAAGGGCACATTTAACACCCATATTCTCTTTTAGGGAAAATCTGAAAAGATGGACGTCTTCTATCTCACCTGAACAGTTGCCATTCTAGAAAGAAAACAAGTGTGTGTGAGAACTAGCTATCCTCTCTTAAAGCAACAAGAGAATCTTCATGAGAACACTGAAGATGAAATTTCAGTGCTATAGTAATAAAAACATGTTTTTAAAAGAGGAATCTACAAAGCAGTGCGTGAAAGCCATGAATGGTATATATAATGACAAAAGCAGAGAAAATGATAGTTATAACCAAGATAGAGGCATGAATGGTAGGAGCCTGATGGCATGTAGTATTTACATGAGTAGTCATGCTAAGAAGCTGGTTGTAGTTCCATACATAAGGATAATAAGTACTTTGCTTCATCTATAAACTTCATTTCCAATACTACTTTAAGATAGATTTCAAGACATAAAGGCCAAAGTAAGCTGAATGTGATTCTCCTTAAAATTTGATATTCAAATACAAAAGCATGTTACTTGAATAATAAAAAACTTAAATATTTTAAAGATGAAAAGTCACTCCAGGGCCTGGTGCAGTGGCTCATGCCTGTAATCCCAGCACTTTGGGAGGCCAAGGTGGGAGGATTGCTTGAGCTCAGGAGTTTGAGATCAGCCTGGGCAACAGAGCAAGACCCTGTCTCAAATAAATAAATAAATGAAAAGTCACTCCAAAGCGAAATCACAAACTACAAAATCGAAACAGGAAAAAAAAAAATCAGCTAAAGTTGCCTGCTTCTGAGAGAAAAAAAAATTACTGAAGACAATATTTTTTTTAGAGACAGCGTCTTCCTGTCATTCAGATGGAGTGCATGGCACAATCACAGCTCACTGTAGCCTTGAACTCCTGGGCTCCAGTGACCTCCCACCTCAACCTCTTGAGGAGTTGGGATTACAGGAGTGAGCCACCACATCCAGTCTTCTTAAGATAATTTTTAAAACAGTGGTGCATCATTCTGCATTGGTGTAACGTTTTAAATTAAGATATATTCTATAGGAATTGAGAATCTAACATCTGGGGGAAAGAGCCCCTAAGGAGTTAATTTTTTTTTTTTTTTAAGAGATGGGGTCTCACTATTGCCCGGAATGTGGTACAATGGCAAGATCATAGCTTACTGCAGCCTCAAACTCCTAGATGCCTGGGGCTCAAGTGATCCTTCCACCTCAGCCTCCTGAGTAGCTGGGGCTACAGGCATGCACCACCATGCTCAGCTAATTTTAAATTTTTTGTAGAGACAGGATCTCACTATGTTGCCTAGGCTGGTCTTGAACCCATGGCCTCAAAAGTGATCCTCCCACCATGTCTGGCAGGATTTATCTTAATGTTGCATTAAATACTCAGGCTCCATTAATCAGCTGAATTCAATCTCTGTTGTAACAATGTAACATGTTCAAAGGAGCTTCTAATAGATCTCAGACAAATAGTGGACTTTAAAACACTGAAAAGCAAAAGCAAATTTCAAAATTATCTTTCAACTCTGGTAAACCTTTAAAATCATGAGTTTTCGTACTGTAAGAGTTATTTTCTCCTCTGCCCCTGTATCACCTAGACTGCAAGGAACATGTTTTCTTACATCCACAATGCTGTGTGCCCTGTTGTACCCTGTAGAGCAGAAAAGTTGAATCAGACAAAATCTTCAAAATGATCTTTTACCTTATTGTTTTATTATCCACCCTCTATTGTGTACACTCTGAAGAAATGGAGGGCTTATCGATGAAGCAACTTTACATCTTTGGTGAGAGAAATGTTTTAAAACACATGCAAAGAACAGTCCAAGGTAGTATTTTTGGTGAATGTAAAGGCTGATGGAAATGCACCAAACCTTACTTTTTTCTTTGAGCTTCTTTTTAAAATTTTCATCTGTGCAGGAAAACCCATCGAATTGCAAGTTAGCAAACATTACGACAATAAATAATATTTTAAAATCACTATTATTTAGTCTCCTCTGAAGTAAAATAAAGGAAATCTAACCTCATAAAAACTTTTTCAGCACTATTTTGTGACTGCAGGATTGGCAGTATAATAATGCTCTGTGTGAGGTTAGAAAGAGAATATGAGACCTAAATTTGAGTCACTACCTCTGTTACTTCATTTTTCTGGACCGTGATTTTCTCACATTAAAATTAGGTTTATGGAGTACAAGCACTTCTTATACCATAAATGATGAAAACCTAGTTAATGTCACTTTGTTTTTATATTTCCATCACAGTTTGATACCTGGTCCTCCTGAATGTGACTAGAACGCTGCTTGTGTCATGTGCAACTCACCACTCAAGTTCAACAACACTGAAAGGGTCTATCTCCTGTCCAATAAGATGAGGCCACTGAGGATGCAGTTAGAAGCTATCCCAATATCACCCTGACGTGAGCTTTCTAAAGACTTGCACTCAATCCCCGTATTTAGCTGGTGGGCACTGGTAACACACAATTCCCAGGTTGATTCGAGTCCTCAGATCAGACTTTGGGTAGCATTACTCTAATATCTTCTAGCCCACAAGTCCTGTGATGCCATTTTATTCTTTATCTTTCTTTTTTTTTCAGAGACAGGATCTTGCTCCGTTGTCCAGGCTGAAGTGCAGTGACACAGTCATAGCTCACTACAGCCTCAAACTCCTGGGCCTTCAGTGATCCTCTCTCCTCAGCCTCCCAAGTAGCTGGGATTACAGGATTGAGCCACCATGCCTGGCAAAATTTGAAATTTAGAAATTTCAAATCTTAAAAAATTTTTTGTAGAGACAGAGTCTCATTGTGTTACCCAGGCTGGTCTTGAACTCCTGGCCTCAAGCAATCTCTCCTTCCTTGGCCTCCCAAAGTACTGGGATTACAGGTGTGAGCCATTGTGCCCAGCCCACTTTATTCTTAAAACCCTAAAAGTATGATCAGTATGACCTGTTTCTGAATGTCCCTTATCAATACACAATTCTATATATGCCAAACAGTAGGTGATGGGCTGGGGCGGAGAAGCGGTTGGCAGTGAATCCATTTTCCTCAGGTTTGATGAATTTTCTGACGGACAGGGAATTGGGATACCTACAGGTATATAAGGCCATGGTATTCTAGAGCAAAGAAGAACTTTACAGATAATCTAATTCAAGTCCCTCATTGGACAGACAATGTTACTAATTTTCATATAACGGATAAAAATGTAACAAAGCTACATTAACTGGAATTTGTACCGTTTCGAATGAGTCAGAAATTGCTTTGGTATCTCACAGTGCCACAGTCATCATTCGTAATTACAAAGAAAGCTTAAATTTAACCTAGTGCTGCCAGATGTTATGCACATTATATTTCCAAATATAATTTTAAAAATATATTTCATTTGGGCTATTTTCTATCACGTACAACCTACTTTGTTAGAAATGATGGTCCATATAATACTCAGAATGAACCTCTTCAGTTACGGAAAAAAAGATTTGGACAAATTCATGCATTTTTCCAAAAACAGAATTAGCCTATTTCTCTAAAAGGTAGAGGGGCTCAATCCCTGGTATAAATTTGTGACTAATTTTTCCAAAAATACAGAACCATTTTTCTCTTCTGTCTAAAGGGCAGAACAGTTTCTAAGCCCCCTACTTTATCTAATTTCAGTTCTGAGGGCAACAATCCTGGGACACAGGGGTGGTTCTTTTTAACTCTTTTGGCATACATTCCCTTGCATTGCAATTGAGACAAGTCCATTCTTGTGATGAGAATTTACAGTCTAGTAATCCTAAACACCAAATGAAGTACAGAATTCCCCTTTTCCAGGTGCTGAAGAGGAAGTTAATGGATTCCCAGTCACAGTAAAGAGACTTGGAGAATTCCCTGTGGTTCTGGGCCTGGCTGGATTCTGCTACTCTTTCTTTGATGCTAAAACTGCACATTGACTATCATTGGTTTCTTTTACAGATTTTGGAGGACTTTAAAAAAATGAGATGACAAATGTGAAATATATCTTCTTACCTCTATCAACAATTTCAACCCCTTCTCCTTTCATCTTGCAAACCAATTTTTCTTGTAGCCTTTTTACTTCAGATTCCTTTTCTTCTAGTTGTTCTTTTAAAGATGCCAGTTCATCCTACAAGTTACAAATTCATTTAAAAATAGTAGATCATGACTAAAAAAGAACATTCAGAGAGCACATTAGCTCTTTAAATCAATAATCAGATTTTATGAATGAAAGAAATCTATAAGAATTTAGATGCAAGCATCAGAAATCAGACAAGGGCAATGAAAAGCAAAAAGCAAGACTATTAGCAGAAGTTCTGTTTATAATAGTTATGGTAAATTATTACAAGTTTCTTTATAATCAAATGAAAAAGAGATCTTTTAAAGTGTAATTAGGGATGGGATAGCCCTAAGGTTTAAATCTTTACATTAAATTAAAAATATAACCAAGTTAATCAAGGAAGATAATCAAATTAGATACTTAGTGTCATAAAAGCAAAATAAAATGCAAATTGGAAAAGACTAGCTTGACATTTATTCGGCATTTCAAGTTGGCACTCATGCCTCCTTGACAAGCACAGAGTTTCATTAATGGGTAAAGTAGCAAGTCATCAACAACTTTAGCCAAATCATGAAACTAAATAATTCACCCTCATCGCTAAGATGAAAGGACAGAATCTCCTACAACAATGGGAAAAACTAAATTAGAAAACAGATATTTAAGCCCTCTTTTAATTTTTAAGTATACAACTGTATAAGATTTCAAGTCCATCCTTCTATGTACTAATGTTTAAATTTTCAGTTTCCTTTCAGTAAAGAGAAGCTTTAGGAAGCAAATTTTGCTGGCTGTATTTAACACAGAAAATACAGCTATGCAATGCTAAGACGTACAGCTTTATATTCAATATCACATTTTACTTTCAGAATCTGTAATGATATATTTATTACATTTAGTACTATGAGAAGATGTAGTTCTCCAATGAGGTGAGGCAGTTGGCCCTATAGTTTTGACTTCTGGTAGAAGCACAGTGGACAAGTACAAAAAATTTTCAGTAGCACTGGCAGGAAGTGTGAACCTGTTCTCACCGTGCTGCTTCTCAGCAGTCATTTCTATTCGTAGCCATGATAATGTCAACTGCTGTACATTTACCATCAAGAAAGTCCCTAAAGAGGAAAGTGACCTCTACTGTGGATACGAAACAGAATTCTTTCACAGGTGAATGTTTACAATTATTTTACTAGGCTTGGGTCTCAGTCTAAGAGAGTTTAATTTATAAATTCTTTCATTTTACCTGTTTATTATATTTCACTAATTAGTTCATGTATTTCTGAAAACAACATCAGGGATCCCATTTTCCCTTCAATCAGCTTGAGGTGATTTTAATCAACAGGTGACACACACACAATGAATGCACATGCCACTAAAACATCATCACAGCAAAACAACACAAGCCAGAAAGCAACAGGCCATGGACCCCATCACCCAATGTCTACTACACCTTCAGTGACTCCCATTTTTGTTCCATCCGCTGCTTTTCATACTGCATCTGACCCACCTTGATTTTCATGCTAGAAAGTTTGGCCATTAAAGACTGGTAGAGAGACAGAGGAATGAAAGAAAACTACAGATAGAAAAAGACAAACTAAATAACCGAGAAAATAGTACCAGTTTATAAAGGAGGTTAGATACAACTCAGAGAAAGGGCAGGTTATGTTCTGTCGGAAGAGTTAAGCCTTGTTTTTAAATTCAGATCAGTGGTGTTTAAATTCAAGAAGGTTTCCAGCTTGGGGGGAACTTCATTTACTTTTAAAATACCTTCTTTATCATATACTAAGTAGAAAACATATTATTTATATTATTGGGCATAGATGAATAGTGGAGACATTTGTTTGAAAATGTCAACCTGCGAGAAAAACTTACTTTGGTTGATTTAAGCTTTTTTTCATACTGAAGTCTCTCACTGTCCATTTCACTGACTTTTAACCTCAAATCATTGATCTCCTGAATCAGTCCCTGTCCAAGAAGAAACAAGAAAGTGCATTAGGAAAGTGGTAACACAGTTACCTACATCTATAAAATAGCAGCTTGGAAATCTTAAGAAGTCACCAGCTCCTAGGGTTAGTTGTATGAATCAGATGAAACAAATGGAAATAAATGTACCTCCTTAAGAACGAAAGCATCTTTCCATTTAAAACATTCCTTTAAATCCCCAATGCCTCTGCCTTAAAGTGATGGGCTTATGAAAATAAAAGGTGACTATAATTTTGATTAAGAAATGTAGCTTAATATTTATTATTTGTCAGATATTTCTATCTTAAAAATGACTCTATGAATGCTATTTCATAGAGTGCTATTTCTATTCTATTTCATAGAATGCTGTTTCATATTTTAAATATGTCACATTCTTTAGTGAAGCCATTTACCTTTTCAACCTTCTCAATGATACATGGTTATTAAAACAATTTGTAATTTCTTCCTTTGTCCACACGGAAGAAACACGGATTGATCGTCAACCCAATATGGGAGAATGAAATGAAAATTAAATCCTTTAAGCCCATGAATCCTTAAGATTCATGAAACAGCCAGGAAAATGTTTTATTTTTACGAAGTGAATAACAGGAACATGAGAATAGTCAAATCAGTTGTAATTTTGCGGACTATTTTAATTATTGTCATATATAACATCACAAAGTTTCTCCACTATTCTCTAATCTCTGGGTATGTGCATACGTTTTAGCAATAGTGTTGAATTTTTATTAGAAGCTTATCAGGGATTGAGTTTACTGTAAGTTTGATGACAATTCTCAACTGGAAAGTGGATGAGGGCCCTGCAGTTCACCTAATTTTATAATTAGAAAATGAAAGAGAAACCAATCCTAATGTTTACATGACACAACACAGTTTTGCGCCTTTTCTACTGCCATTTTTTATTTTATTTAGTGTCACTTTTTAAAGAACCAATTTGCTCATAAAACTTGTCCAAGTATTCTGATAAATAGTGGTGTATTTTTGTCCAGAGCCCAGAGAGTAGGAAAGGAAATTAGAGTGCTAAGCAATATTAACACCTCCAAAAGAGACACTCAAATACTCTGCATGGGAGTTGACTTATTTTTACTAAAAGTCACAAAGATCCCTACAATGGTTACTATACTTTTGCTTCTCTCTCCCTCTCTTTTTTTTTTTTTTAAGACAGAGTCTTGCTCTGTCACCCAGGCTGGAGTGCAGTGCGGCCATCTTGCTCACTGCAACCTCCGCCTCCAGGGTGGCATCAGCCTCCCGAGTAGATGGGATTATGGGCACCCGCCACCACGCCCAGCTAATTTTTGTATTTTTAGTAGAGACAGGGGTTTCGCCATGTTGACCTGGCTGGTCTTGAACTCCTGATCTCAAGTGATTCACCTTCCTTGGACTTCCTAAGTGTTGGGATTACAGGCGTGAGTCACTGTACCCGGCCAGTTTCTCTTTTTACAAAGACATGCATGTATTCCTGGTTCACAAATTCATAGACTACAGGACAAAATTGTCCACGAATGCCAAAAATTACAAACAGAACAATACTATAAGAAATAAAACTTTGTAAATAGAAATTATTTTAAACTTCCAAGTGTAATGATTCAAGTTCACAAAGGCTAAGAGAAGGGATGCTACAATGAAATACACTTCCCAGTAAACCCACAGGCTTTTAAACTGTGGTCTCTTATAAAATGGGGCAAAATATTACCTATCATAGTTATACAATTACTCCTTAATAACGGCATAATATTTCACTTAGATGATATCTATTTTCTTCTTATGAATTAGGTCAAGAACTGTTTGACATTATTCAGTAACATATTTGTGATTCCTCATCTAACAGGTCAGAATTCAAGTTTAACGAAAAAAATAAGCTTTTCCCAGTTATCTAAACTAATCATCCTTGCATAATATGAGTCCTTAGTGATATTCACCAATATGATCTTTTTAAATATATATTTTCCTACTTTCTCATTGCTAAGAAATAGCATTGAATTCTTATCTGCTATTGTTGTACTTTACCCCTTCCTTTAGAAATAGTGCCAACGTGCAAAGAAGAAACCATTGAAAAAAATGGAATTGTAAACTGGGATAATTTATCTGTTTTAACAAAAACTACTCAACTATATTTCATGGCAATACTTTAAATATGGTCTACATTTCCAACCTGAAATCATATCTTCCCCAGACAACACAAGCTGGAAAATCTAGAAATGGCTCCCTAATGTAAAACTTTAAAAAACAGAATACAAATTATTTCAATCAAGTTCTTATCAGAAGTTCAGTCCTTTTAAGAAACAAAATCTCTGTTCCCTTTCCCTTTTCCCTTTCAGAGAACTCCTCAGGGCTCCCGCAGGAACTCAGTCTCTGACATGTATGCTCTTACCACAAGGGGGCACTGTCGAAAGATGCTAATCATTTCCCATTAGCAAGTCCAGGGACAAGTTCTGAATCTTCCAAAGTTTAAAGACTTTTACCCTCAGTCCTTTGGAAATGCCTATACTTCTTCCCCATGCGAATATTTTCTTGGAAATTAATATCCAAATAATCTAAAATTCTAAGAGAAAGTTAAATATTATAGATGCATAGAATAGCCAGGAAAATATTTTTATTAAGGGAACGATAGAATATTCAAGTTAGTTTAATAGTGAAGATTATTTTAATTATTTTCATATGTAACATCACAAAATTTACCACATATGCTCTAATCTCCGGGTATGTGCATACGTTTTAGAAATAACGCTGAATTTTTATTAGAAGATTATCAGGGATTGAGTGTACTGGAAGTTTGATGACAAGATCTCTTTGTATATGATTAAGAGTGCATGAGTGAAACAATGAAAAAGTGGGGAAAAAAAGTTTGATAAAAAAAAGCAGCCAAACTCAAGGGATATAAATATTGCCCTGGCCTCTTACAAAAATAAATGACACATCTACTACAATTCAGTCCCAACACTTGGTTAACATCTCATATCCAAATTAAGCTAACAGCAGATGAAGATTTCCCCTTGACTTTGCAGATACAATGTAGAAGACTACCTCGATCCACATCTACCACCAATTCTTCCCTGCAGCAGAGCTAGCTCCACTGCCATGTTGTCCATCTGTTGACTTGAGTTTTACTATTACCTTACTTAGCGACTATGGGGTTAGGACCTGACAAAAAGAGGAGAAAGAGGAAAATATCAGAACAGATTTTTAGAGAAAGCACAAAAGCAAGAATTTTAAATTGGGTGACTTTCTACATCTTGTTTTAAAAGCCCCAGTTTTGATCAAATGAGAAACATGCTCATATAGGCGACTGACAAAGAGATTTAAGATTAAAACATGGCTGGGCATGGTGACTCATGACTCTAATCCCAGTGCTTTGGGAGGCCAAAATGGGAGAATTGCTTGAGGCCAGGAGTTCCAGACTAGCCTGGGCAACACAGTAAGATCCTATTTCTAAAAAAAAGAAAAAGAAAAAGAAAAATTAAAACATGAACCAAATGAAAGATTTCCTTTTGCTATCGAGGAAGCAAGACATATATCAAGACTTTCCAGTATAATTGAATCTTTGACAGAAAATTTACTTTTGAAACTAGCAGTGGAGTAAAATGCATTTCCAAATCTATAAAGAACTTTCCTCTAGTGGATAATGTATGTAATGCCTGGTACCATGCTGGCTTATAGTCAGGATGAAATACATGTTTGAAATAAAAACAGAAGGGAAAAATAAGTAAGCCATTCTTTCCTCTCTCCTTGGTACCTATTTTCTAATCCAGTATGACACCTTTCCATACTCCAACTAAGGAAACAAAATAGGAAGAAAAAAGGAGGGGAGATGGCCCTCAGAGAAAAGGAATTTCTGCAACTCTTTACACTTCGTTTCAAATGAATATATTTCAAATGGATATGCTCTCTCTCTCCACCAAAAAACCAACAAAGAGGTTAAGAACTTGCCAAATGTCACACAGCAAATAAACTAGAAGGCCTGAATTAATAAAATAGAACAAACAATAAAGCTTGTTAAGCCACTAAAATGGATACTTCAAGTAATAGAATGTACCCTGAGTTTTGTAGAAGTACAGTGAGTCTTATTTAATTGGAATGATTTACATGTGAAATAGATCAAAAGTAGAAGGCCGAATTAAAAGACCTCAAAAAAGCTCTGTTATTTTGTGAGTATAGAATGTTAGCATGTTTTCTCTACAGATTTTCAAAATCCAATTACATAGTAAATAATCAGTGTGCCTAAATAACAACTACTAGTGAAACCATGCATTTAAGCCCATTATTCACAAAATGAAGAAAACCAGCATGGATGGACGGATGCTCCAAATATTCTAAAGTCAAAAGTATTTCTAAAGGTTAATAAAAGGATTAATATTTCATATCAAAAGGCTAAAAATAAAAATTGCCATTAGCATTTAGTGATAAAAAGTCAATGCAATGAAAGATTATTCTTAAAATGAAGCAGGATGAGGGCACGTAGTAATGCCTTGCACACCTCCAGGGAATTTCAACTTGCCCTAGGAATGTACGTGTATGAGAGACAGAGGCAGAGTGACAGAGAGAGAGAGAGACGAGAGACTGTATCACTCACCTCTGTGTCTCTGAACTTATCTTCATAATCCAATCTGTCCTTCTCTACAGCCGTCAGTTTCAACTTCAAGTTAGATATTTCAGCCATCAGATCCAACTTCTGAGTTTCTAAGGATGTCCTACTTAGAAGCTCCTATTGGAATTTAAGAGATACATTCAATAATTCTTTTATTATAAACAGCCACATGTGAATTTACCTCATTTATGATCACAAAGCAGCACCTATTAAGTGGAGGATATGGTAAAATATAATTACTGAATATACACACTTTTAAAAAATTATTCACTTGAGGCTGGGCGTGGTGGCTCACGCCTGTAATCCCAGCATTTTGGGAGGCCGAGGCGGGCAGATCGCTTGAGGTCAGGAGTTTGAGATGAGCCTGGACAGTATGGTGAAACCCTGTTTCTACTAAAAATATAAAAATTTGCTGGGCATAGTGACGGGTGCCTGTAATCCCAGCTACTCAAGAGGCTGAGGCAGGAGAATTACTTGAACCCAGGAGGCGGAGGTTACAGTGAGCCGAGATCTCGCCATTGCACTCCAGCCTGGGCAACAAGATTCCGTCTCAAAAATAAAACAAAATAAAATAAAATAAAAAACCATCCACTTTAGTTACCCTCCTTTGAGCAGAAATAAGCACATGTCAGTTTACTGAGGGAGACATATGTTATGTAGATACACATGCATAAACCACATATACACTTCAGTGTGATGATAACATTGATTATGGTGATACTATGTTTGCTATATGCCAGACACCAGTTATAACAAATACTGTTTCAATTCTCATAAAAAATTTATCAGGTAAAAATTCTTATTATCCTTAATCAAAAGATGAGGAAACATAGTACAGAGAGGTTAGGAACTTCCCTAATGTCATAGTGGGAAAAAGAAAAAATAAAGACACAGCAGGAATGGAAACCTAGGAGGTTTTGCTCAAGTGCATACTCCATCCACGACCTTACAGAGATATTTTCTTTTCTAATTTTGTGGGTACATAGTAGGTATATACATTCATGGGGTACATGTTTTGATTCGGGCTTGCAATGTGTAATAATCACATCATGGAAGATGGGGTCTCCATCTTCTCAAGCATTTATCCTTTGTGTTACAAACGATCCAGTTATATTCTTAATTTCAAACATATAATTAAATTATTATTGACTATAGTAACCCTGACGTGCTACTAAATACTAGGCCTTATTCATGGAAACTATTATTTTGTACCCCTTCACCATCCTCCACCTCTCCCTTCATCCCCCACTACCCTACCCAGCTTCTGGTAACCATCCCTCTACTCTCTATCTCCATGGGTTCAATTGTTTTATTTTTAGATCCCACAAATAAGTGAGAACATGAGATGTTTGTCTTTCTGTGCTTGGCTTATTTTACACATAATGACCTCCAGTTCCATTCATGTTGTTGCAAATGACTGAATCTCATTCTTTTTTACGGCTGAATTGTACTCCATTGTGTATAAGTACCATATTTTCTTTATCCAGCCATGTGTTGATGGATATTTAGGTTGCTTCCAAATCTTGGCGGCTGTGAACACAGTTGCAGTGAACACAAGAGCGCAGATATTTCTTCGATACACTGATTTCCTTTCCTTTGGGTATATATCCAGCAGTGGCATTGCTGGATCATATGGTAGCTCTATTTTTAGTTTTGGTTTTTTTTTTTGAGACGGAGTCTCACTCTGTCGCCCAGGCTGGAGTGCAGTGGTGCAATCTCGACTCACTACAAGCTCCGCCTCCCAGGTTCACGCCATTCTCCTGCCTCAGCCTCCCGAGTAGCTGGGACTACGGGCATCCACCACCACGCCTGGCTAATTTTTTGTATTTTTAGTAGAGACGGGGTTTCACTGTGTTAGCCAGGATGGTCTCAATCTCCTGACCTCGTGATCCAACCGCCTCGGCCTCCCAAAGTGCTGGGATTACAGGCATGAGCCACCGCACCCAGCCTCTATTTTTAGTTTTTTGAGGAACCTCCGAAGTGTTCTCCATAGCAGTTGTACGAATTTACATTCCCACCAACAGTGTACAAGGGTTCTCTTTTCTTCACATCTTTGTCAGCATTTGTTATTGCCTGTTTTTTGGATAAAAGCCATTTTAGCTGGGGTAAGATAGTATCTTCTTGTAGTTTTGATTTGCGTTTCTCTGATGATCAATGACATTGAGCACCTTTTCATATGTCTGTTTGCCATTTGTATGTCTTCTTTTGAGAAATGTCTATTCAAATATTTTGCCCATTTTTAAATTGGATTATTAGATTTTTTACTATTATATTTTTTCTTAATTATAAAACATATACTTATGGGTGAGAGGAAACCATCTGAATGCAAAAAAAGAAAATTAAAATAAGCCACAATACTATTGACATTTTGTTCCAGATTCTAATTACATAAACACTTTCTATTGTGTGCATGTGTTTTGAGACTCTGCTACTCTGGTTTTTTTTAAATGTGCTGGTCTAAGTGAATCAAGAAACTTACTGCTGCATAGAGCAAACACAGCACAGAAACGCAGCATCTGAAATAATTCAGCAGGGAAATCCCATCTTGGTTCTGGCCTCTGCACATACCTGCTGTAGCATTTCTTCTGTGGCATTCAACTTCTCTCTGTGCTCTTCAAGACAAAACTCCAAATCTCGAATCTTCTCTCCCTGAGCCTCCACCTGGTCTGTTAACACACTTACCTGTATTTAGAGCAAAATCATACAATGAGTGAAAAAGAACTTGGGTTCCACTGAATACATTATTTCTCTAAATGGAACAACAAAAGGAATGATCCTACCACTCATATGGTTTTAAAGAAAAAAAATATGCGAAGTACCAAGAAGACAGTGGTCCCTCGCATTCCTATTTATATGTTGCTATTTGATTTAAGGAGGCCTATACAATTTGGAGAAAATTTGTGTAGATTAGGAATGTACAATACTTTTTGGTTAAAGCTACTTCAACCATTTATGAGAGCGAGCGTGCACAGAAGTTATCTTTTTGGGGGACAGGGTGGAGATAGTATTAGAAGAGAGGAAACAAAGTTAATGTTTGAAATAGAAATTATCAAGAAATTATTAACATTTGATACTTCAAGAAGAATAAGAAAAAGACCCCGGGGAGTAGGCGGGGAGCATGCACAGTGGCTCACGCCTGTAATCCCAGCACTTCGGGAGGCCGAGGTGGGCAGATCACTTGAAGTCAGGAGTTTAAGACCAGTCTGGCCAACATGGCGAAACTCTGTCTCTACTAAAAATACAAAATTAGCTGGCCATGGGGGCATGTGCCTGTCATCCCAGTTACTCAGGAGGCTGAGGCAGAAGAATTGCCTGAACTCAGGAGGTAGAGGTTGCAGTGAGCCAAGATTGCACTGCACTCCCACCTGGGCAACAGAGTGAGACTCCATCTTAAAACAAACAAACAAACAAAAAACAAACACACACACACACACACACACACAACCCAGGGAATTCAAATTCCATGAGCTCTTTGAAGATGACACTGATCACAGATGTGTTCAAAGCCAGGGGGCAGCTCAATATACTCAAAGGTCCATGAGGAGCTGTTGGGCTAGTCCTTCAACTCTAATGCTTAGAGCCGATCTCCGAGATTTTCCTCAATAATCATCACCCAGTAAATATACTTCAATTCATTTTGTTCAATATACCAAAGAAAAACATACTTCAGTTCATTTTGCTCAATATACCAAAGAAAAATGTTTGTCAAGCATTTAAAACATTATGAAGAAGCAAACTCAAATTTAGCCCACAGGGAGGATTCTACTCACTGTTTTGTCTCACCCAGGGTATCATTTTTAAAATTGAAAAATTAAACATATATACTCAGGTTTCAGATTCAGAAATATAAACTTACATATATTCAGATTTTATGCTATATTCATATATCTGAATTTTAGAACAGATCAGACAACATTGTGCCTGTATTCAGACTGGCCCTGGAAGAGCTGAGGATGATTAATGGCGGCTCCTTTTAAACTGGTCGTAAACACCATCATTCTGCCCCAATCCTCACCACTCCCTATTGTGTACAGGTGGTTTACCAGGCTTATTTCTGTTAGCAGTCTGGTTGCTGCAAGCAATCTGAATTTGCCACCCCAATTTAAAAGTCTTTGTAAGTAGGCTGCAAGGAAAGAACAGTATTTAAAAATCACTTGCCTGAAGAACGAGGGATTCTTTATCATTTTCTAAACGTGCCAACCTTTCTTGATACACATCTCCATTCCCAGGTAGGTGTCCATTTGTCTGAAAAATGAAATAATATGGGTAAGGCTGATCTTCTCTAAGAATGATATATTGAGGATAAATGAAAATCACAGTGTTCACAAGTCCAAGGGGCCTGAATTGAATCTGGCACAGCTGTCACTGTCAAACAGAAAACATGAGAATGCAATTTGGTTCATTTACCACAAAAGAGGTAAGACAGGCATGTTAAGTGTATAAGCATGTTTTTGCCAAAGTAAACAATTTCTTATCAAACAGAAAATAATGACCCACAAGGCACAGTGGATACTGGTATCTCCACTGAGAGCAGACACACACCCAGGGGCAGGCAAAGCTTTGTCAGTGTGTAGGGGGCACCCCTAGCTGTTGAGGTCTGTCTCTTTTCCTCCAAAAGCATAAACACTCAGGCCACAGTGACTTCCCCTGGTAGTGCCGACTAGCCTCACTTATCTGCATTTTAACACTTTCTGTCCTGATCTTACTAACTTGTGAGTTTGCTTCTTTGTATAATGTTACCTTCTATTCCAGGGCAGAGCCTATAATTCATTTTGTAACCTCCCCAGCATCTGGCTCAGTGCTCTGCATATACTGATGCTTACTTACTATTTCTTCACCTCCTTCCTGCCCCCGGACACTTTTTAAAAAACATCATGTTTCAGTATATTTAAGCGTTGTATAAATGCCAAAGGAAGTATAGACTGAGAAACGATGTATAGATTGTTTCTTCCTCAACTGTCTCATATGCAAGTCATGAAAGAGACACATGAAGAGGCTCACAAAGAACAGAAAACCTAAAAACATCATTTCGAAATGTACGTAGTAGCATAAGTGGTGTCTCTTGTAATCTCAACATAACCATAAGATAATGTAATCCCAATAGAATTTCCTGATTCTTCATTCAAATCCAATAGAAATAAAAGTCAGCTGAAATCCGAAAGTGTTAGATGGGGCCACCCAGGGTTCAACTGAAAAAGAAAATAATATCTTCAGATTTAGAACCAGAAAAAATACAAACTGTATAACCTTACTCCCCAGGACACATCTGATGTGACATCTACTGTTTTTCCAGAATTAACTGATACCATTGTTCTATCTTTCCAATAAATGTGGTTTCCAGTATCAATTCTTGGAATAACAAAAGTCATGTGCTGGGAAGGGGGGAAAAAAAAAACAGGGCTTGAATGAAAAGGAAGACTTCAGAATGCTTTTTCTAAAAACTTTACATACTGAATACATTTTCCAAAAGGCCACAAAGAATCGGAGGCTAACTGAGTAAGGGTGCAATGCATATTTAGAGTGGATTAAAATTTTACAATCAGCTGCTTTGCCACACACCTCCACAATTACCACAGCATAATTCTGCTCATGTTGTTAACTGAAGTGCCTGGCATTAAATTACAAGTATTATGAAGAGTGTGATGGAGTGGCCTGGACAACTTCTATTCCCCGGGGACTAACATAAAAATAAATTGTGCATAACTTCTCGAGGGCAGTTTTTGGAAAAGGGCCAGGATGTATAATCCATGTTCTCAATCTTAAGAAAGTGCCAAGACAGGCCCTGTAGAGGTTTAAATTCCTTATTTTGATTATAGAAATTAACAGGCATCTGTTTTTAAAATCCCATACAAGTAACAATATTTCAGAAACAGATACATTTCAGTAAGTAGAAAAAAATCTGCTGTTTAGTGAGGACAAAAAGTAAAACTGGCCAAGGGTGGTGGTACATATCTGTAGTTCCAGCACTTTGGGAGGCTGAGAATTGTGTGAGCCCAGAAGTTTGAGGCCAGCCTAGGCAACATGGCAAGACCCTATCTCTTAAAAAACAAAAACAAAAACAAAATAAACCAAAAAGTACTTAGCCAAGCTTAGTGGTGTGCACCTGTGGTCCTAGTTACTCTGGAGACTAAGGAAGGAGGATCACTTGAGCCCGGGAGGTGGAGGCTACAGTGAGCCATGTTTGCACCACTGCACTCCAGGCTGGGCAACAAAGTAAGACCATGTCTTAAGAAAAACAAAACAAAACTGATCTTTCTTCTGGTTGGAGGAAATTATAGCAAGAGGAGAGCAGTGTTTCCTTCCAAGCTACTTTGTATGATATGGAAGTGAGGTGTTCCAAAACCAGTTCTCCAAAATGAGCCCCAAATAGAAACAGATACCGAAAATTGATTCAAAATGAGCATATTTATGTTTCTCAATATGGTATTGATACTTATAAGCACTCAATGCTCAAGGGTAGTTTAGTATATTAAAACTCACTATAGGAACATAAAGCAGAATTTAAGAACGATAAATGTTACATCCTTGTGTTAACTTAAGTAGGTAAAGACTGTTCTGTCCACATGTATTTATATATCTGCCAATTCTGTTTCTTTGCATTAAGAATGTTGGCAGTAAGATCCATTAGGTACATACCGTATTGTCTCCATTCTTCCTCCAACTCCCATGTTCTACCAAACAGGTCACTCAAAACCTCCCCATATATGGCATGCTCTCTCACACACTTTTACTCCTTCTGCACGGACCGTCTTTTCCCACCCTTTCTTCTTCTTTCCCTATTCCTTAAGGTCCACCTCTATTAGGGCTTGGTCTGTGAAGTCTTCCTTGAATTCACTGTTTACTATGTGCCAGCAACAGTATCTAGATGAACCTTCATTACAGCAGGCGTTACTCCGAATGCACTAAGGTTAGACTTGACGGCATACATGTCTCTCTCTCCTAATAGACTCTGCATTCTTTGCAAGTAGATTTGCCTTGGCATGGGACACACAGTGGGTGATAACTAAATGTCTGTTGAATGGAAGAATGACGACAGGTGTTCAATAAACAAAGTTGAAGAAAAGATGACTACAGGTTTCGTTTTGATCTGGCCTTCTTGCTTCTCAGTGGGTCTTTATTTATGTGTCCTCTATAATCTGGTATGCACTCCATGGTTGACCTCTATCTAGACTGGCTCCTTTCTCCCCAAGCCTGTACTCTCTCTTCCCACTATGTTTAGAAGGTGATCTCAGAGCCTTTGTAATGGACAATAGTTAAGGCCATCTTGTGTGAGCTCCCCTAGACACTTTCTTCCTCAGTGTGTAATAGTATAATATATATTACCTCTTATTTCGTTCCTTTCTTTCTTCCTGCAGGCTTGGGAGAACTGATTCTTAACTCCTTCCTGAAAGCTCATCATTCCACTTCTAGTTTGGAACCTTGATTTCCTGTTTCACTGGGACCTGTAATCACCACTTCTACTCATCATTTTCCATTTCTTCCTTTTAATGAGCTTTCTTCCATTTTCCTTTACAACAACTATCCCAAGGTTTTGTACCCAACACTCTACTCACCTCCCACTCCTCCCTCTCAGGTCAATCCATCTTTCATAACCCATTTCTACCTCCTCCTCATTACATTGTGCCATTCTCCTTTCCCCATCTACTGGCTGACCTTCTGGGTCTTGTCTTAAACTGTGCTCTTTAGTGTTTCATCCTATTCTGCCTCAGGTGGTGACTAATAATTTTATGTGAGTTGGTCTCTCAGCCTAAGTTTCTCAGAGCAAAACTGTCTTACATTTCTTTTGATTCTTCCACGGTGCTTATAAAATCCTGAGCACCTAATTTAAAATGTATTTAAGTATAAACTCCTGTTGAGTCAATCTGACTTTCAAAGCACGGAAGAGCAGCCTAAATCACTTTACCTTTCTACTTTAGGTCATGGTGCAACCTTTTACTGACCACATCCAATTCAGCTAAGTCAAAACTGGAATCAACGTGGGGATTTCAACAGTACAATATCCAACCAATAGTGTGTGTGGAGAGTCAGGGAGGGAGATCTAACTCAACTGTAACAATGGTACTTTGATTTAATTAAGGAACTTATGGCTTCTGCCAGGTTTTCCTGGCACGATGGGGAGAAGCACATCTGAAAAGCTTTATCCCTCATAGAATTACAGAATCTTAGAGCTAGCCAGGAACCTTACCTGGAAAACGAATTCCCTGACTCTACATGGCAGGTGGTACACATAACATTAGAACACCATCTACTTTTCCCTTCACCATCTAAGTGGAAAGCCTTCTTTTATTTATTTATTTATATTTATTTACTTACTTATTATTTACTTTTGCAGTTGCAAGATTTAATAGAGTGAAAACAGAGCTCCCTTACAACAGGAGGGGACCCAAAGGGGGTTGCCACTGCTGGTTCAAATGCCTGGGTTTATATCCTGATTATTGTCCCTCCCCCTGTGCTCTCAGGTGATAGATGATTTGATTATTTCTTTACCTCCTGCTTTTAGCCTAATTGGTATTTTCCTGAGCTCTCTTTACTACCTGATTGGTTGGGTGTGGGCTGAGTTACAGGCCCCGTATTTAAAGGTGGGTGCGGTCACCCTCTCCAGCTAGAAAGCCTTCTTTTTATATCAACTTCCTTTTAATTATCAAGTATTACAATCAAGCATAAAGACATAATAAATGTTAACATCTTTCTTTTCCATCTGTTTAAAACATTTTTTTATTACAGAAAATTTCAAACAGATTTAAAGTTGAGAAATGAGCGTGATGAAACCCCATGTACTCGCCACTCCATTTCAATAGTTATTAATTCACGGAAGGTAGGAGTTTCAACCGCTGTTTTTACTTGTAACATCATGCTGTGTTTTCCTTTGATTATCTGGGTTCTATTGGTTTGCATTGGTTTACAGTTGTCTTCTTCCCTGTTTCCCCTTTGTTTCACTTTGTTCTTTCCTGAGCTCTGCTGTCCTGTCTAAATCCAAAATCAACATACAAGCAGTGATTTGCCACTATTATGCTTATTTATTTTACAAAACAGAAACCAATTTTGAGTGTAACAGTCCTAAATCAGAATGGTGAGTACCTAAATTAAAATGGGGAAAAGAAAACAGCCCCCTTTTTAAGGTCAACAGATGTTAAAGCACAGCTGGATTAGTAATACTACATACTCACAAATGCATGCACAGACCACATTCCATCCAGTCATTATACTTATTTTTAAAACTAGTTATTAAAGCTATCATGGAGTCTTGATTTCATAATTCTGTTTTTAAACATTCAGTATCAAGAAAGGAAGAGTAAGGCTCAGTCCATGAAATCTCCTTTAAGTAAACGTTATCTCTAGTTACCAAAAGAAATAATTACTATGACAGCATTTTGTACTCAGAATTATACGTCTGCCACGCATGCAAACATTTACTGCATGCCTGCTCTGCACTAGACTCTGAACTAGGGGGAGAGATTGAGACTTGAATCCTTCAGCCATGAAGAGCACAGTCATATTGCATTTGAGTTCAATACCATAATAAGGCATCTTACACCACTACTGTCCAAAGAGTCAGAGAACATGATACCAATGATGCTGGAAACCAAGCAACCAGGCAGCGGCAGTACTCCACTCCCCTGTCCTCTCACTGGGTGTGATGGAATAAGGGCATGAGCTTCACAGTGGGCAAGCGGAGGGTACATATTTACACTGTAATATTACCCTAGTCATAGGTATACACCTAAGTCCCCTGAATTTCGGAAGGACAGAGAAAAAAGAAGATCCCAGTGTCACTAGAAGTGAAGTCCCAGCTCCTATCTCAGTACAGCAGCAACTTCATTCATTTAATATTGTGATTCATTAATTTATTCAACATTTGTTGAAAGCCAGCAACATGTGATAGGATACAGAGATCTAGAGAAGGAATCTGTCTTCTACTTTGGAAGGATAACATGGGACCAAGAAAAAGTCCCTATTGTTCTTGTCACTTTTTCTTTCTTAACTCACTTTCCTAAAGGAACAGGGAAACCTCTTTCCATTCAATCCTAACAAATACCAGTGGCCTAGGATTCCATGAAAAGTACATCTTTTACCTTTGTAAACTAGGAATTTGGCTGATTTGGTCCATTTGTTTTTCTGTGTCTGTGAACACTTTCCATGGGAGTTTACTTGAAGACTAAGAGAAAACTGCCTTAATTTTAGCTAGGATGTCTCAGTGAGGCACCGCATGACTCAGGTAATTGTGATCACCTACGGGATACAATCTTAAGATGTATCTTGTTTGCCAAGGCCTGAGAAAACATTTCCTAGAGGCACAGATGAAAAGCAAAGCCGGTCAGAAAGCAGCAGGGATCGGAGGGTGGTAGGACAGGGACTGTGTCGTGGGGCTGGGAGTCAGGGACTCACGGAGAACAGCCAGCAACCCTGCAGAGAGCATGTCCTGTGGCTGAACTCTTTTAAGTTGAGTATTTTTATTTTTATAGCAACTTTTAAAAATACACATTTGGGATTAATATTATCTAACTTTTAATGTAAAAATAAGACAGAAGTGTATTATGATGATGAACAGGTCTGAAGCCAGTCCAGAACACCTCATTTCCCCTGTTTACACTCTATCTATCTCATGGGTGATGATGCCTGCTTTGGAGTTACTACCATTAGTATTCACCATTAGTATTTCACTCACTTTGTTGAAAACTGTATTTTTGTAATTTCTGCTGACTTTGGAATGGCCTCATAATTATAACTGCCAAATAGTAAGACATCTTTGGGATTTCACTACCTGATCCCCTGCTGACATGGATCAAGGTCATGATCCTCAGTTAAAAAAAAACATTGTAAGAATGTTCTAGGGCAACTCATCAAATTAGACCTAAAGTAAATAACTACTTGCTTGACTCAAACAATTAGCCATATTTTTCTATTTGCCTTCTTGAATCTGGAGCTTCATAAAGCAAGTAATTCTCCATTATTAATATCTGTGTTAACACATTATAATATTTCACAATCAAAACAGAAAATTCAGCCTTAGTAACTAAACAAATATGTCATAGTCTATAGTTTTTTTTAACCAAGGAGACACACTTCTGAGTTTTAAAAGAAATTTGTTCATTTCTAGAAGCCTACAGCTACACTTGTAAATTCATTCTTACAGATTTAATGTCCCTTCACTATAACAGGTTACTAGTGTTGGTATTTGATCACATTCAGTGTCTGATCATATGAAACAAACAGGCAGGAGCAATCAGTAGTAAAGAAATAACCTGCATCCTACAAGAAACCAGGGGATCTCCCTGGCCCAGGCAAAATGACAGTTGGAACTGCGAATGCCCAGTTGCACTAATGAAAAGGTTAGTATCCATCTTAAAGTACAGGGCCTGTCAAGTTGGCCATCATTAAACATGAATGGAACCATAATTATATATCTGTTACTATTTACAGATACATAATTATTTCCAAAAATTTTTGAATTTAAGTTTTTCTAAAATATTCCAGAAGCTTCTCTGTAGTCTGAGAAATGTTTGTACTCTTTTATCGCAAAAAGGGAACTATGTATGGGTGGTTTGTAACCTAACTCCCCTTGCAACTGGACCCAACTCTTTCCCTCACTGCAAAGGGTTCCTGTTAAACATTTTCCCTCTATTCTCTTCTCTATGCTCTACTCTTCAGTATTGCCTTTCTGACTAGCCTTTTTCCAGGCGTATCCATAAGCCCTCAGCATACATTAGTTCATAGGATCCTTACAATCCTAAGTGGCAGTAACCATCATCCCCATTTTACAGATGAGAAAACCAAGACACAGAACTTCAGACATTTTCACAAGGTCATACAAGCTTCGAAGAGTTAGGGCCAACATTAAAATTCAGGTCTGCTGTTACTACAGCCTGCATTTGAAACTGCCTAGATACAATCCTGCCTTATCATTCACTGCTTCCTTTTTTTAAACATCACAATCTCTTTTATTTGGGCAGTTTCCCCATACTCAAATATGAAGGGGGAATTTGCTAGGATTCTGTGTTCCCTAAATTCTAGGATGCCATCAATTTTAACTTTTTATTGTGGTAAAATACACATGGAAAATTTAGCATTTTAACCATTTTAAAGTGTATAGTTCAGCGGTATTAAGCACATTTACACTGTTTTGCAACCATCACCATTATTAATCTTTTCATCTTGCAAAACTGAAATTCTATATGCAATAAGTATTATCTTTCCATTCTCTGCTCCCCTCAGCTCCTGGCAGTCACCATTCTACTTTCTGTCTCTAAAATTTGACTATTCTAAGTACCTTATTAATAAAAAGGAAAGAGGGGAGAGAGGAAGGGAGGATGGATCCCAGCTAAAATGTATACATATACCCATTTTAAGATCATAAAACACATCCTAACTTCTGAAATATTAAATTGGAAAAATCTAATATTATCAGCCAATCACTAATTATAAGCATATAATCTTCTACTTGTTGGATTCCCAATGCTGGCCCAAGTTGTTTTTTGGTTCTAAAATAAAGTCTATCATGGTAGGTGTGTGGTGACAACTCAATTTCACTCCTATGCTTTTATGGTTCCAAACAGCCAGTCCTGCTCTCCTCTTCTTGCTTTGTTTTTTGCCTTTTGCTGCCTTTCTTCTTTCATCCTGTCATTCTCTGTGTGCTCGAGAAAACACACTTAATTTGGAAAGTTGGGGGCAAGGTGAGGAATTCATATACATAAGTTAGATGGATATAAATTTAGCAACTACAAAAATTCCTTATCTCTCTAGAACTACATCTAGTTTATTTTGTTATTGTTACTTTTAGAATAAAAACTGAATCTTCATTAGTTCTTTAAAATATTTGTCATTTTGTGGATTCTCAAGGTTAAAATGTCAAATAACAAGAGAGAGAGCAACTAAAAACATTGATCAACAAGCCATTACCCAGCCGAGGAATAAACTTGAAACAACTTCCATTCATTCGAACGTGCATTCCACTTTATCATCCATGGAGCATCATTCATTACAAATATAACTACTGAGCCAGGCATTCTTCTAAGCACTAGGAATACAGTATTTTTTAAAAATTAAGGGCAAAAATCGGATTCATGATGCTTACATTCCAGTTGAAAAGACAGAAAATAAATCATATACGCGTCACAAATACACTGCACATAAGAAAGTGGTGAATGCTAAGAACAAAATAAAGCAGGGAGATGTAAGACAAAGAATAAATGAGTATAATTTTAGTTAGGGTGGTGACGCACGGCCTCACTGAGAGCAGGACTTTTGAGTAAATACCAGAAGAATATGAGGGAGCTAGCCATAGAAACATCTGGGGAAAGAGCTTTCCAGGCAGAGTGAAAAGCCAGTGCCTGGAAAAGCCAGTGCAAAGGCTCAGAGGCCAGTGTACCTGGCATGTTAAAGAATCAGTGAAATAGCCAATGTGCTTGGCGTGGAGTGAATAAGGAGATGTGTGATGAGAGATGAGGTCAGAAAGTTACGGGCAGCAAATCCTACGAGGCCTCGCAGCCCACAGTAAGCACTGTGGTTTTTACTCCGAGTAAGATGTGATGCCATTGGCAGTTTCTGAAAAAAGGCGTGAGTGTCATGATCTAACTTATATTCAGATGTAATCATCATTACTTTTTATCATTTCTCGACATACTTTCACAGAACAGATTAAGCACATGTTAATGGAAATGTTTTAGACACATGTCAAAAATTGAACTACAGGTATGCTTAGGCTACTGTTGCCATTGGTGGCCTCTGGGTATGGGATAGAAATAGGTTCTACTAACAATAGTAAATTCCTTTTTTCACTGCATGCTAAATGGTCAGAAGAACATGGAGTAAAGAAGGGGTGAGATAGGACATTGAAATAGACTAAGGAATATGCCAGGAAACACCAATTTCAGAGCATGAAGCAATCCCCAAAGAAATCAGCAAACCTGGACCTTTAAATCTCTGGAGGAGAAATTTGCAGAGCAAATATAAAGTATAATAGTAAGGCATTATGTGTTTTAACAAGTAAAATATCCTCAATTGTCAAGTTTGTGTAGCTGCACCACCGCTGAAGGATTATATTATTTGCACTCAGAAACTCAGAGGTAAAATAGGTGGGAACACACAGTATTCAGCACAGGACTGGCTGGAAGCTCTAGTATTTGTGTCACATCCTATGAAAATGTTTTAACTGTAGGATGTACTCTTAAGGTTCCCAAAGCAAGCAGTTTTCTACCACAGATCCAAAAGTAGATCAGGATTCTTTCATACAATTCTCATCAGTTTTTATATCAACACAGTTAGCTCATAAGCATATTAGTGCATCTTACTGAAAACTGAATATCCTTTAAACACAAAATATCTCCTTTCCTTTGTCTTCCACTGAATCTGTTTTTGTGACATTCTTTAGATTTTATGTAATCGTCACAGATTAAAATCCTGGTATTTACCACCGTGCCCAGACAAAGGGTAGCTCTGCCACATCATCAATTTTTGAGAAAGATGCCTAGAAAGAGGCCTCATTGTTCAGTGAATAACACCATTAACCCACTAATGCCAGAGGTTGCATTTTTTTTTTTTTTTGAAAAATGAGACCTTGGCGATGACTTTGAGCAGAATATAAATAACTCCCACAAGCTTAGCGTTCCAATAATGGAACACTATGCATAAATGGGTTCAAGGCCCAACTCCACAATTTAATTCGAGAACTGGAACTGACATGATTGCCATAAACCACTAGATGGCACTTCAGGTC
The DNA here is from genome assembly GCF_000951045.1 of Mandrillus leucophaeus. Taxonomy (NCBI): domain Eukaryota; kingdom Metazoa; phylum Chordata; class Mammalia; order Primates; family Cercopithecidae; genus Mandrillus; species Mandrillus leucophaeus. The sequence goes on from NW_012107430.1 coordinate 184,430, forward strand.
AAATACTGCTGTAAATCCTGTGGCTTTTTGAATGTCTTTCATTATGCTTTCCATTTAGAATTGCTATTGGGTCCTTTACAGTGAAGAACCCAATATGACTGAGAAATCATCTATTATGTGCAAGATTCTTTCCCTTATAGGACTATTTGATTTAAGCCACAGGAGGTCATTCAAGCACAGTCAAAAGGGAGTCTGTTTTTATGGGCAGAATCAGGTCACCCGCAGTTGGTATTTATAAAATGTACACTAACAGCACCTTTTAAAAAAAAGTTATCCTCGGTCAGGCGCGGTGGCTCACGCCTGTAATCCCAGCACTTTGGGAGGTCGAGGCGGGCAGATCACAAGGTCAGGAGATCGAGACCATCCTGATCAACACGGTGAAACCCCGTCTCTACTAAAAATACAAAAAATTAGCCGGGCATGGTGGCGGGCGCCTGTAGTTCCAGCTACTCAGGAGGCTGAGGCAGGAGAATGGTGCGAACTCAGGAGGTGGAGCTTGCAGTGAGAAAAGATCGCGCCACTGCACTCCAGCCTGGACGACAGTTTTTTGAAACTCCGTCTCAAAAAAAAAACGAGCGCATCTGTTGCCTTAAACTTTTCTTGTTCTAATCAGCTATTCTATGTTCTAAATTTTAGAATAAGCAACAAAGGATTCATAACACAGAATTTATAACAGGCAGACCCTACCATTTGACTCTGAAGCCATTCAATAAGCGTTTCTGCTGTTGAATCTGGGATCTGGCATCTCAAACCTTCTTTCTCATCTGTTTCCATCATCTCTAACAATCCACGCAGGTCTTCCACAAGGTGCAGAGCTCGCAAACTTCCCATGAATGGAGAGGTGGGAGATTGGCAATCAAAAATCCCATTGGAATATTCCAGGGCCTTAGAACCTAAGTTAAACAAAATCACAGAGACAGCAATGGGATTTATGTTAGATAAAAATACCAAAGCCGAAGGTGGTAAACCAGTCTAGTCACAGTAAGGAACAATCAAAAGAGACAGAAAAAAGAGAATTCAATCACATAAATCTCTCCAAGTCAGAGTTACATGGTGCAAAAATTAAAACCATGTAGTTGATGGTACATGTCCATGGTCCAATTCCTAACGAGGAGGCCAATCCTGGGGTATAGAAAGAAAAAGAACCTGGTGGGCTTTGGTGTGAGGTGTGCTGGCCTCATGGAGATGATGGTTAAGAAAGTAGCAGATCAGAAAATACAAATATTAGAGCTGGTCCATTCCGGACCAATACTGGACCAAATGATTTCTGGCTTAGAAAAACTGTGGATGAAGGGTTATGAAATGACCCCAGATATCAGAGTAAATTCTGAGGAAAGATAATGAGCTCAGTGTGTTAAATGATTATATTGATATGCCTATAGGACATTTCTGGAGAGATATCTGGTTGGAAATTAGAGACAGGGACTGGAAGCTTAGCAAAGAATTGGGAAGGTAAATAGATGTGAACAAGCGGGGTGCAGTGACGCATGCCTGTAATTGCAGGTACTTGAGGTGGGAAGATCGCTTGAGTCCAACATTTCAAGGCTGCACTATGCATGTTATTCACAGGTAATCATGCCTGTAAATAGCCACCGCACTCCAGCTTGAGCAACAGAGCAAGACCTCCTCTCTTAAAAAAAAAAAAAAAGAAATTGATATGGCCAGGCACGGTGGCTCACGCCTGTAATCCCAGTACTTTGGGAGGCCGAGAAGGGTGGATCACAAGGTCAGGAGTTTAAGACCAGCCTGGCCAAGATGGTGAAACCCCATCTGTAGTAAAAATACAAAAATTAGCCAGGTGTGGCAGTGGGCACCTAAATCCCAGCTACTTGGGAGACTGAGACAGAGAACTGCTTGAACCCGGGAGGTGGAGGTTGCAGTAAGCTGGGATTGCACCACTGCACTCCAGCCTGGGCAACAGAGCGAGACTCCCTCTCAAAAAAACAAACAAACAAACAAACAAAAAACATATGGGAGTCGTTGGTGAAAAGTGAATTTTGAATTCAGGAAAACAGGTCAGAACATTCACGGTTACTGGGTAGAGCAGTGTCCCTCGAAGTATGGTCCACAGATCACCTACACCAGAATCACCTGAGATACAGATTCTTAATCCTTGATTAGAAACCTAGGATGGAACTAGAATTTTTGATACTTTAAAATAATGTTTGAGAATAATGCTGGCAGAAAATGGAGAAGAAGAACAAAGGCAAAATTACAGGGAAGCAAAAGGCATAGGGCTAAAAAATGAAAATCAAGTGAAAAGATAATATGAAAGTTGTAGTGAAAAACTGAAGTGAGCAGAGTAAATGTTGTGATTCTGTCTTTCACAGGATGCAGATCACCTGCTATGATACCATCCATCTGCTCCAATGCCGCAGCCAACATATCGCTTGCATCACTCATCATTTTCTTATTTGTCAGGGGCAAATTCCAACCTAGATCTGGAAAAAAAAATGATGTTATTACTATATCCATTAAATGGCATAGGCTTGCTAGTGGGTTTGCTAATTCAGGTTCAAAGGATAACTCTGCTGTGTAGTCAAATATGGAGGAGGAACTTCAGTAGTGGGGTAGTAAGCTGTGGCCACTCACCTACTGTAGCGCAAGGCCACATGTGATACCTGTATCAGTTAATAAAGAAGATTCCATTCTTGCACTTGCGGTGTTTAAAATCCACTAGCATGGTTTCCATGCTGTTCTCTAGAACTCTAGGCCTCTGTGAAGGGCAACAGGGATGGCCATGGAAGCTTGCTGAGGGCCATGACAAGCACTGGCCAGACAAGACTCCTTTCTCCCTTTACCAGCCCCACCCAATCTCTGCTCTATTAATTTTTTTTTTCTTTCTGTATAACGGCTTAAGATCTGTCTACAAAAAGGATTCAGTAACAAATACACTATGTGTATGTGCGCACACACACACCACACACACATACACTCCTACTGGTATTAAACCTTTTGTAATGGAGCCACAGGTATCACATACTGAGTACCTATAATGGTTCCTACACATTTACATAAATTATCCATAATACTTAGACAACAGCCTTATAAAATGTGTGAATTCATCTCCATTTTATAAATGAGGATAAAAGATATTTGATTTTTGCATGGAAACACAGCAAAGTAAATACAGCAAAGTTCAGTTTCTAACCTAGGTCTGTCTGACTTCCACTATAATACATAATTTCTCTTTACCTGATCCTATCTGAAGATGGGTCTATCCTGAAATTATGTCACAATCTATTCATTGGTTTATCTGTTAAAAAATATATTGAGATAATGCTTGCCAAAAATTTAGTCACTGGCACAAAAAGTCAAGATAATGTGATTTTCAACATTCATTAACGCATTTCAGGTACCAGACTAAGCACCCAAATAAAGCTCTTACTATGTTATATATACTGTGATAGAACAAATACCTGGGAAATAAAAGGCATATGCTGTTTCACAGAAACCTTTGCCCTCTGTTTCCAAGCAGCCAAATCTCACCACTTTATTTTCACAAATATATTTATAGTTCTGGTATCAGCTTCTTGGATCAGTTCCCAATTATGCATTCATTCTAACATAATGCCATATAATTGTTGTAAAATATTGTTTTGAATTAAAGTCATTTCACTTAAGGATTTTCCAGAACTTTACTCACTTCCAAAGGTGAAAAATATCACCACCATTTATCTGGAAATACTACAGCATGAAAATACTCAAGGTATGTGTCTACGGTTACCCAGAAAACAAGGAATCAACAAGTTAGGTTATGAACCTAGGTCATTCCAAAAAATGTATTCACACACTCAGCCAGTGCGCCATCCAAAGAAGCAAGACATGCATTTAATAACCACACTCTTGTCTGAGAAACTCAAAACATGAAAACTGAGAGCATAAAGGATTAAGCTGCATTACATAATTAAGTGGCTTGCATGCTCTTTCATTTAAAAAGCAGTATTTTGTATAGATACATTTATATATGTGTATATATAAAACAAAGAGACACATACCAGGCTCAGCTATAAACATGGGAATACCAATAACACAAAGTAATGCCCATGTTAGAAAAACATACTTTCTCACTAAATCAGAAAAACAGATTCGTCTTTGTTAGCAACTATTTTGTGTAGAGCATAAACACTTTTTCAAGTCCGACAGGTATAGTAGTTACTGAGTTCTTCTCTGTTCTGTTCAATGAGCCTTTCAAATGCTGTTACATGAAGGTATGAGACAACCTAGATCACACTTTTCAAAGTAGTGAAGAACCAGTTCTTCAAAACTTTCCAATTCATCAGAGATGAATCTCTTCATTTCATAAAAATATGATGACAATGTTAAATTGCTATGAAAGTTCAAAACGCTAACTCTTAATCTCTATATCATGTAGCAGCCTACATGTACTAGTAAGGGAAAGACAGTACATACAAGTAATAAACACGTATGTAACATGGCAAAGGTGGTAGGTGCTAAGGGGGAAAATGTAGTAGGATAAGGGGGTCCAATTTGGAAGGTTTTGCAAATTAAACAGGTAGCCAGGGACTGGCATTAGAATCAAAGGCCAAAGATTTCGCTAATAAGTTAAAAGTAGTCAAATATAAGTGGTCCAGTTCAGTGGTATTCCAAGTATAGAATTCCTAGAAATCAATGAAAAAATGAGAGGTGTCAGGATATGAACAATCATTTGGCAGAAATGTTTTCAACCAATAAAAATATGAAGAGGTGCTTAATATCATTAATAAATGAGGAATCTGAAGGAATGTGATAATGTTTTATACCCAATTAGTGAAAAAAAATTGACATAGCCAGTGTTGTGGAGAACATGAATTCACAGAAACTTTACTTTTTGTTTGTTTTTGAGACAAGGTCTCACTATGTTGCCAGTTGGCTGGTCTTGAATTCCTGGGCTCATACAACCCTGCAGCCTCAGTCACAATTTTATTAAATCCAAAGGCAGTAATGAAGGAACAATGGACACATAAGAGGAAGAAAAATCAATAGCCAAGGTGGTAGACTTAAACTGAAGCACATAAATAATCGGATTAAGTATTGTGTAAGTTGGAGCTAAGCCATGGGTATGCAAAGGCATACAAAGTGGTATAAACGGACAGTGGAGACTCAGAAGCAGGAAGAGTGAGAGGCAGGTAAGGATGAAAAACTACCTATTGGGTACAATGTACACTATTCAGGTGACAGGAGCACTAAAATCCCAGACTTCACCACTATACAATGCATCCACGTAACTGAAAACCACTTGAACCCCTAAAGTTACCGAAATAAAACAATTTTTTAAAATAACATTTAAAAAATTACATTAAGTACAAATGGAATAAACACTGATAAGGGCCAGAGATCATCAGATTAGTTTTTTTAAGTCCTAATTATGTGCTATTAATAGAGACTTTAAATATAAAGAAATATAATAGTAAAAGGATGAAAAATGAGATAACATACATATGTAAGCATAGGAAAGCAGGAGCGGATATATTAAAAAAACTACAAATCAGGAAGTATGACTAGAAAGAAAGATATTTTACAATGATAAGAGTTAATTCATCAGGAAGTCACAACAAGTGCAAATGTTTTTGCAACTAATAACAGAGCTTCCAAATACATGAAGCAAAAACTGATGGTGTTAAGGGAGAATTTAATCCACTTATATTTAATGTAACATAAATACGGTTGACTTGGCTGGATTGAAATCTACTGATAAGGTTGGATTTAAGTCTATTGTCCCGCTATTTCTTTTCTGTTTGTCCCATCTATCATTTGTTCTTTTACAACCTTCTTTTGAATTGACAGGTAAGGTAGGAAAAAAAAACTTAGTAACACACAAGATTTGAAAATGTTATCAACTGTCTTGACCTAATTCAATTTATAGAATAAAACACCCAAATGCAGAATGTACCTTCAAGTCTACACGTTATATTCACCAGGATAAGGCATATATGCAAGGCCACAGAATCAGTTTCAATAAATTTCAAATGGGTTTTAAAGAACTACACAGAAGAATAAGAAACACACAACCTGAAGTGGTGAAATACTAAGAATAGACCATCCATATTTATTAAAATTCTGCCTTGCCCATGGCTGGAGCTATTTTAGAGACAGCCTAATTTGGCAGGCATCTGTGTTGATAAAGCTATGTTAATTTTCAGGGCTAGGACAACGTATTTTTAAAAATGAAAAGGCTAAATAAAAAAGCTTTGGAAAATCCCCTGGTCTCTAAAAAGACCTTCTTAAATCCTCAAAAACATTTCTGAGAGGAAGATTCCCTGGGCTTCCTCATATAATTAATATAATAAAATATTATTCTAATACAATGGAATATTATTCTACAGTAAAGAGATGGAACAAATAATACATGCAACATTATGTTGAGTAAAAGAAGCCAGACAGAGAGGACCATGTACTATACGATAGTTCCATATGAAATTCAAGAACAGGCAACCTATGATAGAAGGTAGAGTAAGAATTACTTACAGAAAATGGTGAGTGACTGAAAGGAGACACCAGCAGAATTTCTGTTCAATATCTTGGTTGGGATATAGGTTACACAAGTTTATACATTTGCCAAAACTCATCAAACTATGCAATGGTCTTTAAAATTTGTCAGGCATTAGGAATCCCAATGTCAATCCCATTTAAGTTCTTTATTTTAACTAGGAAAGAACCATTTGTTGTTGGCTAAATGTTGAAAGCATAAAATTCATTTAGGAACTAATTTGATTGGGAGTACCTTTGAAACATATGCATTAATAATACTGTTTAGCTTCTAACTGTGGCAGATGTAATTGGTGCCTCCTCTGTAATTCCATGCATGCCAGCCCAACTTTCAACTGTCTAAGATTTCAGGGAGCCCTCTGCCATTGGATGTGGTGGTCTGAAAATGCCAGAGAATTAATATCCCTTTAATATTTAAAGTTATCAGCTTTAAATATTCCAGCACACTTTCCCCTAGAAAGAGAAAATTCTGATTCATGTAATCTACATTGGTTCCCAGAATTATCCAGACAATTAAGATCTACTCAGAGTGGTAACTTGTTTGATAACGCATCATTTATCAGTTCTCTTCTTTATTTCTCTAAGTCTTTCCTAGGATTACTTTCCAAATAAAACTTTTGTATTTGAAAAATTAGGAAAGAGAAGTTGGTTGTTAGAAATTAGACATAAAAATTCCACTTTAAAAAAGAACTAAATAATGAATGAAGTTGGACATGCATGGACCTCTGCATCTAAGACTATGATGATAATGTGTCACGAATCAAGGATCATGAATAACCCAATTATATGAACCTATGGTCTAAAATAAAAGGCTCAGAATATTCAGCTCCATTTCTTCTCATTCTTTGCTTACCCAGAAATCTGCTAGTTATAATTGAGTTCTTTGAGTGGACAAAACCACTTAGAAAATTACAACTTCACCATCCAAGGCCAGCCACAGTGATTCACCTGTAATCCCACTACTTCGGGAGGCCAAGGCAGGAGGATCACTAGAGCCCAGGAGTTTGAGACCAGCCTGGTCCACATAGTGAGACCCTGTCTCTACAAAAAATAATACAAACTAAGGTGGGTGTAGTGGCATGTGTCTGTAGTCCCAGCTGCTCAGGAGGCTGAAGTGGGTGGATCACTTGAGCCCAGGAGCTCAAGGCTGCAGTGAGCCGTGATTGTGCCACTGCACTCCAGCCTGGGTGATAAAGACCCTGTCTCAAAAATAAAGAAAAAAAATCCTAAAGAACAAAAAATTTCACCATCCAATAATTCTCACAAAATAGCAAATTTATTTCTGGATTCTAAGTGGCTAATATATGCTTCTTTGAATGACTTGCTAAAGAAAAAGGTACCAGGAAAACATTAATCACTACTATAACAAAGGAGTGAAGCTGGGGTTCAAAGTCATAGTTCAAACTGGAGAAGCCTCTTATTTGTTGGGTGATGTAAACAGTGAAATGAGTTCTGTTTGCAGGAATTCTCAGGCTACTGGTTTCCTATTCCCACGGCTTAATAAAAATAAATTTAGGAAAGTTTTAGATAAGCAAGCTCTTGGGTATAAGATTCAAATATTATAGTAAGAGACTAAAGGCGGGGGGAAACTAACAGAAATATGTTCAGGGTGTATTTCAGGTTTGGTCAGGACCCATTTAGAGCAGATTTGAATGGGGTGAAATACCAAGGAAAGTTCCGGGCATGGGTGTGGTGGCTAACGCGTTGGCAAGACACAATAATTTTTTGCAGGGTTGCTGACTAACTGATGTTTTAGGTCAGGCTCGCTGCCCAGTCTTTCTGTGAAGAAAAGAAAGGCCATAAGAAAACTAGCAAGTTTCTTTTAAGTTTCTGTGACAATAACATCTGTCCTAGCTTTGTCAGCTTTCTTTAGGTAAAATGCTTGAGTTCAAAAGAGAACCCTGAACTTCTTACCCAAGATAGAGAGAATTCACTGAGACTAAGACACTTGAAAGAAGAAATCTCCAGAGAAAGGGAGAATGTTCACATACGTTCCACTAGGTTGGTAGAACGCCACAGTATTCTGTGGTCATTATGAAAATAGAATATGTTTTCACACAAATTACTCATACCTTTCTCAACAGTTTTTTTTTTTTTTTTTTTTCTGCAAGGAGCTGTCTTCGAAGGTTAATCAATTACACAATGATTGCCAATGCATGCAGCAATACAATCTCAGCAAAGAGAAACTATCTTAAAAAGAGAGATCATATTTGATAGCACAACAGAGTAACAACCATCAACAATAATTTACTGTACATTCATAAATAACTAAAGAATATAATTGGAATGTCTGTAACACAAAGAAATGACAGACGCTTGAGGTGACAGATACCCCATTTACCCTGATGTGATCATTATGCCTGTATCAATATCTCATGTACCCCATAAAGGCACATACCTACTATGTACTTATAAAAATTAATTTAAAACAAAAACCAAACCAGATCTAAAGGGAGAAACAGGTACTAGTAAGTCAGTGGTTTGGAACAGCAGCATCACCTGTGAGCTAGTAAGAAATGCAAATCCCACCAGACATAGTGGCTCACGCCTGTAATCCCAGCACTTTGGGGAGCAGAGGTGGGCAGATCACTTGAGGTCAGGAATTTGAGACCAGCCTGACCAACATGGTGAAATCCCATCTCTACTAAAAATACGAAAATTAGCTGGGCATGGTGGTGTGCACCTGTGGTCCCAGCTACTGGGGATGCTGAGGCAGGAGAATTGCTTGAACCCAGGAGGTAGAGGTTGCAGTGAGCCAAGATTGCACCACTGCAATCCAGCCTGGGCGACAGAGCAAGACTCCATCAGAAAGAAAGAAAGAAAGAAAAGAAAGAAAGAAAAGAAAGAAAGAAAAGAAAGAAAAGAAAGAAAGAAAGAATGAATGAAAGAAAGAAAGAAAGAAAGAGAGAGAGAGAGAGAGTGAAAGGAAAGGAAAGGAAGAAAGAAAGAAAGAAAAGAAAAGAAAAGAAAAGAAGAAAAGAAAAGAAAAGAAAGAAAGAAATGCAAATCCCTGAACCCCACCCTAGGTCTACTGAATCAGAACCTCCAGGGGCAGGCCCAGCAATTTGTGTTTTTCCAAGCCCGCCCACTGGCTCTGAGGCGCACTCAATCACTAGACTCACACACACTGAGGCCTGTCTTTCGTCCTTGGGACAACAAGCCCTGCCCAGATGAGGTGGGAATTGGCTGACAAGGTAAATAAGGGCAGAATTCCTCTCCCCATGCCTCAGCTTCTTACTTTTCATCCAAAAATAACAGCTTTGAAGAAGCCATTCAGGTTTTAATTCAAAAAATCTCTCCCTTTAAACCTCAACCATTGTAGGTCCTTATGTCTGCAACATTTTAGATTCTTAAATATAACCCTCCTTGTTTTCTGGTTCTCTGCTATGTATCTGTCATCACATATTTTTTTCCTTCCCACTCCATGAGCCCAAACCGTTTTCACCACCAATCTGCTCTAACATCCCTAGAAAATTAATTCAGAATCACTTGGACAGGGCAAAACATGGGCAGGGGAAGTGGTGAAACCAGAAAAGGTAGGGAGTGTTGGCAGCAAGGGTGATATCTAATGTTACAACACAACTTTTTAAAAAATTGGGGTCTGGCTATATTGCCCAGGCTAGCCTCAAACTCCTGGGCTCAAGTGATCCTCCCACCTTAGCCTCCTGAGGAGGCTTCACACTGTAAAATAAGGCCAGGCGCAGTGGCTCACCCCTGTAATCCAGCACTTTGGGAGGCCAAGGCAGGCAGATCACTTGAGGTCAGGAGTTTGAGACCAGCCTGTCCAACATGGCAAAACCCTATCTCTACTAAAAAATACAAAAATTAGCTGGGCATGATGGTTTGTGCCTATAGTCCCAGCTACTCAGGAGGTTGAGGCAGGAGAATCACTTGAACCTGGGAGGCTGAGATTGCAGTGAGCTGAGATTGGAGCGCCACTGCACTCCAACCTGGACGACAGAGCGAGACTCTGCTCAAAAACAAACAAAAAAAACCTGTAAAATTAGTATAGAATGGATGATATATCTAGGAATCTGAACAGTGTTTATTTGATATTAAGGAATTACTGTCATTCTAAGGTTATTAATAATGCTATTATAGTTATCTTTTTTGAGTCCTTATTTTTTAGAGACAAGTAGCAAAATACTCATGGATGAAATGATACATTTGGAATTTGCTTTAAAATAAAATAGAAGAAAATCAGGGTAAAGATACTGATAAAACAAGATTAGCCATAAGTTGATAACTGTTGAAAATGGGTGGAGGTATGTAGGGGTACACTATACTATTCCATCTATTGGTACAAATATTTTTTGAAACAGAGTCTCATTTTATCGCCCAGGATGGAGTGCAGTGGCGCAAACACGGCTCACTGCAGCTTCAACCTCTCTGGGCTCAAGCAATCCCCCCCATCTCAGCCTCCCAAGTAGCTGGGACTACCACACCTGGCTTATTTTTGTAGAGACAGGGTTTCGCCAGGTTGCCCAGGCTGGTCTTGAACTCCTGGGCTCAAGCAATTTGCTCACCTCAGCCTCCAAAAGTACTGAGAGTACAGCTGTGAGCCACCGCACCCAGCTGGGAATCTTATCTATATTTTTATATTTGAAGCTTTCCATAATGAAACATTTTCATTTTTTTATCCATGTATTTAAGCCATAAAATTTTCAAATGCCTTCAACCATGATATATTGTCTTAGATATTTTATTTCTCTATCATAACCTCAAGCATGCTAAGGGCTCACTAAATATTTATAAACCAAATAATACACTACTTGTTATTTTAACCACCCTCACAAAAACAAACACACACATGCACACGCACATTCAGAAAATGGAACAGCCACTCAAAGAGGATTGTAAGGCAGAGTACAAAAGAGGGCGTATTAATGACAATACACTAGTAAAAGTTACTTCTTTGGTTCACTAAAATGAAACGCCACAAAATACAAAGAGGCAAAGCCAGTAAGTAATCAAATAAATGAAACAGCAAGGGAAAATAGGATGAGGTAAAAGGAAATGAGCCTTCTCTGCTATTAATGCTTAGGAATAACCAGAAGAGAGTTGATGAAAAGGTTCATACAATAAGCCAAGATCTTTTACTTCTTGAATAAAGGATGCTGCTGCTATTGAAAAACTGATGTGTATTAAATGGCAGTAGATTTGAAGATCTTGTGATCAGTTGAAAGAAAACTCCATTTCTCCACATTTACTCTTACTAGCTATTATTATGACTACATGGAGAAGTTAGGAATTTGTTCAAGGTCACTGAAGAAGTGAGATTTGAGTCCAAAAGCCATATTGTTCCCACATATGCCTCTCACTCATTCGGTAGGTATTTATCAAACAACTATTAGACCTTGACTAGGATCACCAACCTTGACTTCCCTCATACGTTTCTAATCTAAGCTATCAACTATGTACAGGACTGCCGGCCTCCCACCATACTGTAAAGACATGCCCTTCTTGGAAGACACTTCTGCCCTCTCACCTCTGTGCCATGACACGCACTGATCCCCCTACTGCTTGGGCCCTCTTCTATGTCCTGGGACACACGTTTTCTAGGTGTGTCAGGCATTCTTTTCTCCAAGGTCAGCCTGACCGCCACCTCCATGACAGCCCTGATTTTACAGTGATTGTCTCCTGGACGAAGCTGTGCGCTCCTTGAAAACAGATTGTATTTCTGCTATCTGCTCCCCACCATCCAGTGTGGTGGACACCAAATGCTTGCTGTGTGCAGCTATGACTCAGTGGTTCTGCAAACACACACACTCTGATGTCTTAAGTATCCGGGCTCCCGTATGCCCTGTTTTGGCTGATAGTATCACCTTCGTCTGAGCTGTGTAAGCCAGAAAACTACATCCCGACCTTTACTTGTTTTTTTGTTTCTTTTTTTGAGACAAGGTCTTGGCTCTGTCACACAGGATGGAGTGCAGTGGCATGATCACGGCTCACTGCAGCCTTGACCTTCTGGGCTCAAATGATCCTTCCACCTCAGCCTCCCCAGTATCTGGGACCACAGGTGGGTGCCACCATGCTCAACTGATTTTTTAAATTTTTATTTTTAGTAGAGGTCAGGTCTCACTATATAGCTCAGGCTGGTCTCACACTCCTGAGCTCAACCAATCCTTTCTCCTTGGCTTCCCAAAGTGCTGAGGTGACAGGTGGGAGACACTGCACTCAGCCATGACCTTAACTTTTTAGATACATTTAGATAAACGTGATCATTATGATCAGGCTTGCTATCCACAATCTTAAAAAGTGAAATTTCATGCTCTTCGAGATGCAGGTGAATCAAATTCATTGTACTATTTTAGAATGACATTATTCCTAAGAGTTTGCAAACTTAGACCCCAGTATTATGGAGGAGTGTCAGCGGGTCTGTTTCAACTCGTTATTGCTCTACCCACTCTAACTCTAACTTCACTCTTCCCCTCTTTTTAGCTCTTAAAAACCTTAAGACTCATCTATCTATCTCTATTTTCCTGCACAGGCCCACCAATGTAA